>NC_091793.1:12035000-12338030 GCF_041296235.1 Equus asinus | reverse complement strand
ATCATACAATTTTTCTTCTCTGTCTGTTAATGGTAAATTCCACTGATTGGTTTTGTAATGTTAAACCAACCTTGATTTCCTGGAATACACTCAACTTGGTTGTGATATATTATGCTCTCTTTCATATTGCTGAATTTTTGCATCTGTGGTCATTGGTGAGATTGACTTATAATTTCCTTTTCTTGTAATGCCCTATTAGGTTTTCAGAATCAAGGTTTTATGTCCCTATACAATGATATGGGGCATATTCTCTCATTTTGTGTTCCCTTGAAGAGTCTATATAAGATTGGGGTTATTTTCTTTAAATGTTTGGTAGAATTCACTAGTAAGGCCGTTAGAAGCTGGAATTTTCTGTATTGGGAAGCTTTTGTTGATAGATTTTGCTTCTTTTGGTGCTCTAGAACTATTCAGATTCTCTGTTTCTTTTTGTCAGTTTAGGTAAGTGTGTTATTCAGGAAAAGTTTTAATTTTTCTAAATTTACATAAATTGGCACAACATTGTTCCTAATAACCTTTCATAATAGTTTTTATATTGGTGGGATCTATAGTAATCTCTCTTGTTTCATTCCTGATATTGTTGTTGGAGCCTTCTCTGTTTTATTTTTTAATCTTCTCTCCAGGAATTTAATCACTCTTTGCAAAGAACCTTCCTCTTCCTCACCTCCTTCACTCTCCTGCTGTCCCCTCTCTTTTCCTTCTTCCTCGTCTCTTTCCTCTTCTCTCAACATGAGTGTGGCTGAAATCCCCACAGCTGAGTGGGCCTTCTCCATGCCCTCATTGTCCCCAGTAGAGTCCTGGGTCCACCTCAGCACAGTGGTTTGGACATGTAGGCACTTTTCTCTATGGCTTAGCTGAGCTGAACTTGCAGACGTGCAGCCAAGAAGGACTCCACCCAGGCTTCTCTACCTCCATTTCCACTCTCACCAAGGACTTGCCTCCTGAGCAGCCCACTGCATCAGTGCTAAAGGCTGTGCCCCAGCCCCTGTGGCTTCCTGCTTAACTGTCACATCTTGTCAGCAGGTCACTAGCCAGCCATATGTTGCCACCTCTTTTCTAAAAATCTCAGCCCTCTGTCCCTTCACCCACTCTTGGGGCCTGTCAGCAAGCGGCTGTCTCATGTGCTATACTCTCAGGTTTGAGTCCTAGGTCCAGAGGCTGTCAGCGATGACCATCTCCTGGCTCCACTCTGTCTGTACCAGTTATTTCTGTTGGAAAAGCTTGAGCCAGTGTGTACTGAATGGTCACTCTGCACAGCAGCCTGTGCTGTCTCACTCAGGATATCTGTGTCGTGTTGGCACGAAGTCTCAACTGCATAGCAGACCTCCATCAGCCCGGGGTCCTCACATTCCTTGCCTGCCTCAGGACTTTCCTGTGTTCAGGTCTCTCCCTGTCCTTGGAGAGGTTTTTCTTACAGCTTTTTCTAGGTCTTTCCATTATTTATGCTCAATATAATTGAAAACTTTTCTCATGAGAGTTCTTGGGGGAAGCGTCTCGTGGTCATCAGGGGTGTCCCCTGCTTGCCCATCAGGACGTGTTTGATTTCAGGTGATTGTGTTCTTGAAGAGGAAGGACAAATTTATCAGCCTGGTATTGAAGCACATCGGCACCTCGGCCCTCATGGACCTGCTGCTGCGCCTCATCAGCTGTGTGGAGCCAGCTGGGCTCCGGCAGGAGGTTTTGCACGTGAGTGTGTGGGCCCCTCTTCTCCAGAGCCCTCTCCTTGTCTGCATGTGTTTTGCAGATTTTCCGAGTGCATAGTGAGTGCCTAGCACAAGGAGGCTGGAATTGAGTGAAGGAGCTCAGAGAGCACCAGCATGCCCAGTGCTCCCAGCTTTCCATCCAACATGATTTTCTCCCTCTGAGATCATCAGAATTCTTGTGAAGGCTTATATTCGAGGCTGGATCTGGAGTCTGCACCTTTTCCTGTCCTGCCTCATTCCATTCAAAACCAAAGAGCAGAATGGTTGCTTCTTCCCCCTGATACATTCTGGCCTCCTGCTCTGTGAAGAAGCAGAAATGGGCTTTCCTCACCACCTTCCCCAACCCCAGTACCCCTGTGGTCTCAGAGCAGGAGCTCAGTCAGATGCTGGCTCTGTAAGGAAAGCACTAGCTGACAAGGATTCCATGCAGAGAAATTGCAATGACCAGAGTTGGCCTCTTGCTTGTCCTGGAGTTTGTGCACAAGTGTGTCCTGAAGGTGTTCACAGTGAGAGGAGCTGCTGTGACTCCCTGAGGGCTTTCCCAGAAGAGTGGAGGGTTCTCAACCCGGAGAAGCTCAGGAAATTAGTGCTGGACAGACTGTTCACTGTTGTTTGGCAGGTTTTGTTTGTAATGCAAGTTAAAATAAACTGTTGGTCTTTCTTCCCCTTTTTCCAGCTCCTGGAATCAGATGACAGTTGTCATCAAGGTGGCAGTTTTCACTCATGTGGAGCAGCCTCCCACTAAGAATTAATCACAATAGCTAATGTCCCACAGTGAGCACAGCATAAACATCAGTTGTTAGTAGTGGGAAGCCTGCACTAACTATGCTGGGCAGCTGTGGGGGTAGATTATCCCCTTTCTGGATAAGGGAGTGTCATGGAGGAGCCAGGCATGACCCACGTCTGCCTGGGACTTCATTGTCCTTGGACCTTGAACAGCATTGAGCACTTTAGGCCTGACTTTAATGCTCCTGCTGTCTCAGCAGAGTTGTTTTGCTCCTCTTGATCTTAGAAAGGCCCTGATGCCGCAGGGAACAGAGGTTTACCTGGGCCTCCATGTCCAGGCAGGCTGTGCACTGGGAGAGCCTAATCGGCACTCAGGTGGCTCTAGGCTCCAGCTCGTTCTGTCTTCCAAGATGTTCTGAAGACACAGCTTGTGTATGTTTAAGAGTCTGCACCATTAGGATATATAGATGGTGATTCCCTTCTTTTTAAATTTTGGATCACTCTAGAATTTGGTCACGTTCTTCTTTCTTTCTTTTTCTTTTTCTTTTTTTTTGAGGAAGATTAGCCCTGAGCTAACCGCTGCCAATCCACCTCTTTTTGCTGAGGAAGACTGGCCCTGAGCTAACACGCACACCTATCCTCCTCTACTGCTTATTCTTTCTGGGTCTTGGTGGACACACAGATTGGGCAAAGATCTCTATCCCTGGAACATGGCTCATGGATTTCTGCTGCCCTGAAGGACTTTCTTTCCACTTTAGTTAGATGTGAACAGAATCCTTGACAGGCCTCTTTTTCCCTTTCAGTGGCTTAATGAAGAGAAGATCATCCAGAGACTCGTGGAGTTGATCCACCCGAGTCAGGATGAAGATGTGAGTATGGCGCTCACAGAGCCACCTTCTGGCAGAAGCCCATGCTCTGGGCTGCTGGCGAGCACCCTCTGCTGCTGTCTGAGGAGCAAGTCATTCCTTTCCTCAGACGAGGACCAGTTGGATACTGATTTTCCTTTAATTGAGCACTGACTTCTGGACTTCTTTTTGTTACTAAATAATACATACATATTATAAAAAACAATTCAAACTGAACTGTGTTAGTTGTCTATGGCTAATAACAAATTACCCCAAAACTTATAACAAGTATTTTTTTTTATCTCGGTTTCTGTGCGTCAGGGATCTGGACATGGCTTAGCAGGGTCTCTCACAAGATTGTTGTCATCTCAGGGCCTAACTGGGGAAGGTCCCCTTCCAGGGTCACCAGTGAGTTGGCAGGACTCAGTTCCTTGAGGGCTGCTGGCTGAGGCCGCCCTCAGCTCCACTCCATGTGGGCCTCTCCACAGGGCAGCTAACACTGTGGCTGCTGGCTTCTGTCGGGGTGAGCAAGACAGAAGTCATTCTTCTGTAAACTCATCTTGGAAGTGGCGTTCCTCACTGTGGCTGTATTCTGCTCTCTAGTTCCAGCCCATGCTCAAGGAGGTGGGATTTACAAGGGTGTGAACTCTGGGAGGAAGCCCCCCACTGCCAGTATAGAAGCATGTGAGGTGCCAGTGGGGCTTCCTCTCCCGGCCCTCTCCCCCTTCCCTGCAGTAATCACTGTTGAGAATTCGAGGTATCTCCTAATAGGCCTTTCTCTATGCATGACAAAACTAAACATACATGCTGTCCTCAGCAATTTTGAGACCAGTGGTGCAAAGTCATGTCTGAGCCTTTGCTGCTGCCTGGCCATACTGTTTTTTGTTCCTGTCAGCCCACAGGGCCAGCCAGCCAGCCAGGTGAGGGTTTCTGTGCTCCCGATTGGGAAAGTAGGATGCCCCTCCACAAGGGTGAGCATTTGAGCTGACTGGCCCGTTCCCAGGCCCAGAGGCAGATGTGAGGCCACAGAACCAAGCTGGCTGCTTTCATTTTTCCCTCAAATACTTGTGCAAGCACTTCCTTTAGCCCAGTGTTCCCACAGCGTGCACATTGAGGCTGCGTGTTCTGATGCTCCCTACAAGGAGGGAGGGGCTGAGTTTCTCTGTAATCATAATCATTTAAATACCCCATAGAATACCCCTGCATTGTCAGCAAGTGCCCTGAATCAGAGATGCCATTTTCACAGGGTTCATGTTTCCTTAGAAAAATTGAGTCATTTGTTTTCTCTGTAGCAACTTTCATGTTTTCATTAGCTCACAGGACTCATTCTGAAAATTAGGAGCTACTTGTTAATTTAAAATACAGCATCGGTAACATGGTCTCATATGCAAGCTATCTCAAAATTGGTCCAAGGGATAGAGTGGTATTTGTTTGATGTTTTTGACCACTGAGGGCCCCATTTGAACTCTTGGGGATAGTTCAGTACAGCTGAAAAGGCTGACCAGGTCTGCATGCCCACAGTGGAAAGGCAGACCAGGCATCTCTGAAATGAACTAGTTTAGAGAGAGTTCATCATCTTTCAAAGAACTGAGCAGTAGGACTGCTGCTTGTCCAGCAGGCAGGCTCTGCTGACATTTCTGCTTGGCCCTGAGGGAGTGCTGTGTTCCCCTTTTCTTTTCAGAGGCAGTCCAATGCTTCTCAGACTCTCTGTGACATCGTCAGGCTGGGCAGAGAGCAGGGCAATCAGCTGCAAGAGGCTCCGGAGCCAGACCCCCTCCTCACAGTGCTGGAGTCGTGAGTGCCGGCCGCGGCGCTGGTGGGCCTGGCTGGGTGGGTGCTGGGGGTCTTTCTGAGTTGTGAGGACATCTCCAAGCCCTATTCTGAGTACCAGGAGACATTGCCACCTCCTCTGATTCAGAAATGCTCACCCTGTTCCAGGGTTAACTTGATGGGCCTATTTCTCAGGGGAGGAGCATCCAGGGGTCTCCTGGCAGGTCTAGCGATTCTGGGCTAGCAGGGGCAGGAGTGTCGTGAGAACCTTGGGGGCCTGGCCTGCAGCCCGAGTGAAGCCCTTCTGGGTTTTAGGGCGTTGCTCCTCCACAGGGAGGAGAGACTGTCCTTTGGACTTTTGTCTGTGTGTCTGCTCTGCCAGGCAGTGACCTCCGTGTGTGTCTGACAGGCAGGACTGCGTGGAACAGCTTCTGACGAACATGTTTGACGGAGATCAGACTGAGAGCTGCCTCGTCAATGGGACTCAGGTGTTACTTACCTTGTTAGAAACAAGGCGGGCTGGGTGAGTGTCTCTCATCATGGAAAACATTGCAGGAGAGCTGAATGTGACACCTCAGTGACATGCGGCCCAAATGAGCGGTCTAGGTGTGTTGTTTGTGTTTTTTAACTAATTTTTAGTTATGCAAGTAATCTCATGGATAGACTCTCCTTGTTGAAAAGGTAAACTTTACAGCTCTGGCCAAGTCCCCTTTGAGCTTCGCCATCAATGGTGTTCCCACCTCAGCCTGAAGGCACCTAGTATCACCGCTTTGCAGAGTGTTATAGGCACATCTGCAGAATACAGCCAGTGGGTTTCCCCAAGGGCTGTCCCAATGAGTCCCCACAGCACTTGTATGTGGTGTGCGGTGTGGTGTGGTATGTGGGGTATGTGTGTGGGTGTGTGTGTGTAGTGTATGTGTTTGAGGGGTGTGTGTGGGGTGTGGGGTGTGTGTGGTATTTTTGGTTTTAGTGTGTGTATGTGTGGTGTGTGTGTGGTTTGTGTGTTCTTGGTGTGGGGTGTGTGGGTGGGGTGTGTGTGTGGCGTGTGTGTTTGTGGTATGGTGTGTGACGGGGGTGTGGTGTGTTTTTGGTGTGTGTATATGTGGTGTGGTGTGGGTGTGTGTATGTGGTGTGGGGTGTGTGTGTTTTGGTATGGGGTGTGTGTGTGTAGGGTGTGGTGGAGTGTGTGTGTATGGTGTGTGTGTGTGTGTGGTGTTTCGTGTTTTTGGCATGGTGTGTGGATGTGATGTTTTGTGTTCTTAGTATGGTGTGTTTGTGTGGTGTGTGTGTATGTTTTGGGTATGGTGTGTTTGGGTGGTGGGTGTGGGTGTGTGTGTTTTTGATATGGTGTGTGGGTGTGGTGTGTGGGTGTGGGGTGTTGGGGGGTGTGGTGTGGTGTGTCTGGTGTGTGTGTTTTTGGTATGGTGTGTGTGTGTGGTGGGGTGTGTGTGGTGTGTGGGGGTGTGTGCATGTGTGCTTCTGTCTGCTCTGTCCGTCCTGCTGTGCGAGTGCTCTGACTCCCAAGGTGACTGCAGTTCCCTTATTTCCTATGCTGGAGGGGACTTCTTTGTAGCCCCCAATACTGATAGCCCTTACTTTTTTTTTTAAAGAACAAGAAAATGACAAGAAATTGGTTTAATCTTGGTAATAAGATTACTAGCAATTTCTCTCTCTCTTTCTTTCTCTGGTACCCAATATATACTTATTAGTTTATTACCTAAAAATACAATTATGATGCTATCATCGCTTCCTCTCGTTAGGCCTCCAGAGTACAGATTTCTTCATCTTCATGAGCCCAGGCAGCCTGGGCCTTTTCTGCAGGAAGTGAGGACTCTTCTCAGGGCTTTGCCCAGCCTTGTCTGCACTGGCGGGACAGCATAAAAATTAGGAAAACAGCTTTTTTATCCTTCTGTTTATTTAAAGTTTTTTTTTCTGTAATGGTCATGTATTACTTTAATAATTGGAAAAAGTGTTTAAACAAAGATCTCAGAGAGGTTAGCTAGAAAAAGCCAGAGGGAAAGTGGGGGCCAGTCCTGTCTGCTGTTTCTCAGCTGAAGAGTGGGGACAAGGGTGAGTATTTTCAGAGCAGGGGGAGGGGAGCAGAGATGGTTCCAGTGAGTGTGGCGCGCCACCAGGCCATCTGGGGCGCCGCCAAGGGGTGGCGCTTTTGGCTGGAATGTTTCCTAAGGCCTTTGGCTCCATTCTCTTCTCTCTGTACCAGTCACCAAACCTCTCTTGAGCCGTGAGTGGAGATGTCCCCTGTGTTTGCATCTTCTGCTTTCCTCATCCACAGGACAGAGGGCTTGGTGGACTCCTTTTCTCAGGGACTGGAGAGGTTGTGCACTGTCAGTGGCAGCATCCTGCACGGCATTGAGCCACGGCTGAAGGACTTCCACCAGCTTCTGCTCAGCCCTCCAAAGGTAGATGACCTTAAATAGCTGTTGGGTGACTTTGGAGACTGTAGGCTAGCATGATTTGCAAGCAGAGGACCCCACAGTGTATCTAGGATGAGTGAATACATTCAAACACTGCTGTTCCCAGACCCTGACTTGAGAACCACCAGGCAGATGCCAGAGGCGTGTTTTCAGACCCCGGTCTACTGACTGGCCATCTCTGCTCTTAGGTGAGGCCTGGGAGTTGGACAGTTTGCAGTCCCCCAGGTGACTCCTGTGTTTTGAAATAGGGTGTCTCCTGAGAGCCCGAGAGTTCACTGTAGACCTGCCTTTGAGTTGGGGGCACCCAGCCAAGGGTCACGGGGTCCCAGAGGAGGCCCTTTGCTCACTTCAGAAGCTCTGAGCAGTGCTTGGCTCACATTGAGTTGGGCTCACTCCCTCAGCACCTTCAGTCCCTCAGTTGCCACCCGGGGCTGCCCTCCCACCCGCTGTGAGCCCCTCTCCCCAGTCACAGCCTCTTCCCCTATCCTTGGTGCTTCTCCTTAGCACCCACCATGATCTGCTGTACTATCTCTTTATCAACTTGCTTATTGTCTGCCTCCCCCACTAGAAAGTAAGCTTCATGAAGGCAGGGATTCTGAAACAATCCATTAATGAAAAAGTAGATGTGTTCTGCTACATGGGCAGGATCAGAAAATACCCGCATCCAGTCTGACAAGGCTGGCTTTGTCATCAGTCTCCGATAGTGTTCATGGGGTGTCTGTTAGCTCCATGTCCCAAGACTGTGTCCCTAGACAGAGCTAACCCCATCTTGGACACATCTCTTGGGCTGGCAGGCTGAGACCAGAATGCCCTGGGCTTCTGGGAGCAGCAGACTACCCTCACTCACTCTTTGGTGAGGCCCTGAGGGGAGCAGTGAGGTTCTTAACCCCAGTGATTCCTCATTTCCCCTTGCAGGCAGTGTGGCCTTGAGGAACCCCCCCCCCCACACACACACCCCTACTCTCCCCAGGCTGGGCCATGTCATGGAGTAGCAGCCCTGGCCCTTTAAGCAGTTGGCACCTGAGCTAAGAGAAGCCAGGAGTGGCCACGCTGATAGCAAGGCTCCAACTGGGCAGGGCTTCTGTGTTTGCAGAAAAAAGCAATCCTGACCACCATCGGTGTGCTGGAGGAGCCCCTGGGGAATGCCCGTCTGCATGGTGCCCGCCTTATGGCTGCACTGCTGCACACCAACACCCCCAGCATCAACCAGGAGCTCTGCCGACTCAACACCATGGGCTTGCTGCTGGTGAGTGGGCACCACTGCCAGCCCTGCCTGTTTGTCCACGTCTCTTGCATGGTCCAGGGTAGGTGCAGCAGGACAGGGTCCATCAAGGGCAGGCAGCTGGCCCTCAGCACCTGGATGAGGGTCTGCCCAAGGGGAGGCTCTGGTTTAGTCCTAGAACAGGCACAGTCTGGGCAGAGAAGCCATTTCCTGGACCCACCCCAGGCTTGAATGACAGTGGACTCCCATCGGTGCAGGCTCACAGAGAATTTCCCTGAAAGCAGAGGGCAGATTTCTAATCCTCTTTGAGGGAATGGGGTAGTATGATCCATCTTCTTTCTGGTTTCTGACCTAAGATAGAACTTTCATTGTAGCTCTTCACCATAAAATGCCCTAAAAGAGCAGTTCCTGGTGTCCCACAGTGGAAGGTCACCTAGCAGTTTTTGTCAAAGCCAGTGGGAAATGCCCCTCCATTCAGCTTCTGCCACCCAGTTGCCTTCAGCCATCCTGGGTGTCTGGAGTCTGAGTGACAGCAGAGCAACACTGGCTGTGGACAGCAGGCTCTGCTGTGGAAGGAGTGTGCTGCTGGGAAGGGAGCATTGCCATAAGTGTGCACCACGGGCAGATGCAGTCCCCATGCTTCTCTTGGGCCTTGTCCTTGGGCCTCTGCTCCCAGGAAGCTGAAATTTCTTGAAATTTACATCTTAATCCCGGAAGGAGTCTGCCTTGGAACTGGACCTGAGGTACCAACTGCCTGCGAAGTTCTTCCAGCATTTAGAAGTCAGTTGGGCACTACTGTGACTGTAAAATCCCAGATATGGATCAGGGGGCAATTATGAGACCTTTCCTTTTCCTCTCTTCAAAAAAATATTTTCTCTCTCTCCCCTCCCCCCCTTTTTACTTTTATTTTATTGTGGTAAAATATATATCACACAATTTACCATTTTAATAATTTTTAAGTGAGCAATTCAGTGACATTAATTACATTCACAGTGTTGGATAACCATTACCACTATTTCCACAGTTTTTTCATCTTCCCAAACAGAAACTCTGACCTTTAAGCTGTCAATCCCCCTTCCCCTCCCCTAGTCCGTGGCACCCACTATTCTACTTTATGTCTCTATGAGTTTGACTCCTCTAAGTGCATCGTAGAAGTGGAATCATACAGTATTTAGCCTTTTGTGACTGGCTTATTTCACTTTGCATAATATCCTCAAGGTTTATCAATGTTGCAGCTTGTGCCAGAATCTCCTTCCTTTTTTAAGGCTGGATAATATCCAATTGTATGAATAGACCACATTTTATCTGTTCATTGGTTGAGAGACACTTGGGTTGCTTCCACCTTTGGCTATTTTGAATAATACTGCTATAAACATGGTTATATCTGTTTGAGTCCCTACTTTCACTTCTTTTGAGTGTATACCTAGAAGTTGAATTGGTGGGTCATATAGTAATTCTAGGTTCAACTTTTTGAGGAACCAACAAACTGTTTTCCTCAGTGGGTACGCCATTGTACATTCCCACCAGCAATGTATGAGGGTTCCAATTTCTCCACATCCTCAACAACACTTGTTTTCTGCTTTTTTGATAATAGCCATCCTAATGGTTGTGAAGTAATATCTCATGTTGGTTTTGATTTGCAGTTCCTTAATGACTAGGAATATTGAGCACTTTTTCATGTGCTTTTGTTGGCCATTTGTGTATCTTCTTTGGAGAAATGTCTGTTCAAGTTCTTTGCCCAGTTTTGAATTAGGTTGCTTTTTTTTTTGTTGTGTTGTGGGAGCTCTTTATATATTCTGAATATTAAACCCTTATCAGATATATAATTTGCAAATATTCTCTCCCATTCTGTGGGTTATCTTTTCATTCTCTTGATGGTGTCCTTTGACACACACAGTGTTTAATTTTGATAAAGTCCAGTTTATCTTTTTTTCTTATATTGCTTGTGCTTTTGGTGTCATATCCAAGAAATCATTGCCAAATCCACTGTCATGAAGCTTTCACCATTTTCTTCTAAGACTTTTATAGGTTTTGCTCTAATAGGTCTTTGATCCATTTTGAGTTAAATTTTATGTGTAGTATAAGGTGAGGGTCCACCTTCCTTCTTTTGCATGTACATATCCAGTTTTCCCAGCACCGTTTGTTGAAAAGACTGTCCTTTCCCCATTGAATGGTCTTGGCCACTTCTTGAAAATCAATTGACCATATATGTGAGAATTTATTTCTGGACTCTCTTCTGTTCCATTGATCTGTATGTCTGTCCTCATGCTAGTGACATGCTGTTTTTTGTTTCTGTTTTTTTCTCCCCAAATCCCCCCGTACATAGTTGTATATTTTAGTTGTGGGTCCTTCTAGTTGTGGCATGTGGGATGCCACCTCAACATGGCCTGATGAGTGGTGCCATGTCCGTGCCCAGGATCTGAACTGGCGAAACCCTGAGCAGCTGAAGCAGAACGTGCAAACTTAAGCACTCGGCCACAGGGCCGGCCCCTGCCACACTGTTTTGATTACTGAAGCTTTGTAGCAAGTTTTGAAATCAGAAAGTGTGAGTCTTCCAACTTTGTTCTTCTTTTTCAAGACTGTTTTGGGTTTGGGGGATCTCTGAGATTCCATATGAACTTTAGGATGGGTTTTTCTATATGTACAAAAAAATGCCATTGAGATTTTGATAGAGATTGTATTGACTCTGTAGATTGCCTTCGGTAGCATTGTCATCTTAACAAAATTAAGTCTTCCAATCCATTAAAACAGATGTCTTTCCATTTATTTAGGTCTTTAATTCCTTTCAGCAGTGTTGTATGCTTTTCAGGGTAGAAGTCTTTTACCTCCTAGGTTTAATTTATTCCTGAGTGTTTTATTCTTTTGGATGGTGTTGTAAATGGAATTATTTTCTTAATTTTTTTCTTTGAATTGTTCATTGTTAGTGTATAGAAATGCAACTGATTTTTATGTCTTGATTTTGTATGCTGAAACTTCCCTGAATTTATTTATTAGCTCTGATAGTTTATGTGGAATCTGTAGAATTTTCTACATGTAAGGTAGTGTCATCTGTGAAAAGAGATAATATTACTTCTTTCTTTCCAGTTTGGATGCCTTTTATTTCTTTTTCTTGTTTATTTGCTCTGGCTAGAACGTCCAGTACTGTGTTGGATAGAAGTGGTGAGGGGCCAGCCCGGCGGCACAGTGGTTAAGTGCACACGCTCTGCTTCAGCGGCCCGGGGTTCACCAGTTTGGATCCCAGGTGCAGACATGGCACTGTGTGTCAGGCCATGCTGTGGTAGGCGTCCTGCGTGTAAAGTAGAGGAAGATGGGCATGGATGTTAGCTCAGGGCCAGCCTTCCTCAGCAAAAAGAGGAGGATTGGCAGCAGATGTTAGTTCAGGGCTAATCTTCCTAAAAAGAAAACAAAACAAAAAAGAAGAGGTAAAAGCAGGCATCCTTGCCTTGTTCCTGATCTTAGAGGAAAAGCTTTCAGTCTTTCACTACTGAGTATGATGTCAGCTGTGGGTTCGTCATAGGTGCCTTTTATCATGTTGAGGAAGTTTCCTTCTGTTCTTAAGTCTGTTAATGTTTTTATCAAGAAAATGTGTTGAATTTTGTCAAATGCTATTTCAATATCACTTGAGATGATTATGTCATTTTTGTCCTTCATTCTTTTAATACAGTGTAATACATCGATTGATTTTTGTATGTTGAACCATCTTTGCATTCCAGGAATAGATTCCACTTGGTCACGGTGTATAATCTTTTTAATACACTGCTGAATTTGGTTTGTTAGTATTTTGTTGAAGATTTTTCATGTGTGTTAATAAGGGATGTTGGTCCATAGTTTTCTTTTGATATCTTTGTCTGGCTTTGGTGTCAGGGTAATACTGGCCTCATAGAATCAGGAAGTGTGCCTTCTTATTCAAAGTTTTGGAAGAATTTGAGACAGATTGGTATTGTCAGTTCGTTTTTAAATGTTTGGGAGAATTCACCAGTCAAGTTGTCTGGTCTGGGCTTTTCTTTATTGGGAGGTGGATGTGACTCTGTGTTGATGATAAGGTAACACAGTGAAGCCACCTCCAAGGTCGCTCAAGGTCACACAGGCAGCGAAGGTGAAGCCAGGATTCAAGACTGTTTCTGTGTAGGAGAACTGTGTCAGTCAGGTGGACTTCCTGCCTTTATTCAAATCCCCAACTCCCTGATGTGAAGGAGGGGCCCAAACTCTTATCCCAAGGTGGAGTCTATACCCCATCCCCCTGCCCCATCTTTCCACCCTTCACACACCTTCCTCCTCCTGTGCAGGTAGCTGAGGGCCTGGTACACAGGCTGCTTTGTGTGAGGTGGCCATGGGGGCGCAGATAGGCATGTCTGTGTCACCCTACCCTACTAGTGCCTCCCTACTGGCTTAAGGGGTCAGAGATTCAGGGCCAGGCTGCTGTGTCCCCCGCCCCAGTCTGGAAGAGGCTGTGGGAGAAGGGGTGCAGCTGTCTGTATTTGGCCTCCTCTGGGCTTCAGCCTGTGCAGCTTAGGTTTGGGCTCCTCCAGGTTCCCTTGGGGAGTGTGCACTTCTTGATTTCATGTTCCCTCCTCCATAGAGTCGCTAGGTATTTGAGAATTTAACACACAGATTCCAGTAACTCATGGGTCAAAGACAAAATCATAAAGGAAGAATAACAGAAATACTACAAGATGTGTAGAATTTAACTAAAGTGGATTTTACAAGGAAATGTACAGCCTTTTAAAAACACACTGGAAAAGAAGAAAGGCTAAAAATTAATGAGTTAAGCATCTAAGGACAAAGGGATAAACAGACAGGAAGTATTCAGATAAGAGCAGAGATTAATGAGACAGAAACAGAGCAGCAGACTGGAGAGGGAAGGGCAGGCGGCTCTTTGCAAAGGTTCCTAACAGAGAGACGATCCTGAGGAAATGCCCTCAGCATCTGCCTGGCCATCAGACAGCCAGGAGACAGCCTGTGGGAATGGTGCGCTAGGACACCAGTGAGCCCCTAGCTCTTGTGGGCCCGTCATCAGAAGCCCAGTCTGAGGACCTTCCTCTTTCATCTGTCTACCCAGGACCTGTTTTTTAAGTATACCTGGAATAACTTTCTGCACTTCCAAGTGGAGCTATGCATAGCCGCTATTCTCTCCCATACTGCCCAGGAGGACAGGGCAGAAGCCAGTGGACCCCAGAGCAGGGTTGAGCCTCTGCCTGGGAACAGGGACTCAGAGGCCCCCCAGCCTGCCGCCGGCCACCCCGAGAACACAATGGTGACCCATGTAAGTTCAGCCAGTGTCCTCCATATTGCTGCATGTCCTGTGTGTCGCTGCGGGCTCTGTGTGTCGCTGTGTGTCCTGTGTGCTGAGCCCTGCCTTGCCTGTGTGGATGTTAATGTTGAAGCAAGCCATCTGTGGCCTTCCCTGCCCTGCCCTTGTGCTTTTTCTACTCTGACTCTCCTGTGACATGGGTTTGCTGCCCTCCTTTTACCCATGAGATAGGAAATCACAAAGAAAGTGTCCACATTTGCCAGGGCCATAGTGCTAGTACAGTGAGGGCGTGGGAGGAACGTTTGCACCACGTTGATCTGGCCCATTGTGGGCTGTAGCCCACCAGAAGCGGGAGGGAGCCAGCTGGATGCTGCCCTGGAGCTTCCTCCTTCCAGGCATTCTGCCATGTTGGGTTTGCTGTTCTCAGGATGAGGCCGTGATGGGAATATGCAAGAAAAAAGAGAGAGAATGCATTTCATGGGGAAACTGTCTGTGTACTTTTTGAAACTGTGGGCATGAATCCTCCATGCACACTCTTCTCTTCTTCTTTACCTGGCACTTTCCTAGTTGTCCGTGAGCACTTCACACAAAGCCCACCAGTGAGACCACTACCCAGCTGTGCGCTCACATGGCTCTTCCCTGGGCTGTCAGGTGTCCGAGACTGGGTCTTGTTCTCTCTCCAAAACAGCTAGTGTCGTGCCTAGGAGAGAGTAGGCCTTAGTAAGTGTCTGCTGAAGAAGAGAGGAGGGAAGCAAGGTCTTGGGTGCCGGGAGCAGGAAGAAGCAGCACAGAACCCCCTCCCTGTGCTGAGGAGCGTACCTGTGAACGCTTCCCCGAGAAGGCCAGGGCTGTGAGGGGACGGCCCTGCCCCTCGGCTGGCTACGAGACTCGGACAACAGGAACAGAGGCTTGGAAAGGGGGCCCCTAGGTGTCTGGTCAGAGACCTCACTCCTGCCTGCCTTTGACAAGTGTCGTTTTTACCTGTGGTGTGCAGGCTTGAGCTGGATCACAGCCCAAGGGTAAACACTAAGGGACAGGCAGTTTCAATGATGAGAGCCACACGGGTGGGAGCGTGCAGGGGCTGTGCAGCCAGCAGGGTCCCCATCCACATAGTGAGGCCACGTGTGGGATAGATGTACGAGTTGGGGCTCAGAAAAAACATGGCAGGGACAGGAGACAGCCTGTCAGGACCTCGAGGTGAGAGAAAGCACTCGGGCCCCCGTCCTTTCTTCTGGATAGAATAGGTGGGAGAGTGGCCAGAGGTAGAGGAGGAGGTGATGGAGAGACAGGAGGAGGCCGAGCAGAACAGGAATGTCTTGTGTGACCCTGGTCTTCACTGGGCGGGCTCTCAGCAGCATGCACCTATTGGGGCCTGGGCAATGCCTGTCCTGGTGTTTGGTGGGAACCTCAGGACTGGGCTGTAAAGGTGTCACCACCCACAGAGAACTTGGTGCTGATGTGCCTGCTCACTGCCTACTAAGTCCACTCAGTCCAGGGGTGGATGGAGGGGAGTGTGCAGCCTTACAGACCCTGACCAGTGCTGCCTGTCCCCCAGCTGTTCCAGAAGTGCTGCCTAGTCCAGAGGATCCTGGAGGCCTGGGAAGCCAATGACCACACACAGTAAGAGCCACCAGCGTGCTGCAAGGGGGTCCACCTGAGGGCTTGGTGTGGACCCCAGGCGGCCAGGGAAGGGTTCAAGAAGAGGGTCCTGCTGCTGGGGAATCAGCTATAAGTGCTGCCTGGGGAAGGCCAGGGCACAAGGAGTCGACCAGGAGAGATGGGCAGAGTGATGTGGGGCCTGGGCCGTGGTCAGAGCAGCCTCGGTCCTGGTCCTATTCCTCGCTGCTGCCTTGCGCTAGCCCCTGGTTCCCTGGGCCCTCTCACCCTCCTCTTCCCTCACCCATCCATCAGCAGAGACCCCAATCCTAAGCCTATAACGCATCCCAAATCCTCCCATCTCCCCTTCCCAGCCACCAGCTACTTCTCTTACTAAACCTTCAGACCCTTGAAGGAGTGTCCAGGCCACTTCCTGCTGCTTTCCCTCCCCACCGGGCCTCTTGTCATGTGAACAGCTGGGATCTTTCTGAAACACACAGATGCTGTCACCGCTGCCTGAAAGTCTGGACCATCTAGGTCCCTGGTGTGGCCTGCAGGGTCCAGTGTGGGCAGCCCCACCCTTGCTCTGCCCTGCCGAGTGCTGCTTTCTGACCTCAGCTGCTTCATCCCTCACGTCCTGTTCTTACTGAACCCACCAATTTGTGTCTGCTCTGGAATATACAGTACACTGTACAGGATGGAGCCATCCGTCCTTCCCCTGAGCCTGATCCTTGTGGTAGCCAGTGAGGCCCTGTGCTGAGCCTGCTCTTGTACGTTCTGCGCATGTGTGGCTTGGTCAGGGGAGGACCACCACTGTCACTGAGGTTAAGACCCACAGTGGGCTGTGGGCAGGCCTGTGAGCCTGGACACTTGGCCCTAGCCAGCCTCAGCCCAGCCCTCCTGCACCCTGGACAGCTGCTCAAGGCCTCCTACTCTCATCCCAGCCTCATCTTTGGGCTGGTCCCGCCAGGCTCTCTCCTGACCCCTTCCCCTGTCAGGCCGGGCTCCCTGACTGGAGAGCTCGCCTTTGGTCGCTCTTCTGGGGTCATTTCAGGCTCTTAGGAGAGAGAACAAGGTGGAGAGCAAGCTGTGTGCTCTGTGATCAAATGCTGCGTCTCTGGACAGGGAAACATTCTACATCTGAGGCTCTTCCTACCAACTTGGGCTTTAAGAGTTGCTTTTCTGTGGTGTCGTGTGTGTGACGGATGAGAGGTTAAGCAGAGCCATGTGTTTGTGGCAGCATGGGACATACAGGTGGAGAGAATCCAGGATGTGCACTTCCAGGCATAGAGCTCCGTGAGGGGAGGCCGCATGCAGAGCTAGAGAGCCCTCCATCCACTGTCTTCCTGCTGTTTTGCCCACTGGGTGGCAGCCCCGCTCTGGCCCTGCCCAGTTCTGGGCCCCGTGTCTGTTTTTGATCTTCCCAAGAACTTGGGGCACACTAGGTCAGCACTTGTAGAAGGGATGCATTTTTATTTTAATCTATGTCTTCTCCTTCACCGGGTGTTCCCTTGGGTCAGTCACTCGGCTCTAGGTGGGGCTGGGAGGGGCTCTGGGAGTAGGGACAGCCAGAGGTGTCTGAGTACGTGTCGAGTGGTGCAGCTCTGGACCAGGCCTGCAGCACAGGCAGAGGCTGAGCAGGCCCCACTGGCGTGGAGGGTTGCACAGTGCAGCGTGGGGAACGTGAGCTGTGTGGCCCACAGTGCTGGGCTCAGCTCTTGCCCCACGGCTGCCTCAGTTTTTTCATCTGTAAAGTGGGGGTAGGAGCAGTGTCTGCCTCATGAGTATTTCTTGAGAGTGAGCTTGGAGTCTCTAGAAACGTGTCCTGCAGACAAGGCTGTGAGGAGGGATTCGCCTGAGGGGGTGGAGGGCCTGTGGAGAGGAAGCCACAGTTGGATGGCTGTGGGTGGCAGGGCCTGGGGCCCGGGTAGACACACAGTGAAGAAAAGCCGGGCAGCCACCCTGATACTGCCGTCACTTTCAGGGCAGCGGGTGGCATGAGGCGTGGAAACATGGGCCACCTCACCCGGATCGCCAACGCCGTGGTGCAGAACCTGGAGAGGGGCCCCATGCAGACGCACATCAGCGAGGTCATCCGAGGTGAGCCTTTCCTGCCCTCGTCACCTTCCTGGTAGCGGGAGCCCTGTTCTGGGTGTCGCAGCCTGAGGCTTCCCCGGCCCCCTGCTTCCTGCCCTCTGCCCCCTGCTCTCCGGTCCCTCAGCAGGTGATAACTGCACTGGTACCAGGACCGTCAGCTCACCTCATGGGATCTCCTCTTGGGGTAGGCCTGAGTCTCACCCAGACGGCAGCTCTGTTGGGCAGTCTCCTTTGCCAGAGACCCTGTCAGGTGCCTGTTGGGCAGTTCAGACCTCCCAGGGCGGCATTCAGAAGCACAAGCATTGCCAGGTTCACCCCCAGTCCTGCCCAATGCCCACACTCCTGCTCCACAGCCTAGCTTTGCTCTCAACTCAGGTGGCTTTGGGGACCTTCCTGGCAGAAGTCTGGGGAGCAGGGGAGGGGCTTCTGTTCCCTGAGAGCAGGTGTAGGGCCCAGCCAGACACAGCCTTCTCCTAGTTGGGCCTCTCTTCTGCCCTCAGCCTGCCTTCTGCATGGTGCTCCAGGGCTGCTGCCCCGACCCCCCAAGCTGAGGGCCTGTCTCCCATGCCCCTTCCCGGCCCTCTACTGTCCTGGGCACACAGTGTGCAGCTCCTGGGCATCTGGCTTCCTAGGCTGAGCTAAGGGGGACCCAAGGGGGTCTCACTTCAGACGGGGGAAGGCAGGCAGCTCAGAGGGCCCGTGTGGCATCACTGGGGGGAACGATGCCTAGGCCAGCCTGAGCAGGGTGTGCCAGGGTGCCAAGAGGCACAGGAGCTCGGGGGAGACAGGCAGGTGGACTCAGAGATGGCCAGGAGGTAGAGTGCTCACGGTTAAGTGGAGGAGGGCCTGAGGTGATGGAAGGCAACCACCCACAGAGGCCAGGACCCCGAGGGCCGGGGAGGAGGGGTGGTTGTCATACCAGCTTCACGACCAGGACAGTCTCTCCCCAGCCCTGTGTGGGGGCCTGAAGACAGGGCTGGCCAAGGGTTCTGATGGATGATTGTGCTCAGTGAATGGTGTTTGCACGAAGGAGTGAGTGCCATGTAGCAGGCCCCCACAGGGTGTGTGAGAAGACGGTCGCACTGCTGCCGGGGTGCGCTAGGGTTCCATCTGGAGGCCATGGGTGTTATGAGCCTGGAGCAGGCCTAGGGCAGGTGCTGGGGTTTGTCCTCGTTGTGCAGCTGAGGAAGCTGCACCACAGACGGGCAAGTCAGTCATGCAGCAGGTGTGGCTGTGGCAGGCATAGACCTGTGGCCTTACTGGACTGGCCTCCTAGTTGCCCCCTTGGGTGATCTCAGGCATGGTCACAAGGGCAGGTGTGAGCCGAGGAAACTCCAGGTGGCCTCCCAGGACGGAAGGAAGGGGTGTTCTCAGTGGTCTCTGGACTGGGGTCAGGCCCACTGGTCTGTTGGCACCTGTGACGAGGGCGTGCGGGCCCAGGGAGGTGCGTCCACAAAACAAGGGCAGACCAGAGTGGGTGGGAGCCCAGGTTGGGGGTGAGGAGCAAGCAGGAAGCTCTTTGCCATGATCTGTTTCTGGACCATGAATCTTTCTCGGTCTCTGGCCTCCTCAGAAAAATAGACACACATAGGCTTGTGGGTTGTGCTGAGGTGGGCCTGTGAGTTGCTTTTCCATGGCAACCTTGCTCTGTGTGTTCTTTGTGTCTGGGAGCTCCTGGGGTTGGCTTGTGTGCCAGGTACGCTCAGGGCTCTGCCACCTGCTGAGGTCAGTCTCAGTCCTCATGTATCCTCTTGACCCCCAACTGCCTTAGCCTTCTTCCCTTCTAGCAGCCCTGAGACGTCACCTTGGGGCCCTCCCACACCCTTGCAGGACTAGGGTGCAGCTGCCGGCTCTGTCCCCAGTCTTCACCAGGTGACGTTCCCTTGTAGGGCTTCCTGCGGATTGCCGCGGGCGCTGGGAGAGCTTCGTGGAGGAGACGCTGAGGGAGACGAACCGCAGGAACGCCGTGGACCTGGTGAGGGGCCCGCCTCCTCGTGCCGCGTGACGCCGGCTGACGCTGCAGCCACAGAGGCAGCGCCATGCCTGGGGGGCATGCTCCTTTCTGCTGATTGTGCATGTGTGGGCCCGTGTGGCCCAGGAGTGAGCGGTAGAGCCTCTACTCGGTGTCTGGACACAGACCCCTCCTGCCGCAGTCCCCAGCCTGGCTGAGAGTGAGGGCTCCCGAGGCCCTCTGAGCAGAGCTGGTGTTGGCCCCTCGGTCCCTTCCCTGTCACATCAGGAGCCCTAGTGTGTTCTCAGAGGGCTCCTTGTGCCTGAGACCCAGTGTTCCCCTGCACTGAGGGAGGGGCAGGTTAGGCACCAGCCCTGGGGTACAGGGCTCATGCCCACCCGCTCTGGCTGTTTCAGGTAAGCACCCACCACCTTCACCCCTCGAGTGAGGATGAGGACATGGAGGGCGTTTTCCCTAACGAGCTGTCCCTGCAGCAGGTGCGTGTGGCCGGGCCCTGCGCACCCTCGGCCAGGCCCTTCCCCACGGCCTTGGCCGCGCCGAGGCCTCTAGATCTTCCTGATGGCGTCTCACCAGCCTGCCATGGGAAGTAGCCAAAGGGAGAGGTGCTCATCCCCACACGGCCTGTGCAGGGAGGGGGACGAGGGTGCAGCCTCCACTCACCTTTTCACTAGGGGAGGCCCCCAGAGCCACTTCATATTGATGAGACTCTTGGGGACATGTTGGAAAAATTTAAAGTTACATAAGGCTGTCTAGATGTGACCACATGTGACCGGTGCCCTGAGTGGTCAGGATCTGGGAGAAGCTCCTGAAGCACAAGCAAGATTTTTCTAAGAGCAGCTCAGGTCTGAGGCCTGCCCTGAGATGCCCATCTCTCCCAGGCTTTCTCGGAGTACCAGGTCCAGCAGATGACGGCCACCTTCGTGGATCAGTTTGGCTTTAATGACGAGGAATTTGCAGACCAAGACGACAGTGTCAAGTGAGCCCACCAGGACATGCCAGGGGCTGTGGCCATCTTTGCCACGGCCTGGCTGTCCACCCCGCCAACCCTTCTCCAGTGGGCATCCTATGTCACTCAGCACCACCGCCCTCATGCATCCCAGCCCCAATTTGAGCCTCTACCCTCCCACTCCCCTGTCTTCAGTTGCTTAGGAAGGAGCTAGGCTCTGCTCACAGTCCCAGGTCCCAGGCCTGCTGTTTGGTCCTGCCTGGCCCTCAAGGCCTTCATGCCATTTCCTCAGCTTAAAGCCAAGTGTGTCCCACCATGCAGAGCTGCTGTGAGAGGGGCTCAGCCAAGCGTGGCCCCTATGGCCCCTGAGACACCCTTAGGGAAGGCAGGTTGTCACCTATGCAGACCAGGGACACAGAGAGGGCCAGGGCAGGAGCCACCTCCAGGCTGCTCTATCCAAAGATGGAAAGAAAGCAAGTGAGCGTGACAAGGGGCAGGTGTGGAGAGCTCTGTCCCAGGCCCACCTGCTATATACCCACATTACATCACACCCGCTGCCTGGGAGTAACATCCACATTCCTGGATGTGGCCATGGAGTCCTGGTCTCGGGCTCTGCCTTTGCCTCTCTAGCCCTGGTCCCTGCCTACCCTGGGCGGCAGACTCCCTCAGGGTTCCATGTGGCGTCACCTCCCCCTTCCCTCTCTGGGGCACTCAGCCTGGCTCCCCTCGGCACGTTGTGAAACACTGTGTCCCCCATGCGGTGCAGCTCCGCCTGGTGTCCCTCCAGGGTACAAGCGAAAGCACCTGGCACGTTGCCGGCTGAGGTCTGCAAGACAAGCCCAGGGCAGCCCTGGCAGCGAGATCCTGAGTGTCTCCATTCTCTTGCAGTGCCCCCTTTGACAGGATCGCAGAGATCAACTTCAGCATCGACGCTGACGAGGACAGCGTGAGTCCCTCTGCTTGGGGCTTGTTGGAGATAGACAAGGGGACATAGTGGTGGGTGGCAGCAGGGGTAGGAGAGGCTGCTCCGTGGGAGCCCTGCCTCCCCAAGCTGGGCAGGCCCCATCCTGCAAACCCTGTGTCTGTCCAAGCCCCTCTGGGAGCTAGGTGGGGCCACGTGGGCACTCTTTCTCTCTCAGCCCAGTGCAGCTCTGTTTGAGGCCTGCTGCGGTGACCATATCCAGCCCTTTGATGATGATGAGGATGATGACATCTGGGAGGATAAGGAGACACACTGTACCACCCGAGTGACAGCCAGAGCCCGGTATGGGGCCCACCCATTTTCCCCAAGCCTCCCTGAGGAACAGAGAGGCCCTGGGACACTGTGTGTATACCCCAGTCCCGCCCCAGCTCTGATGCCCTGGGCATGCAGGAAAGGACTCTCTGGGGGCCTGCTGCTCTGACCATACATCTCCCCCTAGATTTGGGGGCCCTCATACCTCAGAGAGCTGCTCAAAGAACAGCCTGGAGCCTGGAGGCCAGGATGGGAAGGAGGGCTCGGAAGCAGATGGGGATGCGGCTCGGGCAGGCACCCCTCCGGCCACTCCCCAGAAGGAAGGTCCCCGCATGGAGGGTGACCCAGAAGGTAGACACTAGGGGCTTGTGGTCAGGGCTGGGCAGGAGACTTGGGTGGGGACACTTGGGGTGACAGAGGATTTAGTACACTGGCCCATGCATGGTGGGGCTGCCATGGGCCGGTCTCCCGTTGACCCCGTCTGCACGCACTTTCAAGCAGACGTTTCTGAAGGTGGTGGCTTTCCTGTGCCCGTGACTACAATGACATGGGGTTGGTGGCAGGTGCTTTGGCTCAGCGCTTGGTGGTCCCTGTGCCCCTGTTGCAGTTACTCTCAGCCACATCGTCATGGCTGGTGGCTGGTGTGTACTAGTTCTGTCGGTGAAAGCACACCCTGGTGTGAAGGCACTTCTTGTGGGGCCTCCATGCCTGGCCCTATCTGGGCCACAGGGCTCTCAGGGTGGGTGGGGCCAACCTGCTGGTCAGGGGGCCTGGACCAGTGCATCTCCCCCTGGCAGGTGCCACGTGGACAATGTTCGATGAGCCAGTGAGCTCAACGACGCCAGCTCCAGGAGTGGCAATGGACGTGGGTTCCAGTGTGTGGGCAGCCAGCACCCCCAGTGCCTCAGCTCTGGAAGAAAAAGGCTGGGCCAAGTTCACTGACTTCCAGCCTTTCTGCTGGTGAGGCTGGGCGGGCCGGGAGGCAACCCCCTCTGTCTTCTGGGGTGGCATCTCCCCAGTGCAGGCTCAGACTCAGCCTCATCTGCAGCTCCGAGTCGGGGCCCAGATGCAGCTCCCCAGTGGACAGGGGCCGTGGCGATGCCCAGGGTGGCCCGAACCAGGGCCGAGAGAGAACTGGTGAGTAGGAATGGCTCCACGGCAGGGACAGGAAGAGATGGCTAAGGCCTTGGGGGCTCCCTGTCTCCCTGGTGATATTGGGGTTTCCGTCATGCTTAGGGGACTGGAGCAGCCATGTGCAGACGGGGGCCCTTCAGCCCCAAGCATAGGCAACAAGGTCATCAGGCTGCCCTCAGAGCTCAGGTCTGACTGGCCCACACAGGTCTGTGCTGCCAGGGAGTGAGGGCCTTCCCGCTCTGGGCCAGTCTCCCCAAGCCCTGCCATGTTCTCAGCACAGATCATACACGTGTATTGTGCCATCTCAGTGGCCGTTCTGGGGCCTGTTCAGAGCCCTTGGCCCTTGGAAGCCCCCGGACTCCCTCAGGGCCATGTGGGGTGGGACTTAGAAGCCCCAAGGCTGAGTAGGGGGCCTCCCTTTGATGGGGACTGTCCCTTTTTATGCTTCTTATGAATGTGCAGATCACATGCACGTGGCAGGCAGGATGTGGGACCAGGTTCTGTCCCAGTTTTGCAGGCTGAAGCTGTCGCATGCTCCATGCAGGTTTGGGGGCCCTGAGCCATGCCTGTGGCCCCATCTATCCTCACCAGACATCACTGGCTCCTTGTCTTACAGTTGGCCCAGCCTCCCCATGTGCCTGGAATGTGTGTGTTGCCAGCAAGGCCTCCCTGGTGGCCTCCAACAGCGACAAGGATGAGCAGAAGGTGGTTGGTGCCTTGGAGGCTGTTAGCATTGTTCCTGGCCGGGAGGCCTCCCCACTGCCCACATCAGCCCCCAGGTGTGCAGGCCAGGGTGGGCGCAGGGCCCCAGGTGCACATGGAGGTCTGGCTGTCTCCAGCACTCTGCTTGCCCTGGAGCAGGCCAACCCTGCTGCCATGGTGGCCCTGTGACTCCACAGAGGCCGGCTCTCACCGGAGGGACACTTGTTCGTCTAAGTGGAAGCCGGGGGTGGGAGGGTGCTTCTTCATTTGTGAGTGGTCATTGAGACAGAGCACAGGGCCTGAATGTCCCATCCCAGGGACTTGGGAATGGAGCCGCCCCACCTACTGGCCTTGTTGGAGAAAACAACCAGCTTTGTGGGGTTCTGGTCAGGCTCAGCCACCACCCCAGGATCTGGGGTTGCCTGGGATGGTGGGGAGGGGGGCGCAGCCTTTATCTCACCCTGCGTGTGCCGAGTCCCAGACACGTGCCCACCTCAACCAGGCACTTGAGATATGCCTGACACACTTGGGCAGTAGGTTGGGGTTGTCTCGACTTCACTTGGGGCATCCGAGGCCTGACCAGGGACGTCCTCCCTGCAAGCTCAGCCCCATGCGTTCCACCTCACACACAGGAAGAAGGTCCAGGCCTTTGGAATCCATTGATGGACAGATGACCCCTCCAGAGCTGGGTGGTGGTGGGAGGACAGCTTGAGGAGTGGTGTGCTGTGGAAAATAGGGAACAAGTGGCAGGTGGGCTGGCAGGGATGTGAGAGAGAAGGTGGTGTTAGAGCCAAGGCTTGAAGGGACAAGGGGGCAGGTCCCTGGCCAGACCCCATGTGGAGGGGATAGGAGTGGTAAGTGGTGGTATCGTGCACACGGGGTGGCTGTTGCTGCGTGGAGGCTCATTCAGGCTCTCCTTCCCCCACAGGTGGGAAGGCTGGAGCCTTGCAAGGCCCCACTCGCTCTCCCACCCCAGTGGCCTTGGAGGGTCCCTCGTGGTTTGGGGGCTCAATCCACCCCGTTGGTAGGTGTCCATCTCACTCACAGCACCCTTGTCCCCAGGACCCCAGAGGACCTGGCTGGCTCTGCCAGCCCTTGCCCTCAGGGTCTGCAGCGGGGGCGCAGCCCTGAGGAAGCAGGGCCAAGGCTGCATTAGCGACTGTTGAGAGGGGCCAGGTTCATGCTGACGCTGTGATACACGCGAAGCATGTGCCAGGCGAGGGGCGAGCGGGAGCAGGGTTGTCTC
The DNA here is from genome assembly GCF_041296235.1 of Equus asinus. Lineage (NCBI taxonomy): Eukaryota > Metazoa > Chordata > Mammalia > Perissodactyla > Equidae > Equus > Equus asinus. The sequence goes on along the minus strand of NC_091793.1, from coordinate 12,313,154 downwards.
ATTCCTTCTTATGAGTGGTTTTGTTCCTTCCTAAAGTTTAGAATCACTGAAATTGTTAACACCTTTTCGTAAGCCCCTCAAAACCAACTCTGCTCTGAAAAGCAGGTAATGTCATTCTGAAAGCAAGCTGTCTGCTTCCACAGGGCTGTCTGCATGAATCTGTGGCTTGGAGCCCTTGGGGCCCAGGCAGCCTGCAGCTGTGCCCCAGTTAGGGCCGCCCTGGCCCACACAGGCTTGCATCTCCAGGCTCTCAGGGAGTCTGTTTCTTATGCTGCCAGTGGCCAGGCTGGACAGCAGGCTGTCCTGGCCTCCCCCAGCACAGGCTGCGCCAGCTCCCAGAGGTCCTTGTAAGGTTGGAGTTGACATGGAGTGGCAGGAAGTGCTGGGCAGGTGTGGGCTGGGTGGGGAGCTGTGGGTTCCCCCTCCTCCTGGGTTGCAGCAAGAGGGCCTGCACCTCATGGGAGGAAGCATTCTGTGAAGACATGGCCTGGGGGCCGTCCAGGGAAGTTCCTTGGGCCGCGTGGTCCACAAAATAGCAAGGGTTGCTGGGAGCACCAAGGGAAACATGTTCTGGAACCAGGTGGGAGTGGGGACCATTTAAAGAGACCAGACATGGCGGGACCAGCTCAGGATGTGCTGCCTGGAAGGAGGTGAGGTCCCTGTGGATGAGCGGCTTGTTTTTGGTGTTTGGAACTTAAGGGGGTGTGGGGTGGGCAAAGCTGCCTGCCCAAGTGCGGCCCCTGAGCCGCCTGTGGTGTGGAGCCGCCCTGGGGGTGGCCCAGGTCACCAGAGCCCATGTCTTCCACACAGGGCTGAGTGTGGTGCCAGCATGCTGCCAGACCTCGCCTCCCCTGCACCTGCAGAAGTGACCTCTGCCCCAGCTATGGCTGGCCCCGCCCCGGCAGTCTCTCCTGTGCTGGCTATGGCCATCCCCCCGGGGCCCATGGTGGCTATCACCACCACAGCCCCACCCACGGCCAGCCCAGCTGTCTCCACAGTGGCCACCCTGGGGTCAGTGACAAAGGACAGGTGAGCAGGTCCAGCCAGGGTAAGGGAGCTGCGGGTACCCTTGGGCCTTGATCGGCTCCAACCCCCTACCCTTCTTCCTGCAGGAAGATGGATATGCCGCCGCCCACAGGAGCCACCCTAAATGGCCCCGTGTGACGCTGCTGCCGCCCAGCCATGGCGCGCCCTTAATCAGAAAACTACCTGGTGATGCAATTTGTCTTTTTTAATTTAATTTAAGTTAATTTTAAAATAAATGCTGCATTGGTAAAGCTGGCAGTTGGAACCGGTCAGAAGGCCCAGCTTCGTCTCTCCTGCCTGGCCCCACACACAGCAATAAGGCCTCAGATGTGCCCTCTGCCTGCGGGAGCCGGGGGCCACAACCCCAAGACGCCATGAGGACTGAGGGCTGTGACGTCACAGGCTCTGAGCCTCCATTTTTACTGATTTTTTAACAAACACAGGAAGAGCCGCGTGTTTGCACTTTGTATCCAGCCGCAGTGAAGGGTCTCCCCTCCTCTGGGGACAAATGCAGGTCTGGGGCTGGGCTGGACCAGACAAGGTCTTTGCTGCCCAGTGGCCCGAGGAGCTGGCCTTGAGCCAGGCTGCAAAATTTGACTGCCTTAAAAATACAAGACCCTCGCCTGGTGGGGATGCCCCGGCCCCTCATGCCCCAGTGTATGGTGGGGGCACCTGGCAGGAGGTGGGTGCAGTGGGTGCAGAGACTGCCTGCAACAGTGCTGGGTGGGGTGGGGTCTGCACCTGTTGGGAAGGGCAGGGCCGCATCGTCCTGGAGGGGTCTGCAGGATTACTTTATGTTGAGTCCATTTTTATGATAATCTGACAGGGCACCCAGAAACCCAATTCCCAATAAAATTTGTGTTATTACTGACAAAATGGCGTACTCCTAAGCTGCAGGCCCTGGAACCCCAAGCTGGCTGGTGGTGGGGGTGTTTTTCTGCTGCCCCCAGGCCCATCCTCACGTCTCAGCAGCAAGTGTCAACACCTGAGTGAACACTGAGTTTCTCTCCATGAAACAAGTTCTGCGTGGGAGCTCACGAGTCAAACATGTGGAGCTATTGCTGTCCCCAGAAGGCCATCCCGTCCTCACACTTGCTTGGACAGAGGGGCAGCATGAGGCAATACCTCACCGCCAGTGGGGTCTGTCCTGGTTCCTCACAGCCAGGAGGAGGGTCTCCCAGCAGTGTCTCCATCTCTCTTAAGAGGTCCTAGTCCTGCACTGACCTTGCCCTTTGGCCCCTGCTTTGGTGACATCTCACCTCACCACCTCTCCCTCAAGAATAGCCCTCAGCCCCCACGTGAAATGGTGCGGGCACAGGATTCCAGGCTTGTGGGTTTCCTGGGTATTGGGAACCTTGGTCTGATGGCCAGCCACATGGTCTGGGGAGGACCTGGGTGCTCTCCTCACAGGCCACCGGAAGTTACTTGGGGGTCCTCCCTATGCCTGCACTTGTGTCTCACACACCACCATCCCCTCTGTAACCCAGATCCAGTGGCCACCAACCCAGACCTCTCGGATGGTCTCTCGGCCTCTGTGAAGGCCACACTGCCATCCCGCCCACTGTCTCCCCCGCCCCTAGCTGGCACCTGTTGCATGGGAGGTGCTGGTCCTGGTGAGACTTGCATTTGAATGGGAAAGGAGACAAGCAAGAAATCCCAATGATGACCCTTATGCCAAAGACCAGGGTTGGGGCAAGGAGGTCAGGGTTTGAGGCAAGCCCCAGGGAAGGGAGAAGACAGGTGTTTGGAACCAAGTTCACAGAACTGAGCAGCTGTCAGGTCCCCATGCCCCACCTCCCATGTGTAAAGCCGTTTCCCAAGTTCTCGAGGCCACTCGCTCTCTGGGGAGCCCACCTTCCTCAGGATCTCCCTCCCAGACCCTCCCACTCCATCCCATCCACTGTCATCTGACAAGATCAGCAAGTCTTGACCCCATCCTCTAGCTACTCCCACTCAGTCTGTCTCTCTGGACTCTTGAGGTGGGGGGGGCGTCACACAAATGACCAGTACCATCTCTCATTATGGGAACTGCCTTCTCTTCGCCATGTGCCCCGAGGTGGCCACCTTCTGCTCAGGGGCTGCTTGGGCAAGGAGGGGGATCTTCCTTTCGGGCTGTGCTAGCCCCAAGACCATCCCTGAGGCCTGGGGGGGATGGACAGCCAGGCACCAATCAAGGGCCTGATGAAGTGGCCCCGAGGGCCGTAGATCCCCTGGCACCAGGACTGGCCCCTCATGTGGCAGACCTGGGTACTGGAAAAAGTAAGAGGACCCTCTGGGTGGCCAAGGAGACACAGGCATGTGGCACATCGTTAATTTTTTCTTTATAGAATCTGGTTCTAGGAACGGGCTGCCTGCGGCCGGCCGGCCGGGGCCAGCACACTGACGGGGCTGGGTGGGATGGATTATTTACAGGCCCACCGCAAGGGTACCATGGCCGCCTTCCGGCCGGTGCTCAACCATAACTCCAAAATAAGTTAGAGCTGGCCAGGCAGATGGGGGTGGGCAGGGTGGGTGGGGGCTGTACACACAAGTTTGGGGGCGGGGCCTCAATACTGTCAAGGGTGGGGGCTGTAAACATGGCCGGGGGGCCCTGCCCACCCCTAGTGGTCTGTAACGACTGGACGCAGAGCAGCTCAAGCAGGGCTGGGCTCAGGCGTCTGACAGGCAGCTCTGGATCTGGTCCACCCACTGCTGGGCCGACGGCACGTCCTGGGCACAGAAGTTGTAAACACGACGCGTCGTCTTCACCTGGGGATGGCGGGTCGCTGACTCCAGGGCTCTACCCCATGGAGCGCCCCCCCCCCCACCCCCACTTCCTGCCACAGCTCACGTCAAAGAAGGCCTTCTCATCCACGGTCTTGGGGGCGCCCATAGTAGGAGTGCCAGGCGCCACAGCCTCCACCTCTGCCAGGTCGATGACACCCTTGCACTCCGTATCCACGCGGTGGTCATAGTAGCGCAGCTGAGGGGGCAGGAAGTCAGCAGGGCCCCCTCAGCCCTGTGCCCCATTCCCCTGCCCAGTGACCACTCACCTGGTGCTTGGTCTTGTCCAGCACGAACCAGCGGGCCTTCCAGGGCTTCATGAAGGCCCCTTTCTTGTACAGGGTGCCCTCATAGGACCTGCATTTGCAGCAGGACCAGGGGCCAGGTAAGCCATGAGGGCCTAGCTAAGCCCAGGCCCCAGCAGTTGCCCCCCTGCCTGCCCAGCTCCAGCAGCAAGACCATACCCCCAAACTGACCCAAGGCTGGCCAGAGGGCCACAAAGAAGCCCAGGGGCTGTCCCCCATACCCTTCACATGATAGACACTGGGGAGGGTGCCATACAGGAGCCTCAGGGTCTCAGGGAAGCAGCTGCACACACAGGGCAGATGCCACCCTCCACAAGGAGGAGGAACATGCAGCAGGCAGGTTTGGAGAGGTGACTGGGGCAACGTGACCTCTCCAGGCCCAAGGGTGGGATGCAGGCTGCCAAGCCCCAGCCTCACCTACAACCTGCTTCAGCCTCACCTGGTACCTTGCCTGCCCTCATGGGGTATCCCACAGCCCCGTCCCTCTGCTCCACAGCCACCACAGCCCAGCTGCGGTCACTGGTTCTACATCCCAAACCCCTTCCAAGTCCACCTACTTCTCCCCAGCTTATGCTCTGGCTAGCATCGTGGCCTCCCTGACAAATCCTTCCACCTAGGAAATAAGTAGAAGCTCCCCCAAAGGTACCTGCCCCTCTATCTGAGAACCACCCAGGACCCCAGAGCCCTCCTAGCTCAGACGTGTCTACACTGCAGTGGGAGGTGCCCGTCACACCTGTTTTCACTCTCAGCTGTCTGGAACTGGCTGTACAGGGTGCTGGTGCTGCGGCGGGCTGCCTGGCGGGAGCCAGATGCAGTTGAGCTGCTGCTCTGGTCACTGTCCAGGCTGAGGCTCAGGGTGGAGCCCACAGGCCCCTCCTGCAGGTACACACCCAGCGAGCGGCGGTGGTGGGGCACGCTGGACACCAGCAGGGAGCTGGGGATACCCTGGAGGCAGGAGGGAGTGCCCTGTGTCAGGGCAGGTGATGGCCTCCTCCAGGCAGCAAGCCCACCTCACCCCCCACACCCACCCCCACTCACACGTCCATCTGGCCGGCCTTCAAGGCGCTGTGCAGCCTTCACCCGGTCCCAGGTGTCCTTCCAGCGCTCAGGGGGCCGGCCCAGCTCTGTCTCCAGCCGCTGCAGCTCCTAGGGGAGAATTAGTGAACTAAAACATTATTCTGAAGAAAATATCCAGACTGGAACATGAAAAGACAAAAGGATGGAAAATATAAGAAAGTGAAACAATGAACAACGCTAACACACCTATAACTGAGTACTGAAGAAGAGAAAGGCAGGGGTGGGGGTGAGTGGGATCAATATTTGGAGACAATGGTTGAAAATATTATAAAATAACAAGAAGCATCAAACAGTATAATCAAGAAGCACCAGAAACCCCAAACAGGATAAGCTGAACACACCGCCCCCCTCCCCAAGATACTACAGGAAAACTGCTGAAAACAAAGAGGAAATCCCAAAACCAGCCAGAAAAAGACGTGCTCACTGCAAAAGAGTAACAATGAAACTGCCAGCTGAGTTCAACACAGAAATGTAGGCAGACTTCTGCTTCCAACCATGACAGAGTCCCTGACCAGCCCACCCGCCATGAGTGCCTATGAAACTGGATAAGAACAGGAAGTAGTTGTTTCCAGGTGTCAGACAGCCAGCAGTGCAGCACTGAGACCCCGAAATGGGGCCACACCAGGGAGCCCTACAGTCTGGCCTGGCCAGTGTGCAGGGAGGTGGAGTCTAAGCAGAGCACTGGGTCTTGAGGAGCTGAGGAGGCAAAGGTGGGAAGCTCAGGGATGGTGATACACATGGATCTGCAGGGCAGCATATAAGAGGCGGGAATAACACAGAAGCCTCCTTGAGTCTTTGGCCAAATTAAATTGCCATGTGCAAAGCAAGAGGTCACAGGGCCTGGCAGAGAGCAGCTAATAAGAAGCTGCGAACTAAGTCTAAATTCCAAAGGGTACACAATATGGGAAGATGTGGGAATTCCAAACAGCCAGAGTGGAGACACCTTACTGAAGACACCAAACCTTCAGCTGAAACCCTGAAGAGGCCATGTCTGTGGAGTAGAGCTCCTCTAACCTAGAGTCGAGGCTTCTCGAGAGCTGCCCTAGCAAAGATGAGAAACCACCCTTGAAAGATCAAGCCAGTCCACAAGCTCATTAACTGCAAGAAAATCCAGGACTCTAAAGAAAGACAATGTAATCCTGATCCTCAATAGTGCAGACCAAGGTCCAGCTTACAAAAAAATTTATTAGACACGCAAAAAGGCAGGACAATGAGAGCCATATTAGGGGGAAAGTTAAAAGAAACAGACCCAGAAATGAAATAGGAACTAGAATTAACATACAAGAAATTCAAAATAGTTATTATAAATATGTTTAAGATTGAAAGAAAATGATGGATGTGGTTGAGGGCCAGCCCAGTGGCATAGTGCTTAAGTTTGCGTACTCTGCTTCGGTGGCCTGGGGTTCAGGGGTTCAGTTCCCAGGCGTGGACCCTCATCAAGCCACGCTGCAGCAGCATCCCACAGAAAACAGGAAGATTGGCACAGATGTTAGCTCAGCAAAGATCTTCCTCACACACACAGACACACACAAAAGATGGACATGGTTGAGCAGATGGGGAATCTCTACAGAAAATATAAAAAAACAAATGGATATTCTAGAGCTGAAAAATACAATTTCTAAAATGAACAATTCATCAGATAGGCTTAAGAGCATGTTAAACATAAAAAGAGCAGTGAACCTGAAGACAGGGTAACAGAAGCACCCAAAATGAACTGCAGGGAGGAAAGACTAGAGGAAGAAACAAGCAGAGCCTCAGTGACCTAGGGGATAATAAAGTCCCAGAGGAAAGGAAGGGAAAGATTGTACAGAAAAAACTTTTTTAAAGAAATAATGGCCTAAAATGTATTTTTTTTTTCCTGAGGGAGATTAGCCCTGAGCTAACTGCTACCAATCCTCCTCTTTTCGCTTAGGAAGTCTGGCCCTGAGCTAACATACGTGGCCATCTTCCTCTACTTTATATGTGGGACGCCTACCACAACATGGCGTGCCAAGCAGTGCCATGTCCGCACCCAGGATCCGAACCAGCAATCCCTGAGCCGCTGAAGCGGAATGTGCGCACTTAACTGCTGCACCACCGGGCCGGTCCCTAAATTTTAAGAAAACTATCATTCCATAGATCTAAGAAGCCTAAAGAGCTTCCAAGCAGGATGAGCAGAAAGAAAAACCACCTGAAGGTCAAACTGCCAAAACCAAAGATGAAGAAAACATCCTGAAGGCAGCCAGAGGAGGAAAGGATGACGTTATACAGTTTACTGGTTAAGAATGAGCACCGACTTTTAATCAGAAACAACGCAAGCCAGAAAACAAGAACATCTGTGAACTGCTGAGTGTAAAAGCTGTCAACCTAGAATGCTGTATCCAAAGAAAACACCTGTTAAAAAATACAGGTACAAAGAAGACATTTCCAAGTAAACTAAAGCTGAGGGTTTGTCACTGGCGGACCTGCCCCACAAGAAACCTTGAAGTCTTCAAGCTGAAGGGAAGTGATACCAGATTAGATCTACACTGAGAGTGCAAGAAGACTGGAAATGGCAGATAAGGGAAGTTTCTTCCTCGTTTCCTAATTTCTTTAAAACAAAGTGGACTATTTGAAACATGTACCTGCTGTGCGTTTATATCACAAGTAAAAGAAAGATGCATGATGACAACAGCGTGAAGGGCAGAAAGAGGTGGTGGAGTGTACCGTGTGGTTCCCACAGGGGAGGGACAGCCCCTGACAACCACGAAAGAGCACAGGTACAGCTCAAGAGCCAAGTAAAGCAGGCAACAGGGAATACTAAAAAATACTCAATTGTTAGTGGGAAAAAAAAACCAGAAGGAAGAAAGAAGCAAGACTTGTTTATACTTCACCACCTCCCTGAGAGGCAGGAATCAGTACCCCACTTTCCCCACAAGGAACAGCAGCTCTAAGATGCTCAGATATAACCCAAAACCCACAGCTAAGGTGGAGAGGGGAGTACAAATCCTTCTGTGATGTGGAGCTGAGGTCACAGCCTTCTGATTGCTCGGCCACTGTGGAGAACTCTGGCCCACCCTCAGCTCAGGGGGCCTTTTTCCTTCTCCCAGGGGTCTCTGCCCTGCTGGATCCTGAGTCGAAGCTGAGCAGATATGCCCACCAAGGATGGCGGAGGGAAGGCAAGAGAGGCCTAACAGTCAAGCCCCAACTTCCAGAGCCACAGGTACGTCTCTCTTTGAAGGGGCGGAGAGAACCCAGAAGACCCACTGCTCCCATCAGCGTGGGTGGGGCAGGCTGGGCCTGGAGCCACCATGGACCTCTGTGTGGCCGACAGCCAGGTACACCCAGGAAGTTCGTGCAGCAGTCCGGCCAGGGGAGGAACAGTTCCTGGGAAAACCCTGTCCTCCCTCGCGGCTGACCCCACACACACCCAGAGCAAAGAAGCCGTGTCCTGAGACTGGGAGGTTAGAGCCTCCAGTCACCACTGCCTGCCAACATGCACCGGCTGGGGTGGGGCGGGGCCACGGGAGCAACAGTCATGGCAGGCTGGCAGGCAGTTCGGAGGGTTGGGGAGGGGCAGGGCCACTGGACTGATGCACACGCACATGCAGACACATGCGTGCACACACATGGACAGGCACACACCCTCATGGTGTCAGGGGGAGCTACATGCACCTCCAGCAGGTGTGAGATACGCACGTGCAGGCACATGTGTCACGGTGTCAGGGGGCTACATGCACCTCCAGCAGGTGTGAGACATGCACATGCAGACACACGTGCACACACCCTCGTGGTGTTGGGGGGGCTACATGCACCTCCAGCAGGTGAGATATGCACATGCAGACACACACGTGCACACACATGGACACACACACACCCTCACGGTGTCGGGGGGATTACACGCACCTCCAGCAGGCGTGAGATGGCATCGGGCTGGGCTCGGGGGCGGCTGTCATAGCAGGGCCACACCACACGGCGCCTGCTCTGGGGCGCACCCCCATCAGGCCGCTCCTCCTCTGGGGGCTCGGGGGGGCCCTGGGCCAGCTCCCAGTCGTAGGGGGGGCCCTCGGCCAGCGTCTCTTCAGTGTAGAAGTCCCACACCTTCAGGTTGGACACGTTGCTGTAGGGCCGCAGAACCTGGGGGCAGGCCTGGTATGAGGAGCTGGGCAGGAGGAGCCGCCTGCCCTGACCAGGCCCCAGCTCACCTCTGTGTCCTCAGGCGCATACATATAGTTGTAGAACATGGGTGTCCTCTTACTCAGCCGGTCCACGTATTCCCACACAGACCTGCACGCCTGCTGGCCCCTTCGCTCCCCCTTCTCCTCGTACAGCAGCCCTGCAAGGGGCAGTACTGAGCCCTGGCTGCCCACCTGCAGGTGCCCTACTGCCCATGCCCACCCACACACCATACCCAGCTCGATGCGCTCGTAGTCTGAGTCGAGCAGGAAGGTCTGGAAGCGGCAAGACGCATGGTGGTAGCCAAGGAACTTGAGGTAGAATGGGCTGAACTCGAATTCCATGGGGAACTGCAGGTGGACCTGTGCAGGGTCACTGGTAAGAGGCCAAGGGACGAGTCAGCATGCACAGCCGCCCCCCGCGCCATGGCCACCTACTCACCTGGTGCACGCAGTCCAAGAACTGCAGGAAGACAGGTGTGAAGCCACTGCTCTGCCCGGCCAGGGTGTGGGCCCCTCGGTGGCTGAATCGATGGCCAAAGGAGAGCCACTCCTTCTCCACCAGCAGACGGAAGCCCTCCAGGGTGCGATAGAAGGGGTCTGAGAGCAGCTGCACCAGGGATACCACCTGCCAGCACCACCAGCCAGTCAGGAGGGCACCCAGGGGATCCTGCCCCACCCGGCCCTACAACTCACAACGCACCTGGGTGGTGATGTCCCAGCCATCCTCCAGGCTCACCAGGACGGAGGAGCCCGAGTCCAGGAGCTCCACCACCAGCACCGACACCTGCAGCAGCTTGTGGATCTGCAGGGACCAGCAGCCCATCAGCACCTCCCAGAGCCGGCACCCATGGACCCTAGCACCTGACCAGGCCTGAGACCTACATGTCCACGGGAGCAACAGCCGTGTGAGCACCACACCCAGGGGCAGCCTACGAGGTGGGGACAGCACTGAACACATCTGCTCTGACATGCTAACCACTGATTCCTCCAGCCCTCCCAAGTCCCCCAGGACTCGAAAGGCACCCCCTGCCCTTGAGATGCCCAGCCCCATCTTGACAGACAGCAGAGGACCCCGGTCTCCCTCCGCTGTCCAGGTACCACTGCCAGGAAGTGGCTGTCATCCCCTCCCAGGGCCCAACACCATCACACAAGCAAGCCAAGACACCATCCTATGCTTGGCTCTAGGTGCCTACACCCAGGCAGGCACCCTCAGCTGCAGCAGGGGCAGTGCAGAGACCTGGATCAGCCACTCTGAGTCCTCCAGCGAGCGCAGGAAGGAGGCTGGGCCGGGCTCGGCAGCAGGACAGCCCGGGACACACGCCTTCAGCAGCTTCTTGAAGCTGGCCTTCACCTGCCGTGCCTCAAACACCTCGATGGGCACCAGCTCCCACTGCTGCAGGGGGTCTGGCCGCACACCCTGGAGGAGGCCGGCCATGGTGAGATGTGCCCAAGCCCTGTGCCCCCGCCTGGCCCCATGCCCCAACCCCAGTCACCTTGAGCTGGGCTTTGTCCCCAATGATGTAGAGAGCTGCACGGTGTGGCCGCAAAAATCCCGGGTCAGGGGGAGCCCCATTGGCTTGGGGGGAACTCAGCATGTCTCTGCCTGCTAGCCGGGAGCCCACGTCAGCACCAAGCCCACCACTGCGCCCACTGGCCCGGACACTGCCCCATTTACCTGCATAGAGAAACCAGGTGAGCACCCAAGCAGGGCCAGGACACCACTTACCTGGGGCTGAGCTCCCAGGGTAGGGCAGGGGAGGTCGACGGGACCCCAGTGGGGGCCTGTGCCTACATTAGTGTCAGGGGCCGGGGCAAGACTCAGGGCATCAGGCTGTTAGTGCCCAGGGCTGTGAGGAGGACTGGGTTATGCTGTCTATCACACGGGGCTGTTAGTGCCAGGTGTTGGGGGGGGCGTTAGTGCCTGCAACTACTTAGTCACACGGGGGCTGTCAGTGCCAGGTGTGGGGGAGCTGGCCTGCACTGCTGGTACGGTACCTCGGGGAGCGGTCCGTCTGGAGGCCGAGGCCGCCATGGGGTTGGACAGCGTGGTGACCCTGGCTCTGGGGCTGGGCACTGGGGGCACAGCAGAGAGAAGGCTCAGGCCTGGGCCCAGGTCTGGGGTGCGCCCAATGTAGGGGGCCTGCAGCCCAAAGCTCTCTAGGTACAGAGCTGGGTTTCCACCAAGTCCCCCAAGAGCCCCGGAGACAGCGGGGCTCAGCTCAAGGTTCTGTGGGCCCCAGGGCAGGCCAGGGAGCAGAGGGCCTGTGGCAGGTAGGAAAGGTCAGAGGAGAGGCAGGAACGCTGGGGTCTCCTTCAAATGCCTCCTCCATGGCCCATTCCTCTGCCCTCAGCCACCAAGTATCTGCCCAGCACACAGTGGCAGGATGGGCCATGAGGCGCAGCCCTGAGAAGAGGAGGCCCAGAGCCTGGAAGTTCCCAGCCTGGAACCACAGAGAGCAGTTCAGTGCAGGACACAGACAGGCCCGAACCTCAGGGCAGCACCAGGCTGCGAGGGCCAGGCTGAGGCTTACAGGCTGGGACAGCCCAGCCTCGTGGCACAGGACGCCCACAAGGAAGCTCCACAGTGGTCTCCGGGCTCCAAAGCCTGCGCCCGGCCCTGATCAGGGCTCAGTGCCTCTGCAGAAAGGGCAGCAGGGCAGTCCCCTGCCCACTGCCACAGTTGCCACAAACAAGCACGACACCAGCCCTCCCTGCCGTGAGCAGGAGGGACAGTCACCCACAACAAGGACACGGTGTGACCTTGACATGGACAGATCCCGGACTGGAGCCTGTGTCCAGCTAGGGTGAGTGGAGCCCTATGTGCCTCCCGGCACTGAGGGGGCAGCCACACCCAGAACTCAAGTACACCAGGAGGCAGCCCCAGTGAGCTTTGGGGACAGTCAGGGATGCCCAAGAAAATGAGGGGAAGACGAAGGCAGTGGGAGACGAAGGGCTCCACGGGGAGGGTGCCGCTCTCTGAGTATAGACGCCACTCAACCTCTGGAGAGGGCAGACAGCAGAAAGACGATATGACTGGAAAACATACTTAATGACAGACTTAGATGTCTGGAAAACCAAAAGCCACTAGAACTAGCAGAGGAATGAGACAGAAGTAAGGTCTGTGCCCCTCAAGAAGGTCTGTGCCCCTCGAGAGGGGCGGACAGCATCCACGAGGGCAGACTGGCCACCCCTGTTCCTGGCCGCCTTGGCCCAAGTGCCAGCAAGGGGCAACGACAGATACAGACAGAGCTCAGGAGCTCAGGGTGCCGTGCAGCACAAGCTGAGGCCTACAGGGTCGACAGGGACAGAGGCTGTGCTCAGACAGCAAAGGAAGCACCGTGCAGGAGCAGGAGTACGGTGTGCAGGGGACGCTCCTCAGGCCCCACTATGGAGGATGAAGGCCCTTGTGTGCTCTGGAGCCCCTCCTGCCACAGGAAGAGGCGGTGGGGCCACCGGGAGACCTCTGGAGCGGGCAAGAGTGGCCTGGGTTAGGTTAGGGGCAATTGGCTGCAAGGAAGACTGCAGGCTTGGGCAGCCAGCTCACGGGACTCAAGGTGGGCAGATCAGGAAGAATCAAGGATGGCACCTGGGCTTTCAGGAGGCTCGGCCCGTGAGTGGTGCCATCAGCCCCCAAAACCCACCTGTGTACCCTAGTGCGTCTGGGAGCTGAAGCAGCAGCAGAGAAAAGTGCAGATAAGTGTGAGGGATGGAGGAGACCAGAAGGCCTGACCCACAAGCAAGCCCGGGTGCGACATCTGCATCACCCAGGGTGTGGGCAGGGTCTCAGAGAAGCGACCCCTCGTGTGACGTCTACCAACTCTGAGCACACAACGGCCAGGACAGCTCCAGGTGTGGGATAAACCAGTCATACCCACCAAACCTCCCAGGTGGACACTGTTACCACACCTGCTGAGGTGCAGGCCCAGGGGCTGGGAGGCAGCCTTGGGCCAGCGTCTGGGCCACGGCCAGGCCTGGGGCAGGCAGCCTCCCAGACCTCATGCCTCCAGTGGGGAGATGAGATGTCCAAGCACAGAATGAGAGGCTGCCAGACAACCAGGCTCCAGACACAGAGGTCCAACGTGGGCTGCACAGTGGTTGGACTCACAAGTCTGAGGACCAACCCTTGAGGAGCCCCTGCATCTATCAGCCAAGCCAAAAGGAGGAGCCAGACAGGGCCAGAGCATCAGTGAGAATCCAGGAGGAGGGGGAGGGGAGATGGGGGAAGCTGAGGATGGGGTGAGTTGCAGATGGGGTGGGGTGGGGAGGGGTCAGATGAGGGGGAGATGGGGTAGCAAGGAGGACAGAGTCTGGGGTAGATGGGATCCATCAGAGGGACAAAGTGGGGAGGGGGAAGATAGGGTCAGATGCGGGAGGACAGGGTCAGGTGGAAGTAGATGGGGTCGGTGGTGGGTAAGCAGGATGCAGGAGAGGTGACCGCCTTGGAGTGAGACCCTAGAGAAGAAGGCCCCCCCTGTTCTCACACACCCTCCTGCAGCCTCAGACTGTGGCCCACGCACCTTTCCTCATGGCGCCCTCTCCTGTCTGGAAGCCTCTCAGTGCCCAGTACCCACATGGCTCACCTCCCCAGCAGGGTCCCTGCCAGTCACCCAGGAGGCCAGGGGCCCCCTCTACAGGGCTGTCCACCCCCATGTGGACAGCAATACATGTTCTCTCACATCACCGAGCACCCCTGGGGGCCACCCCACACCAGTGCCCTGGTGGCGAGGGGGAGAGCCCGCGGATGGCCCCTGGGCCCATGCCTCGACCCCTGAGGCCTGGTGCCTCCTCTGCAAACTGGGACAATGGGCCCCCTGCACAGGTCAGAAGGCCATCAGGAGAGACGCCAGCTTATGGGCAGGGCTGGGTGTGGACAGAGGCGGGGAGGGTCCTGCAGGCCTGGGTCCACCTGTGTGTTAAGGATGCGCATGATTGGGACAGAGATGGGGAGACCACTGCAGTCAAAGCCCAAGGGGCCGGACAGATGGGAAGGACAGGGCCAAGCAGTAAGGTTCAGTAGATGGCCTGAATGGAGGGTGAACCACAGTGACGTTGTGGGGACATGGTGGGGAAAAGGACGAAGGAGGGACGGGGACCAGATTGGGGTTTCAAGGTCTGTGTTCAGTGACTTGGAGGCCATAGGCAGAGAAGATGGGGAGATCAAGGAGCTAGGCTGACGTTGGGTGGGAGAGAAGAGTGGTCAGAGCAGGGCTTCAGAACACTTACCTGGTCCCACACCGCAAACATCCTGCCCCCTTGCTGGCCTGCCCTCCATAAATGCCTCCACAACGCCCCAAAAGTCCTTCTACTGTCAAACATCGCTCACCGTGGCTGCCCATGTGGGCCGAGGAGAAGCCGCTGAGGGTGTTGCGTCCTGAAGCATCAGCATAGCGGGGCATGGAGCTGACCACAGCCTGCAAGTACTTCTCCTGCTCCAAGCTGCTGGAGTCCGCCTGGGACTGGCCTAGAGGAAGAGCTGGAGCTGGAGCCACAGCCTGAGTCAGAGCGCGGGTGGGGCGAGGTGGGCACAGGGCACAGGGCATGGCAGTGGAAACAAGGAAGGTTACCTGGAGAAGGTGCATTCTGGGCCTTGAAAAGGCCGACCACACCCTTGCTGTGCAGGCCCCCTGAGCGCAGCAGCACGGCCTTGGAGCGCCCGCTGCGCCAGCAGACCACGGGGAAGCGGTTCTGGCGGTAGCAGCGGGAGACCCGCTGCAGGGCATTGTCCTGGACGCTCTGCGGGACGATCAGCAGCCCAGGGTAGCTGTGAGGAAGCGAATGAGGGTGAGGGAGGTCACAGGGACAGGGAACGTGCAGAGCGGCTCTCCCCAAGCGCACAGGCCAAGGGCACTGCAGACCCTCCTAGAAGCCACCTGGCGGGAGGCAGTGGCCACGCTAGCCTGTAGCCTCTGCCCTCTCCCTCCTCGTTTCATCTGGCCAGGCGCCGTGGTGTGGCTGATGCGGCTGCCCTCACCTGCGGCAGATGGCATACATGCGGTTGACTGGGGAGATGCGGAAGGGCTCGGACTTGGCGCGGCTCAGGCTGCTGCTCAGTGTGCCCAGGCCCAGGCGCTGGTAGTCCCGGCAGCACGCCCGCTCCACCAAGCTGTTCATGGTCATGCGGTCCGAGGGCTTCAGGGCCGAGGAGGGGGTCAGCGTGCTGGGCTCCAGCTCCTCCGACACTGGGGCAGGCCAGGCACACTGGGTTGTCACCCACAGATCGCCCAGGCCCCCCAGCCCTCTACACAGCGTCTTTATCCAGACCACCCAGGGCTTCCCACACCCAACCTGAGATCTCGTCCTCCTGGTCCTCAGGGGGTGGCTGGCCCCGGTGCTCCCAACTTGGGGGGTTGTACTTTTTCCGAGTGATATACTGCCGCCCGATGGTCTTCTTGGCATTCTTCACGAGGTTCCGGGACAAGGTCCTGGGGGGCATGCAGGGTCAGCAGAGGTGAGCAGAACGGATATGGGGACAAGCACGCAGCAGTTCTGAAAGGGGCAGGTGCCCTGGCCTCGGGGCCCAGTTCCACACCTGAAGGAAGGACCCTTGTCCTTGGTGGTGCGGGCCGGCCGGCCAGGCGTGTGGGCGGAGCCCAGGGCAAAGGCGAAGGTGCCCCTGACGTCCGGCGGGTAACGCAGCTTGTGCAGCTGCTTGCGGAAGAGCTCGGCGCTGTCAGACCCCACCTCCTCGTCAAAGGCCATCTTCAGCAGCTACATCAGACATGAGGGCCTCAGAGGTCTGGGCAGTCTGTGGGCCTGCCACAGACACAGGCACAGTCCTGGCCACAGACACAGGAAAACCTCCGGACGCCCAGGTGCTGTGTCACTGGAACTCGGGTGTTCCAAACAGGATGGACAAGTGAGGACCCAGTGGCCAGACAGGCCCCGGGAGCAGGGTGGCCAGGACCCCTGTGGGGCTGTGAAGGATCAACCTCACCTCTCCATCAAGCTGTGGACACCCTGGGGCATGGTGAGGCGTGTCCCCCCGAGAGAGTGCCACAAGGACATGGCACGCAGAGGAAGCTGCTCGCTGCACTGCAGTGTGGCCGTGAGGCCAAGGAACCCAAGTTAATGGTGTTTCATCTTTATTTGTAAGTTTCCACTGTGCTAAGCTCATGCAGCACACTCCAGACATGGGCTCCAGGGTCAGGGCCCCACAAAGGAAACAGGAATGCACAGCGACTCCTGTGCAGACTCAGGAATCGTAAGTGCCACAGGAGAAATCTGGCTTAATGCCTGCTCATAAGAACAAGACTGAGGGCTCAGACACCTGTAAACCAGTGAGAGCTGCAGCCGCCCACACGAGAGTAGGGCCCGACCCCACTCCAGCTCCCTCGAGCATGTCTCCCCCAGTATGCTCCCTCCCAGTATGCCCACCTTGCCCCAGCATGGCCCGCCGCACACCCCACACCCCTGGCCTGACCTGGAATGTGCAAGAGCGCAGCTGCAGCCCGTCTTGCAGGAGCTGGTCCACGGGGGTCTGGACGCTGATGCGCTTCTCCTTGGTCAGTGCAGCCACCGGGAAGGAGCGGACCACCACCTGTTCCCCCACTTATAACAGGCCAGGCAGAGTCAGGGGGGTGGGGAGGGGAGGGGATCCCAGAGCTATGGGGGGCCCCTGGAAGGTGGGGGAGGAGGAGACAGTGGGTGGGTAAGGGAGGGGAGGGTGGGCGCAGAAGTGGGTGCAAAGGCTCACCCAGGGGGTCGGCGGGCATCCCCGTAAAGATGACCCTGTATGTGGTGAGGAAGATGGCGCCCTCGGCTGGGAGCAGTGCAGGCCCTCCCCCACTGCCCCCTGCGCCCTCCTCTCGCCCGTCTGGCAGCAGGTAGACACGTAGGCCGTCCAGCACACACTCCTCTCCAGGCAGCAGGCGCGGCCGCAGCAGTTTGGGCTGCTCAGGGACAGGAACCGAGCCTCAGGACACAGCCCCAGCCCTGGAGCCCACAGCCCCACCCGGCCCTCACTCACCTTCTGGATGGGGGGCAGCCTCTTGCTCTCTCGGTGCACGGCCTCCAGGGTCTCGATGTGCATCTGGACAATGTCTGGAGGAGAGCAGTCCTCACGCCCTGGGCCCCCTGCCTACCCGTCAGTGGGAGTGTTTCCATGCCCAGACCCCCCCATACCTGGCACCATGACATGCAGCCCCTTGAGGTGGTCGCTGGTGACCCCACTCTCTGTGCAGACCTTGTCCACGAAGCGGTTGATGAAGCGGACCACAGCCCCAGCCACATCGCAGGTCTCTGCATCCTCGAAGCCGCTTTCCGTGTCATAGCTCTCCGCCACACTGCCCGCCATGCTGGGCCAGGGAGGGGGCACGGTGGGCACAGACCCATCCCACCCGAGGCCTGTCCCACCCAGGCCCCATCCCATCCTGAGCCCCACCCACCCTCTAAGGCCCACTGAGGCCTGGCCCCCACCTGTTGGTGACCAGGCTGTTGCTGGCGCTCTCCAGGTCACCCAGCCCCGCACGCTCCCGCAGCAGGCGGCTCTTGCTGCTGTCCAGGGGCAACAGCAGGTAACTCATGCGGTTGGCGTAGTGGATGGCCTGGCTGAACACTGTGCTCTCCTCCTTCTGAACCAGCTCCTGCTGCTTCTCACGGCTCAGGGTTGGCCACAGACGCCGCTGCTCAGACGCCACGTCCAGGGCAGAGCGCTCATCCTGTGCAGGCGCCTCTCCAAGCTGCCAGAGTGCCGAGGTGAGCCAGGGCCAGGCCAGTCCCGCTCCCCCAGGCCCAGGGAGTACCCCCATACCTGGGAGGGGTCTCGGTCCTCGGCAGGCTCCAAGTAGAGGGCTCGGATGTGGGTCTGTACATCCCCATAGAACATGGCCTCCCAGAACTGCGGCGTGCTCCACACCACATGCTCCTGCACGCAGCTATACGCAAACTGCGTCACCCCCGGGCTCAGCTTCTGCAGAGGCCAGGTTGGAGTCACTGGGTGCAGCGGAAAGGGGCTGGGGGGGACACCTGGGCCACCCCAGCACTCACCCGGCAGAAGGCCGTGACCAGGGGCAGTAGAGCAGCTGCTATGCCATGCTCATCCAGGGAGGTGCAGTCCTGCAGCAAAGCCACAAGACCGTCGGAACCCTCTCCCCACACTTATCACACCCCGACTGGCACTGCTGCCAGAGCAGCACCTCCCACCACTGTCCCTGAACCAGCTGCACCAGCCCCCAGGGCTGCTCCAAGATTCAGGACAGGAAATCTGGGCACCAGAGACGAGAACCCCCGTCTCCAACAAGGGTTCTCACCCACCATCCCCACCAGCAGCCCAGGGTCTCCCCAGCTATCAGCATTGCCAGAAGACACACCCTTATGGGTAGACTGGGGAACCCCTGCCCGCCCCGACTAAAAGCCACATTGCTGGCAGGGTGGGAGGCCCGGCCTAACCTGCAGGCAGCAGTTCATCATGCGGACGACGAAGTCAAACTGCTGGTGGTCCAAGACTGCCCGGTTCTGCTGCACATGCAGGTGTAGCTCCTGGGCGAGGCAGCGGCGGGCCGCACGCCCCTTCAGGGCCCTCAGCACAGCCGGGAGCAGCTGGGGCCAGGGGAACACGGGGCTGAGGGCACTGCCTACACGGGACCCATCCAGCCACGCCGAGGGCAGGAGGGAGGCACGGGGAAGGCCAAGGCACAGAGCCCAGGAGGGAGGGCAGTGGGTACCCGGGAGGCCAGAGCCCAGGCTCCAAGTATGGAGGGGACCCAGGATCTGTCCAGGTCATGTGTGCCCAAACTCTGCAGCCTCATTAGCACCTCTAGTGGGCCCAGCCCTGCACACACAAAAGCTCATGATGATAGAGACACAAGGACAGCAAGGCAGCATGCTCTCAAGCCAGTGCACCGACGTGCTCTGGAGTGAGGCCCCACAGCCCTGAGCCCCAGTACTCAGCCCACCGGGGCCTTGGTGTCCAGAAAACTCAAGCGTAACACAGAGCCGGCAGCTGGCTTGCAGCGGGCGGGCTGCAGAAAGGACAGCATGGTTGTCCTGTTGTTACCATCGTCCACTGTAAAGCACCCGGGACCCCGCAGGCCCCCAATAAAGGGCTAGTGGAAGAACCAGGTGCCTCAAAGGGGAGCACACAGCTGTGAAACACAAAACAGATTCAAACTGGCTCTTGTGAGAGACCCCAAGGTGTTAATGAACACCACAAAGGGCAGAAGTGTGTGAGGAGGTTCCACTTTCCATAACTTAAAAAAAAAATGACAGGTCGAGGGTCTGCACCCTTTTTTTTTTCATGAAGGATGAAGAAGAAACTGAATATTAAAAACTTTTAGGGTGTTCTGCTATCTAAAAGCTGAAGTAAATCCCTCTCGTGCAGCTTCCGCAGCAGGCCCCGTCCAGCTGTGCTGGGATGCAGGGGAGATCTGAGACCTGGTGCCCACCTGCCCCTCCTGCCAGCCCAGCTCCCTCCAGCTGCTGGCAGGTAAACAAGGGCTGGGGCTCCTGAGAGATGCTGCCCTGACCCCAGGTCAGAGCCCTCCTGCCGGTACACAGGCTTCCCTTTCAACAGAGCCCCCAGCACTCCCCGCACGCCCTCACCTTCTTGGCCTCAAGCATCTTTCCCTCAAAGACATAGGAGATGCAGTTTCGGACCACCTCCAGACGGCGTGCACTGTTGCCATGGAGCCCGCTGCTCCGCTCCAGTATGGCAGCTGGGGAGCAGAGAATGCACTCACCCCTGAACTCATGCCTACCCTGGGCCATGCTCAGGGCTCCCTCTCCCCGCTACGCACTCATGGGGGGACCTGAGGGCACAGTTGTCCTCCTCTCAGCCTTCACAGCCGGGGGTGCACCCTGCATCTTGGCCGTGGCCTGGTCCACAATCCACTGCACCATGCCCTCGTCCAGCCGGGGGAAGGGCCGGGGCACCCGCTGCAGGTGACTGGCCTCCCCTGGTCTCTGCACCTTGTGCATAGCCACAGCGGGGTATGGGTTCTCCTGGGGGGACACAGGCAGGCGTGGGCAAGAGGCCAGGCCGGGGCGGCACCAGTGACTTTGCTGGGCTAGCCCACCCCCTCACGCCGCCTCCATACGTTCTTATAGAGCTGCTCTGCCAGTTCCTTGACGTGACGCAGGACACGCTGGGGGTGGTTCTCATCCGCCCGCATCCGTGCCACCTCGTGGGCCACCAACTGGGGAAGGAGGCAGGGTCAGGTGGGCTGGCTGGGGCGAGGAGGGGGTGGCGGGGGCTCCTCCCAGCTGGGGTGGGGATGCACCTCATCAAACAGGTCCGTAGGGCGGTAAGGGACCCCACGCTCCGACACGAAGCCTGCAAAAGCCATGCCCTCCAGCACCTTCATCAGGAAATCATCCTCCACCAGCCCACGCTGGCCCAGGAAGGCTGCCTAGGGGCACACCAGGAGGTCAGCTCCTTGGGCATTTACCTCCCCACCCCCTCCACCCCTGCCCCTGCCTGGAGACCCACCTTATGAAAACGGATGACAGGCTCTGGGTGGATTCGGACCATGTGCAGACACCAGCGGTAGCCCTGCAGGAGCTGAGCAAAGAGCCGCAGAAAGACGGCACGCAGCTCCTTGTCCTGGGGCACAGGTGGGTGCAGGTAAGCACCAGGCCCACAGGCCTACCCAGGCCCCTGCATACCCCTGCGCCCACCCCAGGCTCAACCTCTTCTCACTCAAACCCACCTGTCTATGCTGCCCAGGCTTCCCCGGGCAGCCCTGCCCCCCCCCCCCACCCCTACCCCTCCAACCTTCCTCCACACAAAGCCATGGTGATTCCTCTAAGACTCAGTGCCGACAACCACTATAGCACAGGCCCTCAGAGGCTCACTCCTCCCATGCAGCCTCCTGCAACCGCCCCAGAAGAGGTGGCCACAAAGCAGGCTCAGCACTGCCAGCCAGCCACCAGCAGCCGCAGACCTAAGGAGAGGGCACAAGGTGGGGGGCCCTGCACCTGCATCTTCAGGGAGGAAGTGGATGTCGTGGGTGGGGGGAAGGCGAGATCTGCCAACTCCAGGTCTGGATCCAGGACCTGCAGGAGCAGAGGGGAGTGGGGTCAGCTGCATGCCAGCCCCGGACCCTGGGCTCCCCTTGCTGCCAAGGGGCTCCACCTCGGCTTCCCTGAGGCCCAAGCTCCCCTGTGGTCCCAGGCCCTGGCTCACCATGCTAAGAACACTGTGTGTCTGACTCTGCAGTGGCTCTGGCAGGGATGGAATGTGCACACACTCGGGGACAGTCACCGTCCCTCCATCAAGATCAGCAATAATCACGTCCAGCTGTGGACCAAAGGGAGCAAGTGGTCAGGGACCCACAGGCCAGTCAGCAAGGCCTAGAGCAGCAAGGCAGACACAAACCACAGCCCTCACCAGCTCCTGGGTCTCTGCCTGGAAGGCCGCATTGACTCCAATGATGAAGGGGGTGGGTGTGCTGAGGACTTCCAGGAGCTGTGCCGGCAGGATGGGCACATAGGTGAAGCTGTAAGAGGCGGGGGCTCAGTGTGCAAGCCCCACAGAGGATGGGGCCAGGCAGAAGGGTTGGGCAGAGGGGGCAGGGTGGAGGGGCCAGGCAGTGTGCACCTGTATCTGAGAGGGAACAGCAGTGCCAGGAGCCCCCGGCAGGCGTCTGAGAGCCTCTGGTAGCTCCGAGACAAGAAGAGCACCTTGTGCTCCGTGAGAGCAGCACAGAACAAAGACAGCACGTTGGTGATACCTAAAAGGAGAGGACAGGCTTGAAGGGGCCCTGGCATCCAACCCAGGCACTGAGAACCCTGACTTCTGACCGCCAGTCCCCAGGTGGAGTGGAGGGGACGGGTGGGCTCACCCAGCTGGCGGAAGAGCAGGGCGACGCTACAGCGGCTGATGGGCAGCGAGTCGGCGAGCGGGGTCTGGATGACCTGCCGGTCGCCAGCCCCCAATGAGATGGTTCTCTGTGGAAAGAGAGAGACCGACACTCAGCATTCCGACCAGACGCGTGTCCGCCCAGAGCTCCGCAGCCTCAGGTGGGCCTGGTAGACTGACAGACTCCATGGCGGGACTGGCTAGGAAGGGCGGCATGGCATGAGGGAAAGGCCATGCCCAGTCTCTGTGGGCCAGAGCAGTGCTGCAGAGGAAACTCAGGGCCTCTGACCTGGGGCAGGGGCGGGGCCTGGGTGGGCAGAAGAAACAAAGAATCCGTACCACTCCGTCCTCAACAGAGTCCAGCTGCACAGGACAGACAGGTAGAGAAACACGGTTAGACACACCCGCACGTGGGGGCATGGACCAAGGAGCAGACAGACAAGCTGACACCGACATCCAGAGACAGGCAAACTCAAGGAGCGAGAGGACAGAGAAACTGAAGGACGCCAGGTGGAGAGCCAGGTGAGACACGGGACACACAGGCAAGCAGGCAGGGCAGAGAAAAGACGCTGGGTGACAGTAGCACCAAGACGCAGGAGAGCGTCCAAGGCCTGGGGCCACACTCAGCTCAGGCTGGATTCCAACTGCCTACCAGGCCCCACCACCAAAGCTGTGGCACCAGGAGGGCCCATAGCTGCGGGTGGACAGCAGCTGCCCCCAAGACCCACCTGCGAGCCCCCAGCCAGGGGGATGATGCATGTGAGCAGGTTCCCAATCACGTTCTCCAGGCCCACATTCAGGCCCTCCACATGGATGGTGTAGATGAGACCAAGGCTGTTCTGCAAGGACCAGAGATTGGGGAATGGCAGCACAGCCAGTGGGAGCACCACACATCCTGCTTGCGCCCTCGCTGCCCACCTCACCCTGAACACCTCCGCGTGGTCCAGTCGAGACACCAGCACCAGCGTCTTTGGAGCAAACAGCTGGCCAGGCGGGCCGGGCGCTGCAGGTGACAGTCGCACTGGGCCTCCCTCATCCACCTCCTCTTCCCTCTCGGGGGCATCCTCGGTGCACACTGCTTCCTGTGAACAGAAGCCCCATTCGCCTGGCTCTCAGGCACGTCCCACGAGCCCAGGAGGACACAGGTGACTCAGACGAGACCAGCCCTTCAGGAACTCCAGCCTCCATGGGGTTGGGGTGTCAGGACCAGTCACAGACAGGGGCAGAGAGAGGCAGTCACAGCCAGAGACTCAGCCCTACACAGGCTGCACCCCAGAGCCCCAAGCTGACCTGTGTGGGCTCTGCTGGCTCCCAGAAGGTCAGGCAGGCGCAGTAGTGCCGCTCAGAGTTGATGTCAGTGAGAACGGCAACAAAGAAGGTCGGTGGGTTCCTCTCAGGACACAGCTGCCACCCACTGGGCTGGCAAAACTGCGGGGCAGGAGGGGCCAGGGGTCAGCACTCAGCTTTCTGTGCCCCTGCCCTCCAGTGCCTGCACAGCCAAGGCCCGGATGCCGGGTTCCAATGTAGCAGGGAACACTTTGCTTTGTGACCCTGGCGGCGTGTCACCTCCGGGACCTCAGTCCCCTGCCCCACAAAAAAGACTAACAGCCTCTGGCCTCACTGTGTGGGGTGAGGACTCTAGGACGCAGGACGCAGTCCCCACCATCATGAGAAAGGGATAACACGACATGATGTGGATACAAGGCACCCTGCCAGCCAGCCAGCGCCCCTGCCCTCTGTAGTAGTCCTGACATCTTGTGCCCAGCAGGGGCTGTGCACCACGGAGGCTCCTCACAGTCCAGGAGGGACAAACGCTGGGCTGCTGGCCTGGCCTTCACCTGCCCCCACCATCTCAGTACCTCCCACCCCCAGCTCGACACCCTAGGGGAGCACCTCCACTCACCAGCTCGATGCCCTGGGGGAACGGGTTGTCCTCCCAGTCCTTCTCTGGGAAGCGCTGCAGGATCTGGCCCTGGCCTTCCCCACTCCCTGAGGACAGGAGCAGGTGGTCAGAACACCTACTACCTCCCACACTCATACCCACACCCAGTCAGGAGCCTCAACAGTCTCACATGGCTACATCAAGGCCCCTGGGTGGAAACGTCCCACCCACCCTGGCCCTCATCTGTCACCAGAACAGCCTCAGTTCCAAGACCTGTCATTTCCCTAAAAATACTCCTGTGAGGAGAGGCCACTAGGCAGTCACAGACCTGAGGGCCACCAGAGGGCACAGAGAGGAACCTCTGCTGTGGGATCAGAGTCCCTGCAAGCCTTTCGCTAGACCAGGCACCAAGAGCACAAAAGCCCTGGCCCCAGGGACACTCCCTGCTCTCCACTCACTCCCAGACCCCACCCCCCCATGTCAACATCCCCAGCCAGAACCCACCTCCAGCCTGCAGCACACCAGCCCTACTGCACAGCACGTGCCTCCCAGTGAGGGGAAGAGTAGTTCCAGACAGTTCCAAAGCCAACCCCCAGCTTAGGCACCTGGCTTTCATGATCCCCCGCCCCCAGCCTGCCAGGCAGTACACACCAAGAGGACAGTGGGCACCCTGCTCAGCACCTCGCCCTGTTCCCTGGCTCCGCCTCACCCACCAGCCCTGGGCCCATGCAAGAGGTACAGAGGTCTCACACTTTGTCTAGGCCAGGGGAGAGACCACCCATGCCCACGGCCCCAACTTCTGCTTGGCCCTGCTGCCTCAGAGACAAGCAGGTGCAGCACAGGTCCCAGAAAACAGCCAGCATGTCCCAGGGAAGGTTGGCACCTGGCAGGAAGGACAAGGACCTGATCTCATGACGCCCACTGAAGAAGCGCTGGAGGTGGTAGCACACAGGCTTGCTCCCCGCCCACGCTGGCCACCATGTGTCAGCCACAGAGCAGGGCGCCAAGTGCAGCCCAGCCCTGGTCCCTGGGCCAGGGAGGAGGCCAGGGGCCTGGGGGACAGGAGGCCCGTGTCCATGCATGTGCCCCTGGCACACTGCATCCCCAGACTGCTAGCTCCCAATGTGTTCCCCAGAGACCCCCTCCACTCCCTGGAACCCCATGGCCCACTAAGCTCCCTCTGGTCTGCTCCCCTACTCTGCCCTCAGGGCACTGCTCTCAGGTCCAGTCCACACCAGTGGGGCCAGCTGGAGGCCCCTGCCTCTTGCTCACCCCCTACAGAGCCAAACCAGGAGGCTTAACAAGGGCCATGTCAGGAGACCACTTGCCTCGCAGGATGTATGGAGGATGGGCACGAGTCTCTGTTCTTCCTCCAGCTCCCACCCAGCATGGCAGCAGGATGAAGAGCGAAAGAAAAAAGCCTCCCCACCTTCACTCCCACACACCACACGCAGGTCCCCAGGCACAGATGTCCCTGCCCTCTGCTCGAACCAGCCTCAACACTGCTGCCCACACCAGCAAAAGGGCAGGGGCAGATGGGTGCAGGGAGGGCGCTCAGCATGGAACCTCCCTAAGGGTCTGCTCCAAGGCCCAGGAGGCCACCATGTGAAGCCTCTGAGGGCCTGCCGAACTGTGGCGCCATGCCCAGCTGGCCTGGTCCGCCCACAACCTGCATGGGCGCAGGAGCCTCAGACAGAGCTGGGGGCCCGAGCACAGGCCTAGACCCATGGGCACTGGTGAACAGACCCCAAGAGCACACACTCCCCAGGCCCCTGAAGGCAGAGGAGCTGAAATGCAATCTCAGGAGACCTCCCCACCCTCCAGGATCATGGAGGGAGGCAGTGCCACAGAGGTCAGCAGTGGTAGGCTGCTGCCGGCTGGAAGCGGTGGCGAGGGGCCACGACTCTGACTCACAAACCTCAGCTTCCTGCTCCCCTCCCCCCACCACTGACACCCCAAGTTGAGGCGGCAGACAGGACGAGGTGGGGGAGAGGAACAGATGTCTGCTGGTGCCACACCCACCTACACACATGAACGCACACGGCCCACCAAGACGAAGCCCCCTGGGGTCCCTCCAGGTCCACCCCCAAGGGCCACCCTCAACAGGCCCCCAGCCAGCTTGCCTTGCGCTGTGGCTCCTCCCGCGCCTCCTCACTCCTCCAAGGGCTGACTTGTGTGCGGCCCCAAGCCTGGCTGACACCCAGGGCTCACCCAGTTCTTGCCACGAGGCAGCAAGCAGAGGAGGGAAGAGGGGGTATGTGTAGATGGGGACAGCAGCCTCTGCCCCACAGCCTCCCTCCCAAGGCCAGGCGAACAGGCAGCCTTCACAGGGCTGCTCCCAGCAGCCTCTCCCTGTAGGGGAGTGGGCAGAGTGGCTGGCCATCGTCCACCACCCACGCTCCCCATCTCATTTGTGTGAAACGTCAACTCCCACCTGCAAGGCTCCACCCTCTGAAGAACCAACTGGAAGTTTTCCTTGAGCTGTCCCAACTGCCTCCAAGGGCAGGTGACTGGGCAGGGTGAGCAAGTTTCGCCTTCCCAGCTCCTTCTCTGGACCATGACATCCCCAAACTTGGCCTTCAGGTCCCAGCACAAACAGTGTCCCCTCCTCCAGGTAGCTCTCTGCACCCTGCCTAAGCCTGGGGCCTCAGTGGGAGCTCCAGGACCACCCTCCCTCCACCAGACCCCTCTGTGATCCCGGTGCACCTGTTGGCCAGCTGGGCCAGACGGGAGCTCCATGAGCAAGAAGCTACGCCTCTAGATCCATCGCTGCACCTGTGCCTGGCACACACCACAGCCTAATTAGGACTGAATGTATACAGCCGGCTCTACCACCATCCTCCCACACCCAGCCTCACTCACACCCCACAAGCAAACAGGTTCCTCAGTCAGGAGTGCAGGGCAGTTTCCGGAGCCCCGCGGCACTCCAGGACACAGCAGCCTGTCCCTGGAAGGGCAGGCCATGGAGAGGCCCTGACTCCTGGCCTCTACCTGACCCTTCTCCAAGACCCCAGCCCACACCTCAGCTCTGTGCTAGCAGGTGCCAGGCTGCAGCTTGGCTGCTGGTCTGCATCCTGGGGGTGGGGGGACTCCTGCCACATCTCCTAGTGTCCCCCGCCCACTCAAACCCTTGTGGCCATGGACATAAGCTCTAGTGGCTGAGCTCCTTGCCCCTCTAGAGCTGCCCCCACCTTGGGGCAGCGAGGAGGGAGGGCACCACCCCACACACTGTGACAGAACTAATCCAACCGGCACAGCCATGCGAGACAGGGCAGGGCTCTTTGGGGGGCCCTAGGAGGAAGGGCACCAACGTCCCCTGAGACAGACGGAGACAAGAGCTTCCTCTTGCAGCCATGTCCCCTTAGGCAGCCCAGTGTGGCTGCAGGCCTGAACGAGGGGCCGGAGAACACAGAGCACACGTTCTGTCATCTGCTGGCAGCACCCGTCACCAGTGCCAGGCTCCGACGCCTGGAGGGCTGGCCCGGGCCAGCACGCACTGTAGGCAGAGGCACAGGAGGACAGCAGCCTCCTCTGCTGGCCCTCCCGCCCCTCCACACCCCTCAGTGCACACACCCTGGGACAAGCCCAGCTTTGGGAAGACGGTGAAGGGAGGACAGCATCTTCCTGCTGCCCTACCCACCCACCCAAACCCTAGCATACAGGCTGTCCCCGGCCAGCCACGGCGGCAAGACGTGCAGAGAGACTGCAGCCTTTCCACTGGTCCTCCCCAACCTCCCCCCAGTCTGACCAGACCGGCTCTGACCCAAGGCCTTGGACCCTTCAGGCTCCCCAGGGTGGGGACTGGGAGCCAGCTGAGGCCATCCCAAACAGCCCCAACCTGCTCCAGAGTGAGGGCAGGGACAAGGGTGGGGAGACGAGATGGGGCCCAGGAACGCAGCCAGCTCAGCACAGTCAGGACTGAGAGGCCAGGCGAGGCGTGGAAGTCTTCTTCTCAGACACTGGGGAGGCAGCGCCTCCAGCACAGAGGGGGCCAGTCCCTCCCCTGGCAGACATGCACTCGGCCGCCTGGTCAGGTCAGCTGCATCTCCTTCTCCCAAAGACACACCCTGGCACTGGCCATGTCGTGTTAAACCAGCTGACCACTGTCAGGGCCCTCCCGGGCCAGGAGCTGAGTGCTGGTAGTCTATCTGGCTTCCACAATGTCCCCAGAGCCAGACCCAGGGTGCAGAAGGTACTAAACCCATATCCCCAGTGAAGGCACTCCCCCTACTCACCAGAGGAATGCCTGTGTCCTCCAAGATGAGAGGAGGGCTCCCACCCAGCCCCCTTCACGCCTCCTGCCTGGAGAGATCCACCAGGTGGTAACCACGAAACCTGGATGCTCCCTCAGGCAGGACTCTGCGACTCAACACCCAGGCCCTGCATCCAGTAGCTCCACACAGGGTGTCCAGATCCAGGCCAAGGACAAGACATCCACCACTTCTACCCCCACCATGGAACCCAAAGGACCCTGCATCCCTGCTCTGATGTCCTAGGCCTGCCAGCGCGCAGGAGTGCTCCACCACCTGCACAGGAGCTCACTGTGTCTGTGCCCAGGGGTGTCCACCCTGCTGTTCATCATTAATGAGATCCCCATCGCTCCCTGGAGCCTCTGTGGGAACAGCGTCATGTGTGAGTCCATTTTGTGCTCATAGGAGCCTGGGAGGGCTGTGGGACTCATCCCCTCTCCATATGAGGAAACTGAGGTGCGGAGAACTAAAAGACTGGCCCAAGGTCACAAAGCAGGGACCACTGACCCCCCCAACCCCCATGGTGCTCCTCTGATTCAGGCTTCCGCCCACCACCTAGCTCTGCCCTCAGCCCCACAGCCAGGGTCAGCCTGAGGGATTGTTCATCACAGGGACGGATGAGTCCTGCCAAGGGAGGCCCTGAGGCTGGGTGGCAGCCCACAGCTGACCAGCTCCGACCCTGGAAGGCAGCAGTGTGGAGGCTCCACGGCCCCTCACTCCTACTGCAGGAGATAGCCCGGGAATCCTTCCTTCCCACCTCTCAGAGTGAGTGGGCACTATGGGCTCCAGCTTTCTCCCATCCTGCTCAGAGGCCACACACCCCGGGGAACCCACCCTGCATGTGGCTCTCACAGTAAACACACACATGGCACAGCCAGCTTGTCATGGAGCCCACCCATGCCCCCTCTCGCCTCCCTCGCATTCACTCTCAACTCCCCACCTCTACTGTCAGCATGCTTCTACCGTGGTCTATGCCTCCTCAGACTCTTCCCAAAGCACCCTCAGCATCATCAGCCTCCAAGTCCACTCTGCTCATGCAGCCTCTGCCCTGGCACCTGGCCCAGGCGCCCTCACACTGGGGCCACCCTGGAAACAAGGTCGGCCTTGTTTCCCTGGATCCCGTGCACCCCGCTGCTCCAGGTGGCATGGCCTCCTCAATGCCCCCTACATGTGCCTTGGAGCAGACAGCTCTCCCTCCGTGGGCCTGTACAACACTGATAGTGAGCTTGCTGCATGCAGACCAGAGGATGAAGACAATGGGTCCCTGCCTACAAGAACTCCTTCTCTGGAGGAAAAGATACACTTATGACTGAGTGTCAGGGGATGGATACTCGGACAGAGAGAGCAGGGAGGAGGAGCAAGTACCACAAGAGGGCACTGAGGAGGGTCTGGGGCATACAGGGTCCAGCAGGTGAGGCTCAGCAAGAAGGGCAAAGAGAAAGTCCAGTTTCTGGGTGGTGACAGTGGTAACTGGGCTGATAAGCAGTAGCAGAAATTGAGGGGCTCACTCTACCTTCAGCTCAAGGTTCAGCCCTAGCCTGACCACACAGCCATTCCCACTTCCCCCACTGACACACACTGACCCCTCGCAGTTGGGATTGAGCCCAGAGCTTGGCTCTGGGTTAGCCTGGGTGCGAATCCTGGCCCCTCTGTGGGGACTCAGACCAGCACTCAATCTCTTTGCCCTGACTCCACTCTACGGATGGGGGCAATAGCAGGGAAACCTCGGTGGGCTGCTGGGATGAACAAGTGAGACCATGCACACAAAGGGCTGTGCAGGGCCTGGCACATTGAGCGCATTCTCCAACACTGCTGTCTCCACGGCTGTTGCTGATGTCATTGTCAAGCTCCGTTTTCTCCTACCCCCTGGGCTGAAGGGCTCTCAGACACAGGCGCTGACCCTAGACAGGGACCTCCTGGACATCGACACCAGTCACCACAATGACCCCCATCCAGGGCTTGGCTCGCAGGTATGAGGACCCCAGGCTCTCTGCCAGGAAGGCTCGTCTCTCTCCTCCCCATATTTCCTCCTGAAGTGCTCCGAGTTCCAACTCAACAGCACCTCTTCGTGAAGCAGTCCCTCCATCACCCCTCTTCTGCATCCCACCAAGCCTCCTGGACCCCAGACGTCCCACACGGGGCCTGAGGCTTCAGACAGAGGCACTGGGGGTCAGAGGAGGGGCTTGCAACAACGATCGCGCCCCTGGAGGCAGAGCCACCGGCAGTCAGCCAAGGCAGCGAGAGCCCATCCCACCCAACCGGGAGTCCGGAGGCCGAGCCGGCCCAGGGCCCTCCCACCTCCCAGGCCGACGCCGAGGCGCTGCCGGACCGGGGTCGGCCGAGGGCGGCGGGAGGCTAAGCTCGCCCCGTCTGCCACCCTGCCCACCTCGGGCAGGCCACCCCGGCCCCGACCCCAAGCCGCCCCGACCCCGACCCCGACCCGCCCGGCTCCCGGACGCCTCCGCGCGGGCCCGGCGGACCCTTCCCGGTCCCGACCCCGGCCCTGGCCCTCGGCCCCGCCGCGGGCCGGCACTCACCGCGCGGATGCGGCCCGAACGCCACCAGCACGAAGTAGTCCGCGAGCCGCGCCATGGCGAGGGGCGCGGGCGGGCTCCGCGGCTCGGGGACGCGAGGGCGGCGCGCTCATGGCCCGGCCCCGGCCCCGGCCCGCACACCCCGGACGCCCCGGGCCCGCTCCCCCGCCGCGGCCAAGGCTCCTGCCGCCATCTTCCCAGCCAGCCGGCCCGCCCGGGCGCGCCGTGCGCCTGCGCGGCCCGCCCCGCCCCCCTGTGGGCGGGGCCCGGATAGGCGCGCCCCCATTGGCCCGCCCGGCGCGGGCTCGCTTTCCGGGGGCGGGGCCCCGCCGGTCTCCGCCCGCTCGGGGCCGGAGCACCGCCCTCGGCGGTGACAGCGACGGCGGCTCGAGCGGGTCAGCGGCAGGCGGGGCCGCGGTCGGAGCTGGCCTCGCGTTCGCGGCTCCCACGCGCGGGCGCAGAGGGCTCGGGGCCGGTCCTGGGGCTCTCCCCTAGTGCTGTCAGTCTGGGGAAGGCAGGCGAACCCGGCCCTGCCCTCAGGTCTCCGAACTCAGGGCTGCCAGCACCACCCAGGATCCCTGACAGTACCCACCACCCTCAAGGGCAGTGCCGACCGGGCCTCCCGTGCAGTGGCACAGGGTTGGTCAAAGTGGACACAAAGTCTAGGGCAGAACATCTAGGAGAGGAGCTGGGGAGGTGGAGGAGTCTCAGGGCTGCCCCACTGACATGCTGGGAGGGAGAGTGGCAGGGTTTGGCTTGTTTTTCGATGAGTTTGGCTGCTGCAAGAACTGACAAAGAAACAAACTGCTGACATCCGTGTTCTATCCCCTTGCAGGAACCAGCCTGGGAGAATGAATAAAACTGAACCCAGAGACCAGAGCTGAGGAAGAGAGCTCGCCAGGCTCCCCTCCCTGCCCCGGGGCACAGGCCCATCCAAGGCCTCCTCCGAGTCTATTGGGTGCTGCGTACACAGGCTGAGAAACTTTCCTTTTTGCCC
Organism: Equus asinus; assembly: GCF_041296235.1. NCBI lineage: Eukaryota > Metazoa > Chordata > Mammalia > Perissodactyla > Equidae > Equus > Equus asinus. Next base: position 12,281,388 of record NC_091793.1, on the reverse strand, counting down.
CTGGTGGCTTGAGTTGGTTTCTATCACTTACACCCAGAAAGGTCCTCACCACCGCATTACCTCACCATTGAGCTTGTCTGTGGGTGGCCAGTGTCCCTGGAAAGTCCTCTGGCCTGGCATCTGAGCCCAGGACTGGCTCTCTCCCAGAGACTGTGGGGACCCCCCACCCCACCTCTCCCAGCCTCATGCCCTAAGAAGCCCATTCCTTGCAGCCCTCTGGAGGTGTCTTAGGGTCAAGAGTAGGTTTGGGGTCCCTTCTAGACCATGATAACCCCCACCCAAGTTTATTGCCATTGGGTTTCCTGCCCACCACCCTGCCCAGGTCACCCTCCAAGGCACTCACCTCTACTCACTTCCTCCTCTTCCAGGGACTGTGCCTCCCTTAGTGCCTCTCTCCTCCCAGCAGGGAGTGACTCTCCTGGGTCCCACGGCCTCTTGGTTTCTTCCTTCTGTCCTTTTACCCCCACCCAGCGTGGCTCTCATCACTTGTCATCCAGCCAATGTTGTCGGCCCCCACCTCTCTGACTTTGTTTTCATTGTCCCCATCTGGCAAACCCAGATGGAGGCCCCCCTCACTACCCAGCCTGCTGACATCTGGTCAGCTCTCTTCCACTCTGCAGTCTCCTCAAACCTCTGACCCCAGTGCTACACAGGAAAAACAGAAGCCATCAGATGGGAGGCTCGTGTTGCATCACCAAACCCCAAGCCTGCCTTCCTTACACTCTACCTCCTCCCTCCACAGTTACTAGGGAGGCTCTGCCCCTCCTGACCTCCTCCCCACCTCTTGCTGTTCCCTTTCAATGTCCCCCATCCTCACTCTTTCCCTCTCGAAGTACCCTTGCCATTGGGATTAAACCCAACATCTCTCACCTTAAAACACTTAAGCAAAACCTCCCTGGATGCTGTTTGCCCAGCCAGTTGACACTTTAGCTTTTCTTGCCCCACACGAATTTCTCTAAAGCATTCCTCCAACATCACTAGCATCACCTGCCTCCTGGGGCCGTGTCCTGCTCATCAGGCAACCTCTGGTCTATTTCTTGTGTATTTCCATAGGTGAGCAGTTCCCAGGAGCCAGCCCATCACCCCCTAGAAGCAGCTTCTGCAACTGAGGATAAATCAAGGAAATCCTCAGGTTTCCCCTTGAAGGGCACATGCACAGTTACAAACAAGTACCATGAGATGTGCTGTGCAAGGGGCTATGGGATGACAGAGGGGCCTCTGATTCAGGTGGGAGGGGCGGGGCAAAATAAGCAGCCAACCTGAGGCCTGAGGACCAGAGGACATCCCATCCATGGGCGTTTGGGGAGATGGGACCACAGGCCTGTGGTGGCAGCAAGTGTTCTGAAAGAAAGAATGCAGTGAACCACGAGCCTACGAACCTCACTGAGGCTTACCTCCACTTGTCCCAGATCAAAAGAGAATTTTGATTTATTTTTTCTTTATTAGTGGGGTGAGTAATATGATCACGTTTGTGTTTTAGAAAGATGGTACTGGCAGCAATGTGGAAGGCAGATTGAAGGGAGGTGGGAAGGCTGGTGAGAGGAGAAGCAGCTGCAGAATCAGTCCTGCCTCTGGGGTCCTCTGCCCACCCTCTTCGCTACTTGTGCCTTCAGACCTGGCCTGCCAGCTTCTGTCCTCTCTCTGTACTCTCTGTGGGAGATGCTCACGTCACCTCTTGCCTCCCAGAGCCTTGCCATCTCTGAAACTCCCAAAATTGTGTTCCAAGTGTGCCCTCTCTTCAGCTGCAGGCCCACAAGGCTGGAGGCTGGCCAGATAGCTCTGCCAGGATGTCCCCCAGGCAGCTAACCCCTCCCTGCTCTCTCCAGCAGCTCCTTGCATCAGCAAACAGAAGAGCTGACCCTCCTCCTCTGCCTCTCTGCCCCACTCAGTTTCCCTCTGACCCATCCACTCTGTCCCCACAGCACGCCTCCTGCCAGCCCCTCAGCAGCCCCTCCTGCTGAACTCCACTTTCCTGATATAAATGTGATCATGTCATTCTCCCTCCTCCTCCCACTGGTGAAAGTAAATAAGCAAATAGAAACGGGAATACCTGCTGATGCTTCCCCACCTCCCTCAGTATGTAAACCAAGCTCTTTAGTATGGCATGCATCGAACACTTGTTGATTTACTCATCCAGCAAATGTTGATTGAGCTCCCCCCATGGCCCGTGCAGCAGGAGAGTGACCAGGTCACCATGATGACCTGACAGAGGGAGCAAGACCTGGGCAGGGTTAGACAGAGAGGAAGTACAAACAGACACAGGGAGGCTCAGGATCAAGGAAGTGTCTACGAAGTAGGGCGATGGGATAATTGCCCCCTGTCAGATCGACAAAGAAGCAAAGAACCACTAACACCAAGTTCATTATCCACTGACAGTGGATTGGACAAGTTTTGTGGGGCACAATTTGATACTCTCTGTTGATACAAACACAGGCTCACCTTCAACCAGAATTTCCACTTCTGAGAAAGCATCCTATGGAGACACATCTGTGAGCTCACAACAGAAGGGTTCTTCCTCTTGGAAAGACTGGAAATCACCTAATTGCTCAATAAAGGATCAATTAAGTAAGTCACAGAACATCTACATATTGGAGTTGGTCGACCATGAGAAAGAATGGAGGACTCCACGAATACATATGTTCTTACCTGTACACCCATATATGTGTGTATGTGATACACATGGGACCCCTCCTCATCAAAAAGCACTGGTCTACACAGGAGACAGGAATAGGGCACCCTGCAGACCTGGGAGAGGCAATGTGGGGGTCTCACATTTTACTTATTTAAATTTCTTACAAAAACCATTTAACACTTCGGTAATGGGAGAAAAAAGGTAGAGATTTTTAGGAATACAGCTGCTAAGGGATCTTGAGGAGGAGTCTCGCCTCGTGAGGAACGGTTCCCCAGCAGAGATGCTGGCCAGGCCTCGGGGGGCGCTCATCCACACATTTGGTGGATGAGATGAGATTTGGTGGATGGTCAGAGAGATGGCGGGTGGGACCGCCCGGCTGCTGCAGCCCTCGGCACCCACCTCCTCATCCCGAAAAGTTGGGCCCCCCAGGCTCCAGGACGGTGTCCCTCACCAGACCACCGCCCAGACTGCAGGGCTGCAGCCCACTCGCGGGAGGGCTGGGTTGGGGGCCGGGGAGAGTGCCCCGCCCAGCCGCGCGCCGGCCCCGCCTCCTCGGGAAGGAAGATTTAGCTCAGAGGAGCCGAGGCTCCGTCCCCAGCTGGACCCCGACCGAGACCTGACGGCGGAGGCCCAGCCCGCCCGGCCCATAGCCCGCAGACCGCCGCCCAGTCGGCCCCGACGGACGCAGGTACAGCCTGCCACGCCGCGCCCGCCACGGAGGGCTCCCCCGGGGGCGGTCGGAGAGGGGGCTGCCTCACACCTGCCGGTTCTTGCCCCTACAGCCCTGCGTGCCATGGCCTGGCTCCTGACCGTCACCCTCGGTTGCATCAGCCTTCTCTACCTGCAGCTCCCGGGCACACTGTCCCGCGGCCTGGCAGGAGGCCCGCGGCCCGCCCGACCCAGGTGAGTGGGGCTCAGCCCAGCCCGAGCCCAGGCCGGCGGCAGAAAACCAGAATGCCCGGTGAGGCCCCCTCGCCCGCACCTCTACCCAGGCCCCTCACCAACGCCCCCGGGACCCCCCCCCCCGCCCCCCCGCCCCCAGGCCTCCTACCTGCTGCTAGGGCTTACCTCCTAAATCAAAGGTCAGCCCCTTGCCTTCAGCAAGCCCTGAGCAGGGCAAGAGGCCCCTTTTACTTTGCCTCCCTTCCTAGGGCACCCACCTCCCCCATTGGCAGAGCAGCCCCCTCAACAGGAGAGATCGGCTAGGGGAGGGGATCGTCAGGGGTCACCTCCTCCCACCCGAAGGGAAGGCCTGAGAGGGCCCCACTCGGGTCCTCATCATAGTGACCCACAGAGGCCAGGGATGTCTTTGCTCAGGGAGGCTCAGGTGTGACCTGGGCTACTGAGATGGCTGAGGGCCAGGACCCAAGCCCTGAGCCCAAAAGGAAGGTGGGCTTCCCCTGGCAGTGCTCCCGGCTGCTGGGGGGGCGGGGGGGCAGCGACAGGGGGGTGGGGGGATTGGGGAGGAGACAGGGCTGGGGAGTGGTAGAGGGGCTGTGGGCTTCCCCTGGTCTGCTGGGTAATGGTGTGGGGGCTGTGGGCTTCCCCTGGTCTGCTGGGTAATGGTGTAGGGGCTGTGGGCTTCCCCTGGCAGTGCTCCAGGCTGATGGGGAAGCCCGGGCTTCCCCTGGCAATGACCCCAGGCCTGTGTGGAGGGGAAAGTGAGTGGGTTTGGGGGGCTCCCCCAAAGGTTGGGCCATCTGGTTTACTTCCTCTGTTTTCCTCTGCAGGGAGCCCCCAGCCTGGACCCCTTCCAGTGGTCCACAGCCCCGGTATCCTGCACCCCGGCCTATGGTCTGGAAGCTACACCAGGCCCTCCAGCCACAGAGGAGCAACAGCCTGGCCCCTGCTATGGGTCAGTCTCTCCGGGGTGGCCCCCACCGACATTTGGGCCCCCACAGGCCCCGAGCCCAGCTTCTGCGGGTGGGCTGTGTACTGGGCACCTGCCAGGTACAGAACCTCAGCCACCGCTTATGGCAGCTCGTCGGGTCAGCCGGCCCCCGGGACTCAGCCCCTGTGGACCCCAGCAGCCCCCACAGCTATGGCTGAGGAGGAGCCGTATCCCACCTGGATGCTGCACCCCAACCCCAGAGCTGCAGCTGAGCCCCCAGCCCTGGCCCAGCCCCCGGAGCTTCTGAAGACAGCAGTGACCGGAACAGTGGCGCAGGCCCCTGAGGAGACCCACACCCCACCCCACACCCACCACGTTCTGCAGCAGCCAAACTCAAACAGCTTGGGATACATAAACCCATGCACACATGTAGACCACAGGCAAAGTCCATTCACCAGGGAGTCTGCACACCCCGGGAGTGGGCACACTCAGGGGACAGGTGCCAAGCAGAGGTGGCCGGCAGCATCAGATGCCAAAAAGGGCTTCAGAGGGGAGGGGTCTGTCCAGGCATGTGGAGCAGAAGCCAGGTTCTGACCGCCCAGGGCCACCTCTGGGCCAGCAAGAGGGGCCGAGTTGGCCCAATGTGGTCCCTTCCTGCTGATCCCAACATCATTGGATTAAAGCCCAGCTTTGGGCGTGCACAGTTTGCCTGCCTCAGGTCCCCAGCCTCTGCCACCCCTGTACCCTTGGGACTGGGAGAGCCTCGGGGAGGAGGCTACTGTGGTCCTGGGCTGTGGTGAGGGAGGGCAGGCTGTGCTGGGAAGTGCACTGCCCCAGCGCCAACCTGGAGCCTGGCCCCAAGGTCATAGTGGAGACCCCTGCCTGGATCTTTGTGAGCAGCTGGGGAGGGGATGTAGGGGTTCAGGAGCCATGCTGGGGCCTTCGGGGGCAGGGCAGGGCAGAACTCCTCTTCCCCCCTGCCCAGGGCAGGGCGGGCTGGGGTAGGGGCAAGATCTCCCAGCCCAAAGAGGTCAGTTAAGTCAGAACCACCTGTTCTGACTCAGGGAGATGGGAATGGCCACACAAGAGTGAGGGCTCCCTGCCCCCTACCCTGCCCAGTGCGGGGACTCATGGGGGCAGCAGGAGGCTGGAGCAGGCTTGCCCTGAGAGCAGGCTTGCCACGAGCTGGGGAGCAGGGGCTGGCCTCATGGTCAGAAGGTTCGCGGCCAGCGTGCGTAGAGTTGGTGGTGTGTGTGCACCATGGGGCCTTTACGTGCTGACTGCGGAGCCTCCGGCAGTCCCCGAGGGCTGACCCTCATGCCACATTGCCATGACCCAGGGTTCAGAAAGGTGGTTTCTGTTAAAGCTCTTCATTTCTCGGTGTTTGCCTGTATCACCCTCTCAGGCACCCTTGGAGGGAGGTGCGTCATTATGTCAACTCTAGAGGCAGAACCTGCAGCCCAAAGGTCAAGGATGTGCCACAGTCACGGCAGCGCCCACTAGCAGAGCCACGCATTGGGTCGCAGGCACAACTGCCGCTTAGATACCACGGGGGCCCCAAAGGTGGGAGGCTCCTGGAAGCACCCACCCCTGTGCTAGCTCTTCCAGCTCAGGGGTCACCTTGCCAGCAAGGCACCCTCCCTCCACGAGGCCCTGTGGGAAGAGTTCAGGCTGGTCCCTGCCCTTCTAGAGGCCTCTGTGCCCAAGGAGATGGACCAGGAATTGCAGTGCAGGGTGATCAGAGTCACGGTGGGGAGCAGAACAAGGCAGGCTGCCTGGAGGAGGTGTGGGTTTGAAGACAACATGGGTCCCTGGGGAAGGAGCTGAGAGTGCCAAGGCCCCAGTCCACAGGAGGTGTGGGTGTGGCCAGGGAGGCTGCCCAAAAGCAGCTAAGAGAGGCTGGAACCAGCATGTGTGAGGGGGGGGGTCTGAGAGGCCAGTGGGCCAGGTCTCAGAGCTGTGTGCCTGTGGTCACTGAAGGGTGTCAGCAGAGGCGGGCAGGGAGGGTGGGCAGTGAGGACAGGGCAAAGGGACTGGGCAGTGGAAGGGGAGGGGTCCAGGAGGGTCAGGAGCTCAGCTTGGCCAAGACCCTCCCAGGCTCCGCCCTGGGGCAGAGTCCTCTGTACAGGATGCTCCCTCTGCCAGGAACACCCCACACTGCTCCTCCTCGCAGTGACACCCCCCCTCCTCAGAGTGACACAGGCTGCCAGCTCCCCAGGATTCCACCACCCTCGCTAAGGCACTCAGTTCCCCGAGCCTTAGTTTGCTTTTCCATGAAGCAGGATGGACTGTTGACCTCATGGCATTGCTGTGCAGTGTCATGAGGCCACCTGCCATGGTGACAGCATCGCACCTGGTGTCCCCCTGGCCCCTGATCTCCAGGCTGTTTCCTGGCTGCCTACCTCATGTGTACCCACTTGGAGGTCCGGCCGGAGCACCCAGGCTGCCCTAGCACCCCGCATCTCCCCAAAGCCTTCCCCCTGCTCCCGCCCTGGTCAGAACCTCTTCTCCCTCTCCTTATCCCGGCTCCCTCATCCCGTCTCCTGTCCGTGGCCATTTGCCCCTTCTCCTGGGCCAAGCCACCACCTGCTTTCGGGGTGATGGCTCAAGCCTCCTCCCTGGAGCCCCTCTCCATCCCTCTGGCAAACGCTGGCTGAGCATGTGGGGAGACAGCGAATAAAACACGTACCCCGACATGCTTGTGGGAGGAGACAGGAAAACAGCCTCAAAAGTAGGAGAAAAGACGCAGCAGGTGGAAGAATGAGGTGCTGGCAAGCCACAAGGTCACGGGCCCTGAAGGCAGGTCGCACTTGCCATTTTAAATGGCGGCCCCTGCGCTGCCCCCGCCCCGGGCTATACTCTGAGCACGTGGGAGGAGCCCACAGTAGAGCAGCCCCCATAGGCTCCTTCACTCACAGTGAAGCCGCGGTACCCTGACCTGCACCCCGCGAGGCCTGGTCCCGACACCCCGCGCTTTGCCCACTGCCCACTCCCCACCCAGACTCCACTGTGACCACACGCAGGCCCCTTTCTCTCCAGAGCTCCAGCCTCCTTCCAGCACGAGACAATGGCTGCCTCCCTTCATGTCTGCCTCCTCCTTGGAGAAGGTCAGGCCCCGGGCAGGCATGTGTGTCAGGTCCCTGCTAAGTCCAGACGCAGCCCACATGTAACAAGTGGCCCTCACCCCAAGAGCCAGACAGAGATCCCCCTTGAGCAGACTTGAGTCAGGCTCCTCCGAGCCCTCTGCTCCACGAGGCCTTGCCCAGTTGGCAGACCTGTTCAATGCTCAGCCCCCACCCTTGAGATCTGATCAAATCCTCAGCCCCCACCCTTGAGATCTGATCAAATCCTCAGCCCCCACCCTTGAGATCTAATCAAATCCTCAGCCCCCACCCTTGAGATCTGATCATTCTGGCCTGCCTTCGGCAACAATCTCGTCAAGTTTAACAAGAATCCCCCCACCCTTGATGTCTCCTCTTGGCAATTTTCCATCCACCGACCCCCACTCTGCTCACTGGTTTTCAAGCCCCCCATCTCCCTGTGTTCGTAGTGGAGCCCATCTCTCTGCCTGATTGCAATAGTCTTGAATAAAGTTTTCCCATTTTAACAAGCGTCAGAGGAACTTTTTATTTAGTGAGCCCCTGCCCCACCCAGAATCCCAGGTGCCTGAGGTGATGGGGTGGGGCCTGGGGTCTGCACCACCTGTGGGAGGGGTGTAAAGCCTGAAGGCCAAGAGCAGGAGCCTGGCTGCAGAGTGACCTCGGCTCCTAAGCAGGTGAGTTCCTCAGGGAGGCTGAGGTCGGGGAGAAGTGGGCTGGGGCCACTGCAGGCTGCTCCTGTGCTCCTGGGCTGACACATTAACTCGCTGAGGCCAGGAGGAGGGTGGATGGTCACTCATTACCGAGGGCCAAGGCCAAGGGGCCGGGTGGTGTCTGGGCACTTATGTAACCTGTGGGCATATATAGGGCACACAGGCCTGTGGGACTTGCCCATCTGCCAGCTCTGCTCCTTAGGATGAAGGTGATTGTGGTGAGTACCCCAGACCCGGTGCAGAAGTGGCCCCGCTGACCACTTAACCGGTGGCCAGCTGTCCTTTGTGGAAAGGGGCGGCAGCCCCCTGCCCCCTCCCAGCTTGTCCCGCAGGCATGTTCGTCCTGGTCAAAGGGCTCCTCCTCCCTATTGTGGTCTAGCTGGGGCAAGGGTCAGCGGCCGGACTCCTGGGCTTCCTGAGGAGCCAAGTCTTGAAAAGAAGATGCTGGGTGGGGGTGCTGTGCACTCCATATAGCTCCCCCTGCACCCGTGCATCATCCTGGAAGCAGGCATCCAGCCGACATCTGCTTTACAGATGAGGATGCCAGGAGCAAGAGTGCCCCAGACTTGCCCAGGCCCCTGTGCCAGTGCAGGGGCCAGCGATGGGGGTGTGCTCACTTGGGAGGGGCTCACCCTAACCCTGACCCTGGGCCTCCATCGGCCTGGGCTGCTGACCCATGTCTCAGAGTCTCGTGCCCCCGTGAGGATGTCCACACTCCCTCAGGGAGCTCGAATCATGGTGAAATGGGTTCAATCCCCCACCCAACCAGGGCCCAGACCCATCACTGGTCTACCGGCCTGATGTGGATCCAGAGACAGTCAAAGACAAGAGCAGCTTCCGGAACTACACTGTGAGGACCCCGCCTGCCCCCCCCCCAACCCGCTGCCCCCTCCGGGCTTTTACACAGCTCCTGCCCTTTACACAGCTCCAGGCGCTGCCCTTGGGGAAGCCCCCTATTCACACCTCTGGGGCCAGGCTTGGGAGTGGGGAGGCCTTGGGCCCCCTGGGTGTGAAGGACAGGGGTTGGCCAGCCACCTGGCTGACCCTCTGGCTTGCAGTCCGGCCCGCTCCTGGACCGCGTCTTCGCCACCTACAAGCTCATGCACACGCATCAAACTGTGGATTTTGTCAGGAAGAAGGTACATGTGAACTCCTCTGCTATAACTCAAGGGTGGAGCTGCTCCCCCAACCCGCTGCCCCTCACTGCCCGGTGGATGGAGAAGGGCTGGGCCCCGGTCCGGCTGCCACTCCTAGTCATGCTGACTTCTCCCATCCTGGTCCAGCACTCCCAGTTTGGGGGCTTCTCCTACAAAAAAATGACCGTCTTGGAGGCCGTGGACATGCTGGATCGGCTGGTGGACGAGTCGGACCCAGACGTGGACTTCCCCAACTCCTTCCATGCCTTCCAGACAGCCGAGGGCATCCGGAAGGCCCACCCTGACAAGGGTGCGCCCCCTCTCCCGGCCCCAGCTGTGTATGGGGGAGTTGTTGCCTCCAAGGGCTGCAGGGGGAGGGCAGACAGGGATCTTGGCCCCGGCCCCAGGGCCCCTTGTAGCCCACCCTGTCCTCTCCCTCCCAGACTGGTTCCACCTCGTCGGGCTCCTGCACGACCTGGGAAAGGTCCTGGTTCTAGCGGGGGAGCCCCAGGTGAGGGCATGGGAACCGGAGGTGAGGGTAGGGGTGGAGGGAGCTGGGAGGCCTGGGCAGGGGCAGCCTCAGCTCTGGGCTCCAGACACCCACCTGGTGGGTAGGCCACTCATCCCCACCATGGCTGCCTGTCCCTCCCCAGTGGGCAGTTGTTGGAGACACGTTCCCAGTTGGCTGCCGTCCTCAGGCCTCCGTGGTTTTCCGTGACTCCACCTTCCAGGACAACCCGGACCTCCAGGATCCTCGATACAGGTGCCCTCCCCCGCTGCTGGCCCTCCCCCTCCCCAGGTGCTCCTGAGCCCCTCACCTTCCGTCTTCCCCTGCAGCACAGAGCTTGGCATGTACCAGCCCCACTGTGGGCTCAAGAACGTCCTCATGTCCTGGGGCCATGACGGTGAGGCCAGTCAGAGGTGGGGATGATGGGGACCTCGGCGGGGTCGATCTCTCTGGGTGCCAGGTGGTGACACCCTCTCTCCCACAGAGTACATGTACCAGATGATGAAGTTCAACAAATTCTCCCTCCCCCTGGAGGTAGGCAAGGGTGAGGGACCAAACCAAGAACCCAGCTCAGTCCACCGCAGCCCAGCCTAGCCCAGTCCAGCTCAGCCCAGCCCAGCCCCGTCCAGCTTAGTCCGGCCCATCCCAGCCCACCCCAGTCCAGTCCAGTCCAGCCCTGCCCAGCTCAGCCTGGAGTGTGCTGGGTGGTGTGGCTTCCTCCTGCCCCCAGGCCTTCTACATGATCAGATTCCACTCCTTCTACCCATGGCACACGGGCGGCGACTACCAGCAGCTGTGCAGCGAGCAGGACCTGGCCATGCTGCCCTGGGTGCAGGAATTCAAGTATGGCCATCCTTGTGAAGGGCTCGGGGCAGAGGGGGCCTGGAGAGGCCGGGGCTTCTACACAAGGCACTGTCCCTCCCCTGCTGCAGCAAGTTTGACCTCTACACCAAGTGCCCTGACCTGCCGGATGTGGACAAGCTGCGGCCCTACTACCAGGGGCTCATCGACAAGTACTGCCCCGGCATGCTGAGCTGGTGACCCGCCTGCCCACCCCACCCAGGCCTGGCCGGGTGCCCCAGGGTGACAGCCACTGTCAGGCACAGTGACAACCCACCCCAGCCTCCCTGGAGGACCCCACACGCCCACTTACAGTGAGCGCTCCTTGTCCAGGGGCAATAAAGACCTGAAGCAGCTTGTGAGTCTCACCCTTACTGAGGCGTGACACGTGGTGGCAGCAGGGTACCACGGACAGGGAGGAGGCGAGTCCGTGGCCTCTTGGATATGTGTGTCCCTCTGTGCCTGCCACCATAAACATCTTGCTCTTTCTCTCAGCTCTGGCGTCAGAACCTGGGGTCCTTCTACTCACCCCCACATTCTCGTAGCCATCACCAAGTCCTCTGGGCTCAGTCTCCTTAAAAAACAAAACAAAGCACCTGATAGCTAAAAGAATGCACACGCTACAGAAAACAACGTGGTAAAACAAATGCACAGGGTAATTACTGTGAACCCGGCCCCCGAACAGACACCTGGCGCCTGCCCCATGCCCAAGGTGCAGGCCCATCTTGGCTCAGCCAACCACGTCCTTTTCTGTGGCGTTTCATCCCCCTGAGTGTGTGTCCCTCAGTGCTACAGCTCAGCGCTGGCTTCCCCTTATCTTCTGGCAGTTTATTTCTTTGAAGAAAATGAATCATTTGTCTCACGGAATTTCCTTCTATCAGGATTTTGCAGCTTGCATCCCCATGGAATCTGTTAATCTTTTTCTCGATATTTCCTGCTATTGGTAAGTGAATTTAGAGGCGTAATCAGATCCAGATTTGGCTTGCTGGGGGCAAGAGTGCTTCAGAGGGGGTGGCATTTTCCTTATCAGGAGGCACAGGCCCTTTTGTGCTGTTGGACGCCACTGTGTTCAGGTTCGTCTAAGAATGTTCTTAACCCATTAGAAGGCAGAATGGCAATGCCGTGGCTTCCTTCCCTGATGGGACCGCTCAGTAAAGAGAGGCTTCCTGCAGTGCTATTTGGCTACTGCGTGTGGAGGAAAAGCAAGTAAATGTTCCAGTCTTTTCTCTCAATTTACCAATTTGCAAGAGATGGTTCCCTAGCGTCCTTCAAAGGTGATCAATTTGTCTATTTTTGTATTAAGAATGTATAGATTTCAGCATATTTGTGCTTCAGGTCATTGAACTATTAACCTTACTGGTGCTCAGATAGTCCTATCCTCAGCTGGGCTGGAGTGGGGCTTCCAGGTGGGTTCCTGGGTCCTTCTGACATGACTGGACTGCTACACTCTCCAGTGGGTGTCTTGCTATCTGGTGTGACAACACCCAGACTGTGTTAATTTCCTGTGTCTGACATACCAAATTACCACAAACTTGGTGGCTTCAAATGACAGAAATTTATTCTTACAAGTTCTGGAAGCCAGAAGTCTGAGGTCAAGGTCAGCAGGGGCGTGCTCCCTCCAGATGCTCTGAGCAGGATCCCTCCTTGCCTCTTCCAGCTTCAGGTGCTGCCAGCATCTCCTCACTTTTGGCTGCATCTCTCTGTGCTCTGTCTTCACATGGCTTCTCCCAGTGTCTCCCTCTGCCTCTGTCTTATGGAGACACTTGTGATGTCATTTAGGGCCGACTCAGATAATCCAGGATGATCTCCTCATCTCAGGATCCTTGACTTAGTTGCATCTGCAAGATGCTTGTCCCAAATAAGGTCACATTCAGAAGTTCAGGGATTCAGGGGCCGGCCCCGTGGCCGAAGTTAAGTTCGTGCGTTCCGCTGCAGGCCGCCCAGTGTTTTGTTGGTTCGAATCCTGGGCACGGACATGGCACCGCTCATCGAGCCACGCTGAAGCGGCGTCCCACATGCCACAACTAGAGGGGCCCACAACTAAGAATATACAACTGTGTCCTGGGGGGGCTTTGGGGAGAAAAAGGAAAAAAAAATAAAATCTTTTAAAAAACAAAGGAAATTCAGGGATTCGATGTGGATGTCTTTGGGGGGTGATTTTTCAGCTTCCCACAGAGGCTGCCCCAGACCTGGAACTGGCCTTTTCTCCAAGGAGCTCTGGTTACTTTAAGTGGGAAATGGTATTTCAAATCCACATGTTGGCTGAGGACTCAGTCACATCTTCAACTTTCACCTCCACTCCCACCCCTGATTGTGGCCATTAAAGGTGGTGTTGCCTACTGCCCTCCCCACCATGCTCAGGCTGTTGCACTGCCATTGTCCTCCTGTCCTGCCCTGGCCCTCCCTGCCTGCCCCAGCGCCTGCTGTGTGCTGGCATCAGGAGAGGAGGGCTCAGCTGTGTTTCTGAGACTTTGCCCAAGCGCTTCCCTACTCACTTGTGCTTCCTCCCAGAAAACTCCTACCTGCCCTAGGCTCCCTTGCACCATCCCTGGGCAGCCTCCCCAGGTGTGGGCAGCTGTCCTCCTTTGCCACCCCTCCCCACCTGTGAGCTCAGGTAGGACAGGTGCAAGGCTTGAGGGAATCCCTCCTTGGAGCTGCTCTGTGAGGTGTGGGGGGCCCTGGAGAGGCAGGCAGGAGGGCTCTAGGACTGGACTGGACCTGGGTGAGGGAGCCATGGAGGGCGTGCCGCAGAATGGTCAGGCCTCTCTGCCTTCCCTAGAGCAGGGAGGAGGCAGGTCTCAAAGGAGGCTGGGGTGGGGAAGAGAAGCATGAGCCCCAGTGATGCGGGGTCGGTGAGCCGAGGAGTCGAAAGAAAGATTTCTTATTCTCTCAAGATCTGGCCGTAGTGCTCTTTTATTTAGAGAATAGTGTGGAATAGCATGGGGACAGGACCCATGGGCAGTCAGAGCTTCTGCTGCCCTGAGTTGAGGGTTAGGGCTAATTTTATAAGGCATGGGTATGTGACTTATTTTTACTGGAAAAAAGAAAAGATGATGTAAAAAGTCATTAAATGATTTCAGTGCAGATGGGGTCTGGTTATTGTGCGGTCATATAACTTTAGATACGAATCTGACCATATAGATCGGCATGTAGGTGAGGATGCCCTGGGCTTCTCTCCCTGGGGCAGTCCTAATTCATACCATAAAAAAAGTCCACTGGGTCATATAGTTTGGCATGTAGGCCAGGTCACCTTGGGCTTCTCTAGCTGGGGCAGCCTTAATCCACATCACCAGGGCTGGAGAGGGGGTGTGCTTGGTAGGCTGCCCCTCTGGGTCCAAAGTTTCCATCCTGACACCATCCCTGGGCAGCCTCCCCAGTGCAGAGCAAGGGTGGATGTCTTTGCCCCTGCCCCTGCTCTTTGTGTCCCTTGCAGACCCTAACTTGGCCACTTCCAAAAAGGCCCCAGGGTGAGGGGAGGGCAGCAGGGGCCCGGGACCCATATTCCTGTCTACCCAAGGGACTGTCAGTCTTCGTTGGGGACCCCAGGCACTGGGGAAGCTGAGAAGCCTGCAGGGAGCAGGTGGGGCTTGGCTTGCCCTCCAGCCTCCTCCGGCATTCCTCCCTGCTGACCCCTCTGCCTCTGTGCACATGGCCTCTCCTCCAGCTCCTCCTGGGCTGACTCTAGCAGCAGGCCCTATTTCCACCACCCAGGGCTCAGGCCTTCCAGTACCCTTCCAATCAGTCATCTTTCTCTTTAAATGAGCCAGTCAGTTTCCTTTGAGAAAGTGGATTGCAAGCAATCAAGTCTTAGAGGAATCTGGAATTTTGTTATCAGGCCTGTTTGGGATTCAAAGTGGGAAACACCCTGCTAGTCTTGGAAATCTGGCAGTCCATGGCTTGGAGGAGCAGAACATCTAATAACAGCCTTTGCAACTCTGGATGGAAGAGCCTGTGGAAGGCCAGGCCAAGGGGAAAATGAGGAGGCCCTAGAGGAAGGATGGCTGCTTCTTACGGCACAAATGGCCCAAGAAAAATTAGGATTTGGGAAAACCTGTGTCCACCGCTGTGAACTTGACAACTTCCTTGTACTCAAAGATTTTTCTGATGAGATCAGTGGCGATATTAACGAATGTGATTTTTTTTGTGATTGTACAATGGAATGTGTCAAAATTTGTAAGATCTACATAGCTCAATGAACCAATATTTGCCAAATGATCAATATATGATGCTTCAAAATCATGCATGAGTAAAAACATCCATTCAGAGTGCATGATGCAACAGTGGGTCTTCAGGTGACAGAGGACGAAAAGCTTGCTGGTCTGGTTTCAGATTTCAAATTGCAGTGAACGTCTAAGAAACTACTATGTAGAGTTTTGATGGGGTGTTAAAGAAGAGTATCCACAATAATCTGAAAGGGCTGCTAAAATACTCTTCCCTTTTCCAACTACACATCTGTGCGAGGCCAGATTTTTTTCATATATTTCGACCAAAAACATATGGCAACAGATTGACCAGAAGCAGCTATGAGAAGCCAGACATTAAAGAGATTTTGCAAAGACGTAAAACTATGCCAGTCTTTCTCACTTAATTTTTTTGGTAATACAGTCATTTTTTATTTAAAAAATTGTTATTATAGTGATATGTAATGAGTTTATTTTTATGTTTAAGTAACGTTAATACGTAAATATTTAAAGAATTTCTCAGTTTAGTTTCCAATGTGCTAAATGTTGATAGATATAACCCTTGTTGGCGAAAGCTCTTTGGGAGACTGCCCTGATGGCCTACTGGTTAAAGTTCAGTGAGCTCCACTTTGGTGGCCTGGGTTCGGTTCCCAGGCATGGAATCACATCACTTGCCTGTCAGTAGCCATGCTGTGGTGGCAGCTCACATAGCGGAACCAGAAGAACAGCTATGTACTGGTGCTTTAGGGTAAAAAAGGAGGAATATTGGCAACACTTAGCTTAGGGCAAATCTTCCCCTGCAAAAAAACAAAAACAAAAACAAAAATAAAACTAAAGCTCTTTGGGGTCCTCAATACTCAATAATTGTTAAGAATGTAAGAGTCTTGAGACCAGATGACCTGGCCCATGGATGCCAGTTGACTTCCTTTTGCAGGAACCCTGATGATTGCTCCATGGGCTCCATGAGGGCAGAAGCGGAGGCCCTGTGTGAGTGCAACCACGGGTAGTTTTCTCACAAGACTCAAGGGCCACCAGTACTGGCACCCCAGATCTCACAGCATGCATCTCCCTCAAGGGGAGCAGTTGGCCACCAAGTGGACATCATCTGTGATGTTGGACAGGGATCTGTCGTCATTAACACCCCTTCGTGTGTATTTGGACTTCCTATCCCCACCGCCTGTGCTTCCTCCAGCATCGTCATCCACTAACTCATAAATCCCATACTGAGGTACTCTGCACAGCACTGCCTCTGGCCAAAGATGCTCTTCAGAGTGAAAGACGTAAAGCAGAGGCTGGTATCTGCAGGCCCCTCATACACCGATGACCCTCAAATCAATGATCTGATGGAATGGTGCAAAGGCCACTTGAAGACCCAGCCATGGTGCCAGCTTGGAGATAATGCCCTTGGGAGTCAGGATGAGGAAAATCCATGTGATGAGCCCAGGATATAGCATCTGGGAGCCATCTGGTGCACGTGGGTGACTACCTTTCACCCCTGTACCCAGTGACCTCTGGTGAAACTTGCTGCCTGTTGCAGTGACTCCGGGTAAGGCTGAATTGTGGAATGTTGTTCTGCTTCCTCCCAGAGACACAGCAACACTTCCCTTGAACTGGACATGGTCAGCCACATGGCTTTTCTGAGCGCCTCTGCCACTGGATGAGTAGGCAAGTGAGGGTGCGACCAGTGCTGACCTCGTCAGGGAAAGGGCTGCTGGTATGTGACTGGGAGGCTGGGAGGATGCACCGGACAGGCTCCAGGAGACCCCTGGATGCCTCAAGCACTGCCAAGTCCAGTGAGCAGGGTCAGAGGAAGTTGGCAGCACCCTCTGCAGATGGGCCCAAGGACTCCGATGCCTCAGAATGGTGCATGCGGAGGATGCCCTATCCATCAGCCTGACTTCAGGATTGTTGCAGAAACAAGCACAACCAAGCAAAAGTATTTTTTCCTTCCTGCCCTTCAAACTAGTCAGATTTTAGTTTCTTTCCTGGTGGCTAACTTCATAGTTCAGAATTTGAAACACAGAATTCCAGACAGGAATTCTTGTGCTGAGCTCAAGGAGAGTGGATGTCAAGCTGGAACCTGGAAGTGATCTGGGTGCAGGAATGGACCAGACTTTGGGTACCTCCCCACCTTGGTGTGAGCAAGGGTTTTGGATAGGGTGTGGAATGGCTGCCTTGCATCAGTGAGTGCATTGTTGGGGGGTGGGCATAAATCAGAAAGGTGGATACATCAGTGTTCTGGGCACCCCAAGGAGTGGGTGTCATATCAGATTTCCTAGTCTGAATCCCTACGGATGGGGAATCCAACTTATGAGTCTGAGCAGGAGGCAGGGCTGCACCTCCTCTTCCACTTTTTTTTTTTTTCAGGAAGATTAGCCCTGAGCTAACTGCTGCCAATCCTCCTCTTTTTGCTGAGGAAGACTGGCCCTGAGCTAACATCCATGTCCATCTTTCTCTACTTTATACGTGGGACGCCTACCACAGCATGGCGTGTCAAGCAGTGCCATGTCCCCACCTGGGATCTGAATTGGTGAACCTCAGGCTGCCGAAGCGGAATGTGAGAACTTAACCGCTGCACCACCAGGCTGGCCCCTCCTCTTCCACTTTTCCTTTTAGAAGCCAAAAAAGGGAGAAACTTGGTGCTACCCCAGCAGCTACGGGGTCTCATGTTCTAATCTGGCCACACTGGACTCCAAATTTAAAGCTGAAAGTTGGCCCCAACACAGCGCTGTGTCCAGGTGCTGTGCGTCTCACCAGGATAGGCTGTGGCAAGGTTTTTCCTGTGGTCAATCTTAGTGAGTTTATCTGTGGTATGCGGACATTCAAGAGAATTTTTGGCTCAATGTGTTTGCATGTTTATTCATTTGTGGTTTTTTCGAAGCTTGCAAAGATTAGGTCGGATCACTGAATGGTTAAAAAATAAAATAAAAGAATATTACAAGCATCACTCATATACTCTCAAAAAATTTGTAAAGAAGTTAAAATATTTTAGGCATTTAAAATTTATAAATGGAACCCTTCAGAGTTATTGCTAAAACCTGCTAGATTTAAATAGAAGACAGGAATTGAAAACAGATGGATCAGGAGGCATAATACTGTTAAGATGACACCACTACCAAAGTGACCTACAGATGCAACACAATCCTGATCAAAAGCCAATGGTATTTTTTTGCAGGAATAGAAATATCCACCCTCAAATTAATATGGAATCTCAAGGAACCCCAAATAGTCAAAATAATCTTCACAAAGAATAGAGCTGGAGGACTCACAATTCCCAGTTTTGAAACATACTACAATGCTACAGTAACCAAAATTGTGTGGTACTGGCATAAAGATAGTCATACAGAACAATGGAACAGAATAGAAGTCCCAGAAATAAGCCCTTGCATATATGGTCAGTTGATTTTTCTACAAGGGTGCCAAGACTATTCAATGGGGAAAGAATCATCTTTTCAACAAATAGTGCTGAGAAAACTGGATATCCACATGCAAAAGAATGAAGTTGGACCCTTGCATATGCAAAAATTAACTCAAAATGGATCAATGACCTAAGTGTAAGAGATGAAACTATAAAACTCTTAGAAGAAAACATAGGAGAAAATCTGCATGATCTTGGATTTGGCAATAATGTTTTGGATATGACAGCAAGAGCACAGGCAATGAAAGAAAATATAAATTGAACTTCATAAAAATTAAAACTTTTTGCACCAAAGGACACTATAAAGAATGTGAACAGGCAATCCACAGAATGGGAAAATATTTGCAAATCACATATCTGATGAGGGATTAGTATCCAGAATATATAAAGAACTAAAACTCAACAATGAAGAAACAAAGAACTAATCAAAAAATGGGCAAAGAAGTTGAATAGACGTTTCTTTAAAGACATACAAATGACCAATAATCATGTGAAAAGATGTTCAGCATCATTAGTCATCAGGCAAATGCAAATCAAAACAACCATGAGATGCCATTTCATACCCATTAAGATGGCTTTTTTTTTTTAAGATTGGCACCTGAGCTAACAACTGTTATCAATTTTCTTTTTTTTTTCTTTCTGCTTTTTCTCCCCAAATCCCCCCAGTACGTAGTTGTATATTTTAGTTGTGGGTCCTTCTAGTTGTGGCATGTGGGACACCACCTCAGCGTGCCCTGATGAGTGGTGCCATGTCTGCGCCCAGGATCTGAACTAGCGAAATCTTGGGCCGCCGAAGCAGAGCGCACGAACTTAACCACTTGGCCCTGGGGCCGGCCCCATGGATGGCTTTTATCAAAAAGGGAAAATAGCAAATGTTAATGAGGAGGTGGAGAAATTGGAATCCTCGTACATTGCTGGAGGGGATGTAAAATGGTGTAGCTGCTGTGGAAAACACTTTGGTGGTTCCTCAAAAAGTTAACCATAGAATTGCCATGTGAGCCTACAATTCGACTCGTAGGTACACCCCCAAAGAATTGAAAGCAAAGACTCAATCAGATGCTTGTACACCAGTGTTCACAGCAACATTATTCATAATAACCAGAAGATGGGAACAACCCAAATGTCTATTGATGGATAAATGGATAAACAAAATGTGGTATAAACACACAGTGAAATATTATTCAGCCATAAAAAGGAATGAAGTACCGAAACATGCTACTACCTGGATGTACCTTGAAAACATTACACTGAGTGAAAGAAGCCAGACATAAAAGAGCACAAATTGTATGATTCCATTTATATGAAGTATCCAGAATAGCTAACTCCATGGAGATAGAAAGTAGACTAGTGGTTGCTTAGGACGTGGGAGGTGGGGTTGAAAGATGCCAGCTAAGGGGAATGAGGTTTCTTCTGAGGCGATAAAAAGTTTTAAATGGACTTTGGTGATGGATATACAACTGTGAATCTACTGAAAGCCACTGAATTGTGTGCTGTAGGTGGGTGAATTGTATGGCATGTGAATTATGTCTCAAGGAAGCTGTTACAAAAAACAAAAACAAAACCCAAAAGAGAAATTCATAAACTGAGTTTAAAAGAACAGGTTTTTAAATTTTAAATATATTACCGTCTTAAACCAAAAGTCAACTTATAGATCACTTAATCCATGAGCTCAGGTCACAGGTCCACTTGAGCCACGTGTGGCCGTGGGCACAGGCTGAGCATGGAGCCCTGTCTGTTTGGGTTGGTCAGAAGGGGGTTCAGTGACACAGGGGGAGGAGGTGGGCACACCAGGGGGCTGTCCAGGGGTCTTTGGGGTGGAGCATGAGGGGTAGGGGGTGAGGACAGAGCCAGGGGCAGGGGAGGCTGTGCTGAAAGTTCCCACAGGGAGCAGTGACCTCCTGAAGTGAACTGAACTCCCAACGGAAACCTGGACAGTGCCCTCAACTCCGCTCCCACCAGTACACTCTTCCCGGGAAGTGGTCAGAACAGAGGTGGTCAGATGGATCCTCCCTCTTCTGCCTCTGATCCAAGGCCTCCGGCTCCTCCTTCCTCTCCCCACCACACCCCATACTGCTCTGCCAGTGACCTGACAGCTCTGCCCTCTGTTGAATGCTGCTCAGCACTTCCCCGACCTGGCGCCCTGGTGCTTGCCCTGCCACCTTCTCCATCTCTCCTTTGTCCTGCCCATGCAAGGTCCAGCACTCTGACTCTTTGGTTCTTTCCCAAGATGAGGAAGCGGGAGCAGGAGAGAAGGAAGGGCTCAGGCTCTGATGAGTTCTCCAGCTGGCCATCAGATGGTTCCAGGCCCCACATTCTACCACTGGCTTCACAGCCTTGATATGTGGAACTGACAGTTCAGTCAGGCTGTGCCAGACTGAGGTTCAGGCTCTGGGCAATGCTGGGCCAGGCCTCATGTCCATTTTATAGAGGGGAACACTGAGGATGGGAGAGCAAAGGAAGCCAGGAAGCCAGCTCAGCAATTGGCTGGACAGCATCTGGGCTGGGTCCACCCCGAGAGGCAGAGAAGGCCCACCATCCTTGAGCTCCCCAGTGGGAAGGAAACGCCAGCATGTGGTCAAGCACAAAGATGCCTTTATTGGTTCATGGATCCGACTGATGGGATGGGCTGGTGTGGAAGGACCACCTTTCCTCCTCTTCAGCAGGCTGGCTTCATCCCTTCTGTGCAGGGGCTGGGGCCAGGGGCTCTAAACTCGGACCCGTACAGTGAGGGCAGAGGGAAAGGGCCTCCCACAGCCCTGATTATGACCTCCTGTGGAGGACTCTGAGCCTGGTCCCACCCCCGCCTCCTGGGCTGTCCTCCAGGCCAGAGGGTGCTGTGGGAGGGACGTGGTTGGCGTGGGGGGACCAGTAGGCCCTCAAAGCAGCAGGGCAGCCAGAGCCTGCCCCAGAGGGCAGCACCCCAGCTTGCGTCTGCCAAGGTGGCTGCTAAGGCACAGTGGCTGGGTCATGTCCTGCTGCACAAGGCCAGAGATGTGCTGAGGACCCTGACCCTCTCAGGACGTGTGGCTGGCAGAACATAGCTACTTTTTCCGCCGGGGGGTCTGAGAACCGCTGCTGCCGTTGTCGGGGGCTGGGGTAGCCTGTGTGCTGGCAGCTCCCGAGTCCTTCTTGGAGGCAGACCTGTACTTCTCCTCCCTGGCCAGAGGGGAGGAGCGGGGGGGACGGGGGCCCAGCAGGACCTGCATGAACCTAATGGCCCCCAGTGTGACCAGGAGCCCCCAGAGCAGGGAGGGAGCCTCCAGGGGAGATAGCTGTTTCCGTACCCAATGGAGGGCCTGGGCCAGGGTGCTGCTGGAGCTGCGGGTCCGGGCCGGGCTCTTGTCCTGTGGGGGCAGGATTTTAAGGTCCACAGTGATAACTCCTGTGGGCGGGGGTCACCCCTGTGTCCTCCCCCAGCCTGACGCCTTCCCACCTCAAGGCCAAACTGCCTGAGCAGCGCGTCCAGCAACGGGTCCCCCAGGGACACGGGTGGGAAGAATTCCTCTACCCACTGGCGTCGCCACCACCGACTGCAACAGGACAGGGCATTCAGGTGGTGCCAGAGCCTGGGTCCCAGTGCCCGTGTGGTGCCCCAGCCTTACCCCTGCTCCCCAGGCTGCGAGAACCAGTACTTGTAGCGCTGGGCCCGCACGTAGGTGGGTGGCTGCTTGTGGAAGGGGTACTGGGCCACATCGTTCTGGAGGAGGCGGATGACTGCAGGGACAGGGGCTCAGGGAGAGCTGTTCCCTCAGCCCCGCCCCTCCCAGGTCCCGCCCGCCCGTCTGTGCTGCCTCACCTGGCTCTTTGCCCTGCAGCAGGCGGAGGACTAGGCTAGTGAACCAGGGGCTGTGCGTGTGTGGGCCCAGGGCTGCAAACCACATCTGCCAATCAAGGCGCGGCTGGTGGGGCACGATGAGGGGAGGTGGGCGGCTCACGTTCCCAGGCTTGTACATGAACTCGATCTCCTGCTGGGCAGTGCTGGGTTAGCACGGTCAGCTGAAACTGGGTCCCCGCTTCCACCTGCAGTGGGTTCCCACCGCCCTGGGGAGCCCTGGGGCACCCCAGGCAGGGGCCTGTAGAGGCATTCACCGTCCAGTGGTGCCCGTCATAGCTGCCCTCCAGCACCACCTCAGGCCGTCCACCCAGACCAGTCATCCGGCGGAAGAGGCCATAGGAGTTGGCCAGCTGCAGGTGCTCCACAGCGCCAAACAGGCGATGGGCCCCAGTCCAGAGGCGCCCATGGGTCGAGGGCTCCACGTAGGAGTACGGCACCTGGAAGCAGGTGGGCAGAGGCTCAGCACTGCCCCTCCAGTCCCCTCCCAACCTCCTCCCCCTGCCCCCTCTGAAGTGCTACCCACCAGGCTAATTGTGAACAAGGCCACTGTGGCAGTGCCAAAGATGGACAGCTGGACTGCAGCACAGAGCTTCCGCAGCCACCCTCGCACCTGGGTCCACCTTAGGGGCAGGGGACCAAAATGCAGTCAGGCCTGCCCTGCACAGCTCTACCCCACCCCCTTGGACCATATACCTCCAGAGGGCGGTCAGCAGTTCCCAGGTGAGGGAGGCCACCCCCAGCCACATAGTGGGCAGGGTCACCATCTTCAGCCACTGGGAGAACTGGTGGAAGGTGAAGGCTGTGGAAGTAAAGGGGTGTGAAGAGGGGTGGTCCGGCCCCTGCCCTCCGGCCCCCCAGTTGGCACTCACTGGTTCTGGAGCGAACGGTGTGCTTCTCCCAGTCTATCTCCAGGCCAAAGTAGTGCGCGGTGCCGTAGGCCAGCAGCGCATAAGTGGTCAATTCTAGCAGCCATGAGAGCATGGCCAGCAGAGCTTTGGGCCAGGCTGTAGGACAAGACAGTCACAGGTCAGCTGCGAAGAGAGAGAGTCTGCAGCCAGGGGGCTGGGGCTGAGCTAGAGCAGGGGTCACTTTGGGGGTGTGGGAGGGAAGGAGACACCCTGATGGGTGGCAGGGCAAGGATGGCTGGCTGTCCGGGACAGGCTGACACTCACAGGCGGGCGTCTTTCTGCGTTGGCTGTTGCGAGACTTGGCAGCCAGGTGCTTGTCGTCCAGGAGGGCAGTGGTGAGCACCAGAGTGAGCAGGTTGAAGAAGTTATAGTTGCCAGTGATGATAATTAGGACTTGCAGCAAGACCTGGGGGAGCGGCTGTACTCAGAGCTCCCGAGGGCCGCCCCCTTCCAGGGCCCTTCAGAGCCTGCTTCTGGGCCCCTCTGCATCCCCTGCCTAGGTCTCTCCTGAAGGCACCCGCCCCTCCTCACCACCCCCTGGCCTATCTTCTGTTCCCACTCCATCTGTCCTCAATCCCCTGCTCACGCCTTCCATGCTCCCCACCACCACCTGGAGAACACCAAGGCTCAGCGAGCCTCATGTAGCCCTTCCCCACCTGGCTCTGCCGACCTAAGACTGACATCCTCCAGTGAGGATGCAGGCTTGCCTCACGGGTACACCTTCCCACCCCAAGTTAACTTGTCCCTCTGTCCATGAGGCCTTTCTGAATGCTGGCAGCAGCCACCCAATCCCCAGTGGGATCCACTGAGCAGTACTGAAGAAGGCCATGCCCCGCCTGTCTTCCTGACGAGTGAGGCCCTCACCCACCTGGGAATAGAAGGCTGCCAAGCGCAGGCGGCGAACAGGAGCGAAGAACAGAGGAGGCACTGCGATCTCAATAAGGAAGGTGGCCACCACGCTGAGCTTGTGTAGCCAGACGGGCAGGTGGTGGGCAAACCAGGAGGCAGGTGTGGGCAGGCACTGCGTCTCGTAGTGGTAGGTGAGGGCTGCAGGTGATGGGTGGGTGGTCAGGGCTGGGCAGAGCCCCCAAGACTGCCCTATGTCTAGGCCAGGACCCTCACCAGTGAGCCCCCACCACGCGGGGCAACGGCTGGTCAGCTTGACCACACCCGAGGCAAACATGAGGCGAAACAGCAGCCAGCGCACGAGCCAGAAGGGGAGGCCTTCATGGGGCAAGGCCCCTGCCAGCGCCCCTTGGGGGGCCTGCTTGTAGTGGGGGTGCTGCCTCAGGGGGGCCACCAGCATGGCCAGGAAGCCAGTCTCCAGGAGCAGGGAATCCCTATGGGGAGAAGGAATAGCACAAAGGGCCGCTCCCCATCAAGTCTGCTCCCGAGAGGGTCCTCCCCAGAAAGGCAAACATACCCCGCTCCCACCCCACCCAGCCTGCTGAGCCCCACACCCAATAGTCACTCACCACTGGAAATAAAGAAACACCTGGCCCACCTGCAGGGAGAAGGGCTGTCAGGGAGCAGGGTGTGTGTGTCGTGGAGGCAGGCATGGCAGGGAGCGGGGTGGGGTGGAGGGTGGATGGGGCTGGAGTGAATTGGTGACAAGGGTTCCAGTGGTGCAGGGGGGCAGCTGGCACCTCCACTTGCCTGGCAGGCTGACAGGTAGGCGGCCCAGAGCACCAGGTAGATGAGGAGGTGGCGCAGCCGGCGCAGCAGCAGTGCGCCCAGGGCCAGCAGGGTGCCCAGCAGGCTCAACAGCTCCAGGCCCTGCGCTGTGTCCAGCCCCAGTGTCGGTGCCTCCCACAGCAGCGTCGGGGTCTCCCACAGCTGCTGCCAGCGTCCCTTGCCCTGTGGCCGCAGCATCCTCCGTGCAGGTAAGATGCCCTCAGCACCATAAAGCCCTGTGGGAGGGCATGTCAATGCCAGGCCCTGGACATTGACTTCAAAGACTGAACTCCCCCATCAGTCAGGGCCTGCAGACCACCCCCCAACCTAGGTTAAGACCTGCAGCCTCTACCCCCTCAGGACAAGACCTACAGACCCTCCAGACCCTTCCACCCAGGTCAGAACCTGTTGACCCCAGGCCAGGCCCCGCAGGCCTACCCGACTCCCCAGGTCAGGCTCTCCCCTGAGCAGAGCCCAGTTCCCCTCTCCTCCAGGTCAGAGCTTTATCACCTCTCTGCCCCACCAGCTCTGGGGCCACTCCCCTCAGGGTTCTGGCCTCCGCCCCAGGGCAGAACCCGGAACCCTGGGGGAAACGGACTATTGCACACCCTCCTACCCTCCATAGCCCAGGCACGCAGGAAACGAACCGCAGCCGCTACCCCATGCATCCAGGCCCAACCTCACTCCCGCGCCCAGAGAGTGAGTGTCGGGTGGGGAGATGAGAGGGCACAGGGCACGTGTTGGCGGGTGTCCCTCACCCGGGATCTGCGTGTAGAGGGAAGCGAAGGCGAACATAAAGACGGCGGCCACGCCCTGGAGGAAAAGCTGCCGAGGGAGCCGGGAACCCGCCATGTCCGCTACGCGGCCGGCTGGACGAGAGCCCGCGGGTCCGCCCGCCCGCTCGCCCGCCAGCCACCCAGCCAGCCAGCGGCAACAGCAAGCCCCGCCCCCGGAACGCCCCCGCCCCTGGTCTCGCCCCCGTCCCGACCCCGCCTCCAGCGCTCCCCGCGGCCCTTCCGGCGCCAGCTCTGGCCACACTACGTCATAGATGTGCGCGCGGCGCCGCGTTACGTTTCTTCCTGGGCGGGAACAGCAAAATGGCGCCAGAACTAGTGGCGGGCTGAAGGCACTGGCTCCCCTCCAAGCCGGCCCTGCGGTCCCAGAGCCGCCCCGGCCCCGGCCCCTCCCGGACATGGAGGACGTGGAGGCGCGCTTCGCCCACCTCCTGCAGCCCATCCGCGACCTCACCAAGAACTGGGAGGTGGACGTGGCGGCCCAGCTGGGCGAATATCTGGAGGAGGTGAGGGCAGCCCCGGGGAGTGGCGCGGGCCGGGAGCGCCGGGCCGGGGGCTGCTGGGCGGCCCTGCTGCCTCCTCGTCTGTGTCCATCCAGCGCTTTGGCCTCACTTGTCCTCAGGCTCGTTTCTTTTTTCCGCACCTCCATCTCTGCCTCCCGAAATCGCCCCTTATTAAATTAGCCTGGGGCCGTCATTACAGGTCGTTACCTATAAGTGAGCCTTGAGGTTGATTTAGTAAGGGGCGACTAGCGTTTTTTTTTGATGTGTTGGAATAGACTAGAATATGTATCCTTGTTTGGGTGTTTGAGAGCTCTGGATCACGATTAAGAGGGATTTCTTATCTTGGATTTTCAAACCACTTTCAAGCTACTGCCGTGTTCCATCCCGTCAGCATTTAATCTTTCTTCCATATTTGACAGTTCTGTCTAGACCTCGCTAAGGAGCTGTCCGCTCCGTTTTTGCGCTTCACTTTTCCTCAGCCCACTTGGACTGCCTCTATCTTGATCGATAATGATCTCCATCCTACCAAAACCAAGGGACACTAGAAGTTGCATCTTATTCAATTCAGCAGCATTTGTTGGGTTGGCCACTCCCTCCTTCTTGAAACAAGTTTTGATGTTCTGATTTTCTTCTAATTTCATTGCCTACTTTTTCTCTCCTATCCAATCTCTAAATGTTGAGCTCCTCCAGGTGAGGCCTGTGCCACCTCCTTACACATTTCCACTAAACTAATCCTGTTTATTTCCTTGATTTTAAAGGACAACTCCCAGATTTATATCTCCATCCCAGATTTCTTCTCTGAATCTACTTCGTGTATCCAGCTGCTCACTTGACATTCCACTTAGATGTCTCACAAACATCTCAGATTTAATATATTTAAAGTGGAGCTCTTTATTTTCCTGCTCAAATCTTAGTTTTCCTGATCTCAGTAAATGGCACCACCGTTCAGCCAGAGGTGAAAGCTAAGAGCCATTCTAGGGGAACCCCATACTCCACACCCAGTTCATCCATGAATTTCACTTGAATTCATCTGTTCTCCACTTTCTCTGGTCCAGGCCACCATCTGGCTCTGATTCATGTAAGCTCCTCCTGGGCTCCCTACTGCTGTTTTTGGCCCCATCCAATTCATGCTCAACACAGCAGCAAGTGTGACTCTTAAAAATTAAAATCAGGCTGCAGCACTGCCCTACCTAAAACCCTGTTAATGGCTTTCCATTGTTCTCAGAATAAAATCCAAACTTTCTTCTCTGAATCTGGCCCTGCTTACAGATTTGGCCTTGTCTCGGGCTCTTCTCCACCTGTTCCCTCCATCCAGTCAACCTATAACACTTAAGCTCATTCTTGGCTGAGGGTCTTTATGTTTTCTGCTCCCACTGGGGAATATTCTTCGCCCAGTTCTTTTTATGACTAATTCTTTCTCGTTCTTTATGTCTCACTTTAAATGTCAGCTGACCACCCTGCCTAAAATAGTTCTCGTTGGGGCCGGCCTGGTAGCACAGCACTTAACTGCGCACATTCTGCTTCCACGGCCCGGGGTTCACCATTTCGGATCCCAGGTGCAGATCCCGGGTGCGGACATGGCACCGCTTGGCAAGCTATGCTGTGGTAGGCGTCCCACATATAAAGTAGAGGAAGATGGGCACGGATGTTAGCTCAGGGCCAGTCTTCATTAGCAAAAAGAGGAGGATTGGCAGCAGTTAGCTCAGGGCTAATCTTCCTCAAAAAAAAAAAATAAAAAAAAAAAAATAAAATAAAATAGTTCTCATTGTCGTAGTACCTTATGTACTTTACAGTGTCTTTACAGCTATTCTTTACCTTGTTTACTTGTTCATGGTCTCAACCTAGAATGTAAATTCTACGATGGTAGGGACCATGTTTATGGTCTCTTCCCTTTGCTTAATAGAGTGCCCAGCACATAGTTGGTGCCAAATAAGTGTGTGTCAAATGAACACTTGATCTGATGGTTGACTTCTGCTTGGACACAATCTGCTGAGGAAATGCAGAGTACTGTGCTGGGTGGGACTACTATGGATTCAGGTTTTCACCTCAAGCGGGGTCCTTAGGGATGCCTGGTAAGTCGGCTTCCTACCTTGGTCAGCTCCCCTCCTGCTTCATATGTCTTTTCTGCCCCCTGAAGTCCTGATTTCCCTGTGTCTAGTTTTGTCTTTGTCTTTTCATTTTCCACACAGCTACCAGCATGTTCTTTTTTTAACACGTCATGTTACTATCCTCTCATCCATTTATTTATTCTTGTTGTTGAGTGTCTGTTGTGTGCCAAGAACCATGCTAAACCTGAGAAAAGGGGGCTGGCCCCGTGGCGGAGGAGTTAAGTTCGTGCGCTCCACTTTGGCGGCCCTGGTTCGCTGGTTCAGATCTTGGGCGCAGACATGGCACCGCTCGTCAGGCCACGCTGAGGCGGTGTCCCACAGGCCACAACTAGAGGGACCCACAGCTAAAATATACAACTATGTACTGGGGGGATTTGGGGAGAAAAAGCAGGGGAAAAAAAAGAAGATTGGCAACAGTTGTTAGCTCAGGCCAATCTTTAGGAAAAACAAAACAAAACAAACCTGAGAAAATAGTAGCAAGCAAACACAATAGTCCCTGCTTTACTCTTGTGGGGAGATGGATAAGGCAGTAACCGCATGGAGTTGTAATAAATATCACACATTCGGTGCTTACTCATGCTAACTGCTGTTTTATGTGCTTTAGACATATAAACTCATTTAATCTTCACAAAAGCCCTACTAATACAAGTTTTAGTTCTACAGAGAGGTTAAGTGACATGCTCGGAGTCCTAGCTAGTAGGTGGCAGAGCAGAGCCCACCCTCACCACCGTGTGTACCTTTGTGTAATCACAAACTGATGAGAGGTTTGGAAGATAAGTTGAGGGTTCCGTGAAGAGTTTGAGTAGAGGACCTAACTTTGTTTGGGATGGAAGGAGTTGCATAGTCACAGGCAATGTTCCAGGTGGAGAGAACACAGTGTTCCAATGTTCCGAGGTGGGAAAACACTTAGTTCAATGGAGGACCTGGAAGTAGGCCTGTGTACCGCTGTGCAGTGAGCAGGGGAGAGCGAGCAGCTGGAAAGGGAAGCTGGTCAGCACGGGAGGCTCTGTTTAGGATTTTGAGTTCCTTACTGAGAGGGACAGAAAGCCATTAGGGCTCTGAGTGGAGTGATGTAATGCAATGTATGTCTTAAGACAAGCATTGGCTGATGTGTGAAGAGTAGACTGGAGGGAAGTGAAGGGCGGAAAGAACCCAGTTTGCAGAGGTCCAGGCAAGAGGTGAGGCTGGCTGAGCGGGAGCGGCAGGCACCGAGGAGAGGAGCAGGCAGTCAAGTCAAGGTGGAGCATGGAATTGGCAGGGAACTGGGTGTGGATTCAATGGGGGAGGGTAAGGAAGGCAGGAAGTTGCTAAGACTGCTGGGTTTCTGGTTTGGGGGCTGAGTTCAGGGTGGACTGGTTCAATAGGAATTTCGGTTAAGACATCCAAATGGTGTTTGAAGAAGGCCTTTACTTTCCATCTGCTTGGAACACCCGCCCCCAACTGTGCCCAGTGTGAACTCTTCTGCAGTCTTCCGGGGACACGCCTCAGGCTCCTTGACACCGTTAGGGTGGCCATGTCTCACTGTTTGAGTCTCTCCTCCCTCTGTGGACTGAGCGGCATTAGGGTAATTCCAGCCTTTAGCCAAGCACCTGATACTGGCATCCAACGGACATCTGATGGACAAACGAAGTGGTGACGTCAGAGCTAAGAGCTAAGCCAGAAAGATGGGCAGATGCTCCCGAGGCAGACGAAGGGAGCAGCATCTTAGGAAGAACAACCATGCACACCAAGGCAGTTAGCAGACACAGGATTCAACTGTTCAGGAAAACGAGTATTATGCAAACTCGTCCAAAGCTGGGGTGTGCTGGGGAGCGAGGTGAGATGTCAGGCACTGTGGTGGCACAAAGACGAGGGAGAGTTTGGGAGGATGCCATTTCTACTAATTCCTGAAGGAGAGAGGGAATGTGTGAGGCCAGTAGGGGAGGGAAAGGAACCAGGAGCACGACAGCCTGAGATAGTGCGGAGCACTCCAGACATATGTGAAGGGCTTTGCCTGAAAGGAGGGCATATGAAGGAGAGGGAGGCTGAGCCACCCAGGCCCTGAGCTAGACAGGTGGCCCTTCTCTTCAATGACACTCTCAGCCTAGTCTGGCTCACCCACTGCCAGGACCTCACCCTCCATTCGCCTTCTAATGACACACAAATGCATGCTCCAAGTGGGACCTCATGTCTAAGCTCAAACCCACACGTCCAACTGCCTTCTTCAAACACCATTTGGATGTCTTAACCGAAATTCCTATTGAACATATGGCATATGGTCACTGGATGTTGACATTTACGAGGTTATAGGAGCTCAGGCTCTCGGGGGTTGGGGGTTGCAGAGGAA
Organism: Equus asinus; assembly: GCF_041296235.1. Taxonomy (NCBI): domain Eukaryota; kingdom Metazoa; phylum Chordata; class Mammalia; order Perissodactyla; family Equidae; genus Equus; species Equus asinus. Next base: position 12,250,883 of record NC_091793.1, on the reverse strand, counting down.
GGAGGAGGACTCCCTTGGAAGTGTTTCCTGAGTTTTCTGCTCAAAGGATCAAGAGCCCTGCATTTTGTTTCTGTCTTCCCCACCCCTGAGGCTCCCCTTTCCTTCTTCAGAGTGAGGGATCTTCCTGCCAGAGTCTGAGTTGGCCCTGACTTGGATGGACGCAGTGTGGAGTGCCTCCAGCACCTCCAGAAAGGAGCTCCTGCTTCCAAAACTCTAGGTCTCAGAGGTTACAGGAAACAGGGGAAATCAGAAAGACTTGTCTTTCCCCTCTAAAAAAAAAATGGATAGCCAGTGAGCCTCAAGCAGAGCCAGAGCTGTTAGTCTGAGGAGCTGCTCGTGGTGACCAGGCACCCAGGGTCAGAGGCACTGGGAGGAGGGGGCATGTTGGGTGGGCTGCCCTGGGAGTAGTGTGCACAGACTCGGCTTCCCACTGCCCTGGTGTTGTGTCTTGCAGCTGGACCAGATCTGCATTTCTTTTGACGAAGGCAAAACTACAATGAACTTCATTGAGGCAGCGCTGTTGATCCAGGGCTCCGCCTGTGTCTACAGTAAGAAGGTGGGCCCCGCTGGGCTGCTGGTCTTGCGTTTTAGTGTCGAGCGGGACTGAGGTCCGCTGTCCTGCTGGGGCAGGCACAGGCTCACCTGCCTCTGACCTGCCTCGCCAGTGCCTCCCATCTCCTCCCATCTCCTCCCCTGATTCCTCATCACCTCTATCACTGAAGAACAAGCTTGGATTTAAAATTGTCGACTTGCTGCTAAACACTCGACAATGTACAGGGGCGCCCCATGCAGCAAAGAATTGTCCTGTCCAGAGTGTCAGTAGTCCCACAGTCGAGAAACCTGTGGTAGAGTAAGAGGAAAAGCAGAATGAACACCTGAGGAAAACCAATATTTAGGAAGTGCTCACAAGGAAAAGTCAGAGGGAGATAAGTGGAGAAGACATCCTGTCATGGACATCAGAGCAGTAGAGAATTTCAGGAGGGAGAAAAGAGACCAGAAATATTGAATTCAGTGAATTGGACCCATACAATAAGGATTTTCAGGTTTCCACTGGGTCTGCAATTAGAAGGTCACCCGGGATTCTGGTGATAAGGGGGCCAGACTCCAGTAGGCAGGAGAGTGACGGGAGATGGTAAGGCGCACAGAGGAAACCTGGGCTCCTGTTGAGAAACTTCACTGAGAAAGGCGGGAGAGAGATCGGCCTCAACCTAGGCTGATTAAGTCGGAACCCCTGGGGGCCCAGGTATTGGGATTTCTTAAAATATCCTCAGTGACAGCCAGGACTAAAAACCCTGGAGGTGAAGCAGGGGCAGAGAGATGAAACAAAATCCCAGAAGAAATAGGTGGGGTAGGTCTGGAGCATGGGCTGGTGAGCTTTCCTTGAAAAAAAAGACCTCATCTCAGGAGAAGAGGGAGAAATAAATATTGATATAGTGAAGTTGGGCACAGGGATTTGGGCAGTTCATGCCTAAGGCCCCAATTTTCATAATGGAGAATATAAGTCAGCTACTGAGAATCAGCTACTGGATGGGAAATTTGGAGAATGAAATTTGGCGAAAGTTCAAAGTATTTGCTGAGGGGAATGCAAAAGACTAGTCGAAAGCCTCGATAGTCTAATGGAGATTAAATGTACCTTACTATTTGCAAGGGCACCAGCAGGTACATTGATGTGATTTCCCTCCACTGGTGCTTAGCTATCCTCTAGTGGAGGAGCAAGGAAAAGTGGGCCACAGCACTGATCCCAGATTGGCGGTTTAGTGAGTGGGAGAGAAATCAAAGGTGCACAGGAGGTGAGAGTTTTGAAGAACTGTATTGAGGAGCTCGATAATGGGGTCCAAACCAGAAAGAGAAGGGAAAGTAGCTGGCACAGGGATTGACCTCTGGGCACCATAAGTTATTAAGACAGTCTACGATTTCATTGGTTTTTGTCCTAGATAATCCCATTAAATTGGATTCCTATGTCCTGCATTTGTCCTAAGAAGGAATGTCTGCAACTAACTTTGAAAGCACAAAACATAAGGTGAACTAATAGACGAATAGATGGATGGATATGTGATAAAGCAAGCGCACCAAGGTGTTAATAGGGAGGTCTGGAGGGTGTGTGAGAGTGTAGGCTCTAGGTCACTACTGTCCAGTGGGACTTTCTGAGGTGATGGAAAAGATATGGTAACTACTACCTACATGTGGCTTCTGTGCCCTTGAAATGTGGCCAGTGTGACTGAGGAGTTTTGAATTATATTAACTTTTAATTTAAACTTAAGTTGATAGAGCCACACGTGGCTGCCATATTCGATAGGGCAGCACCAGGTTCCTGTATCCCTGGGTGCCCGTCCTAGACCCACCACTGCTCCACGTTACTTTATTTCTCTGTCAGTTTATTCTCATAAAATGAGAACAGCAATGGTTCCTAATTCAGATGAATTAAGTGAGGTGAAGCAGGAAGCACAGTCCTGTATATGTGGCCAACACTTAAAAAAGTTAATGTTTATTATTTCTACTAAATGGGATCCAAGTGATCAGGGGCCACCGTTTTGCTCCTTGTATGCAGTGTCCGGTGCAGAGCCCCATATGGGAAACAAACACAATAAACATTTGTTGCGTGCAAAAAAAGGCAGGGCCAAAGAGAGAGGGTTCCCTGTGCTCTTGGGCGCCATCGCCCCAAGGGAATAGCCTGAGCAGCTGTGTACACCCTGCTGGTGGGTGTTTGGTCAGCATCTTGAAAATCCTGACCCTCACTCTAAGAATGGGCCCTTTTCTCTGGAGGAGATTGCGAGCCCCAGCGGTTGTGGCTGGAGCTGTGATAGAGCAGCAGAGACTCACAGGGGCTCCCGGAGATGGGGTGGCAGTGGGTTGAGCCTGTAGAAAGGAAAAGAGCTGGTGAGGGGTGCTGGGTGGGAGCAGCACGGACACAGGCCACACGCAGGCTCATGTGGGAGCAGCAAAGGCAGTGCAGGGCTGCCTGAGCGCAGGCGGGATGCCGCTGTGTGAAGGGGCCCACCTGCTGCCGTTTGGAGTGGGGTGCGGAGGGGGAGGTTAGAGTGATTCTGGTGAGACATACTAGCGTCACTGGAGAAGTATTTTTGGCAGCCAGGTTGGCAGGACTTGTGCTGGAGATTGTGGATGCTGGTTTGGAAGGCTCTGTGGAGGGCCCTGGAGCATGGCGGTGGACCCCTCCTGTCTGTCTCCTCACCGTCTGTGTCTGGTTGCCAGGTGGAATACCTCTACTCGCTGGTCTACCAGGCTCTCGATTTCATCTCTGGCAAGAAGTGAGTACTGGAGGCACAACCAAGAGGTGGAGGCCTGTGTGTCTGCCCTTCATGCGGCTCGGGAGGCCCCTGCAACCTCCCGGGAGGCCCACACATTGATTCTCTCTTAGGCGGGCCAAGCAGCTCTCCTCAGTGCGGGAAGATGGGGCCAGTGGGGACGCCAGCTCCAGGGCCCCCCAGGAGGTGGAGGATGAGGTGAGGTTTCTTGGGGACGTGACTGCTACCTACTATGCACTTGCCGAGCGTCACAGCTGAGCCCTCACTGTCTTCCCACAGTTCCTGTCACTGGATGACCTCCCTGACTCCCGTGCTAATGTGGATCTGAGGAATGACCAGGCCTCCAGTGTGAGTGCCCCTCCTCCTGCAGTGGGGGCCGCATTTAGCTGATGGGGGTGTTGGAAGGTGTCATCTCATATGGGTTCCCCACCTGGAACCCGGAGGACCCATGGCTCACCCCTCTCGGCCTCTGTGCAGGAGGTCCTCATTGTCCCCCTCCTGCCCATGGCCCTGGTAGCCCCTGATGAGGTGGAGAAGAACGAGAGCCCCTTGTACAGGTACAGGTCTGAGGCTGGTGGGGGTGGGGGAGGCCTGCCTGGGAAACGTCTCTACAGAGAATGTTTTTGCCAGCACAGCTGTCATGGGGAGGTCCTGGCCAGCCGGAAGGATTTCAGGATGAATACATGCACCCCCCACCCCAGAGGAGCCTTCATGTTGGAGCCTGTGGGCATGTCCCCCATGGAGACGCTGCTGCTGAGGAACCAGAAGGGTGAGGGCTTGGAGGTGGGGGGCTTGGTGGGAAGGAAGGGTCTACCAGGCTGGGCTTCTTGTCCGGTCCCCTGTGCTGCCAGCTCTGGCCCCATGAGCTCCTCCCTCCTCAGGCACCAGCTGAGGACGGGTCTGCTGGAGTTTGTCCCCTTGCCCTGTCTACCTGCAGCTGGCTCAGTCCCAGGGTGCCCGAGTCCTGTGCCAGGGCTCTGTTCTCCCTCCCCAGCCTTGGTTCTGCTAGACCCTTGGGAGGGGCCCTCCAGGGGTGCTGGGCTGACTCTTTCCAATTCTTCATCTATCCCAGAGGCCGAGAGGGCTGAGGAGCAGCCAGTGGAAGTCTCTGTGTGCAGCAGTCCCGTCCCTGCGCCCAGCATCTCCCAGGAGCCAGGTGCCTGTGTGTGTGTGGGAGGGCTCGGGGGATGACTGGGCTCTGCATGGAGCTGTGCTTGGCCACCCCAGCCTGCCTGCCCCCCTGTGGTCTGTGGTGGGGTGAAGCCTTGGAGCTGGCTCCTCTGCACCCAGGCCTTGCCCCCCAACCTCAGCCCAATGTGCTGTTGGTTCAGTGACCACCCTCTGACCATTTCCTGGCCTCTGAGGTTTGGACCTACCCTGTCTTCTATGGGCAGTGTGGTGGGGAGAGTGTAAAACACCCTGCTATGTTTTCTGGGTCTCACACATGAAGCTGGGAGAGGGAATGGCCTCTCGGGTGTTGGCCAAGGGCAGCCTGGCTCTTTGCCCTGGAGGTGCGGGCCCCCCATCTGCTGTCTTGTCTTTGGGCTCCTCTGGGCTGACCAGTCTCTTCTTCCCTGCCCAGGCACCTCTCCAGGAGGACCAATGCTCAGAGGTGGGGGTGAGGATGAGGATGCAGAGGGGGCAGCAGAACTCCCTGAGGCCATGGTCCCCGAGGTCCCTCTGGAGCCCCAGGAGCCCAGGATCCTGCAGCAGGTGGGACCTACATTGAGGCCTGCAAAGCTCGAGCTATCAGCTGGGCGAGCCCTGGCTCTGGGGCAGCCACACTTGACACAGCAAAGGCAGGCCCGCTGGTCTTAGCCGCTCCTCTCTGGTCCTTACACACCAGGGCAGTGGGCGTGTCCTCCAGCCAGCCCTGGCCCTGGCCCTGCACCAAGCCCTTTGGGCAGCATCCTCCACATCCCTTTCCTCTCCGAGCAGAGCAGCCACGCCTTCTCTGAGGGGTGGGCTGGTGTTCAAGGGTCTGAGGCTCTTGTGCTCCCGGCTGCTCCCCAGGATGGCAGCAGTGGACAAAGCCGGCTTCTGAGGTCAGGCGGCGGGGGCAGGCCTGGAGGCCTTTGCTGCCTCTGACCTGCAGATTGGCTCTGTGCTCCAGCCTAGAGCTAAGAAGTCTTGTTATCTATTTAAAAAAACCTGATGCCTACAGGAAAAAACAGCAGCATTTGTTAATTTTGGTTGGTTTACACATGGATGTTTATCATATTATTGTTCTTTTTTTGTATCTTTTAAAGAAAAAAAGAGTAACCCCATGACCACTAGTTTACTAATTTGTATGTTCTCCTAAAACTTTTCCTAGAATTTTTGTTTTACTTTTTAGTCCTTGAACTATTTGAACTTCCAGTCCCCAGAGAGGGTCCCTACAGGGTTCATGGCAGTGACCCCAGAGCGGAGCTGGTGGGGTTCCCTGGGCCCTGACTGAAGGAGGAGAGGGGAATCTGGGGCCATTTCTTTGCAGAGTGCCGCCCAGCCTGGAAGGTGCCTGTTGCGGGAGCGGCGGGAGGCCCTGGAGCCTGCATCCCGGCTGAAGGTGATGCAGCCCACAACCCACCCCTTCACTCCTGCCAGCTTTCAGAGCCTCAGAGGCCCTAGGTCCTAGTGCGAGGCCCTTCGCTGGCTCTTGAGAAATCTTCCTTCCCCAGAAATTGAATCCCCTCATCCACAGCTCTGGGGTACCTCTCCCTTGTGTCATCCTCAGACCCTGGCTGGAGTGTGGCCAACCTCTCCCTGCTGTCACTGTGCTCAGCGTCTGGGCTTTGAGGGGAGGGTGCACGTACCCCACCCTCTCTCAGGGTCTGCTTGTGCTCTGTGCTCAGGAGACCCCAGACCCCTGGCAGAGCCTGGACCCCTTTGACTCCCTGGACACAAAGCCTTTCAAGAAAGGTAATTTGGTGGAGGAGGTACAGCTACTTAGGTGTCTGGCTGGGTTCGCTGGGGCACGAGTGGTGGGTGGGGGTGGGGCTGTGCTCCCTCATATGATCGCTCCTGGGAGACATGGGCTGCACCTGTGCTCCGACAGTCCGTTTGCCCCCAGGTAGGCCCTACTCTGTGCCCCACTGTGTGGAGGAGGCTCCAGGACAGAAGCGTAAGAGGAAGGGTGCTGCCAAGCCGCAGGACTTCCACCAGTGGTACCTGGCTACTTGTGAGTGGTGGGCTGGGGCTGCGCCAGGGCTGAGGGTCCAGATGTGGCCTACAGGGACTTGGCTTGGCTCCTGCTGACCACATTCTCTTGCAGATGCTGACCACACTGACGGCAGGAGGCCCCGGCGGAAGGGCCCATCCTTTGCAGGTGAGGCCAAGGCCCTGCGTGGGCTCTGCTGAGGCGTGACAGTGCCACACTCTACTGCCCACCTCCCCTCAGCCTGGGGATGCCCCAGGCCCTCTGTGGCTTGGGATGGGCTTGGGCAGCATGTGGGGGTCCCTCTCACAAGGCCTTTTTGTGCAGATATGGAGGTCTTGTACTGGCAGCATGTGAGGGAGCAATTGGAGACCCTCCGGAAGCTGCAGAGGAGGGAGGTGAGTACCAGCCATTGTCTGGACCCCACGTGGCCCCTAGCGGGAGACAGCCCTGTCCCTCACAGATTCTCTCTGCACAGATGGCTGAGCGGTGGCTGCCGAGGGCTGAGGAAGGACTGTGGCCTGAGGAGGAGGACCGCCTCGAGGATTCCCTGGAGGACCTGGAGGCAGCAGGTGGGGCCTACTGGGGCAGGCCAGGGTGAGGGCTTAGCGCCTGCTGCCAGCTGACCTGCCTCCTGCTGGGGTCTCTCCATCTCCCAGTAGATGAGTTTCTAGAGCCCGAGGAGTATGCAGAGCCTGAAAGAGAAGAGCCCAGGGAAGCTGCAGACCTGGGTAGGTCTGGGATGGGCTGCTCGCCAGGGGGCCATGAGGACCCGGAGGGAGGAGAGGGTTTGGCCCACAGCCACAGCAGCTCACAGCTGCCCCCTTCCAGAAGCAGAGGCCATGCCGGCGACCCTGACCTATGAGGAGCTGGTCCGAAAGAATGTGGTAGGCCTGGGTCAGAGCGGGCGGGGAGCTGGGGTGGGGGTGGGGGGCTGGCACAGAAAGCGGTAGCCCTGGTCCTTCCCTAGGAACTCTTCATCACCACTTCTCAGAAGTTCGTCCAGGAGTCAGAGCTGACCCAGCGCATCAGGGACTGGGAGGATACCATCCAGCCCCTGCTCCAGGAACAGGTGAGGTGGGGTGGGCCGGGCTTCTGGTTGAGAATGGGAGCCTCCCCATAGGCCTGCCCCAGGACCTTGCTCCTCCTCCTCGCAGGAGCAGCATGTGCCCTTTGACATCCACACCTATGGGGACCAGGTGGTCTCAAGGTTTAGCCAGCTCAATCAGTGGTGTCCCTTTGCGGAGCTGGTGGCTGGCCAGCCTGCCTTCGAGGTGTGTCGCTCCATGCTGGCCTCCCTGCAACTGGTAAGTGGCCCAGGGAGCCTGGGAGGGAAGCAGTCCCTGGACTCTGCTGATGCCTTGTTCCTACAGGCCAATGATTACACGGTGGAAATCACCCAGCAGCCAGGGCTGGAGGAGGCCGTGGACACCATGTCCCTGAGACTGCTCACACACCAGCGGGCCCACACGCGCTTCCAGACCTATGCTGCCCCCTCCATGGCCCAGCCCTGAATCGGGAGCACTGAGCCTGGGGGGTGGGCCCTGGAGCCCTGTCCCGTAGGCTTCTGGGCATGTCTGCTCACCTTTGCTTCCTGGCTGGCCCAGCCTAATAAAGTGGTGTTACCATTCCACTTGCCCCTTAAAAAACTCCTGCTCTGTGCAGAGAAATGGGCTGCCCGTCCCCTGCACCCCTGGCAAGTGACTAGGTCCTGAGCTCCTACTCGCCCTGCCTCCAGGAGCTGCTGGTACAAATCATGCGCACACATCTCTGTTGCACCCCCTTTAATGATTTGGCTCAGGGCAGGACACTGCGGAAGGTAGCCATGTGGTGCCGCACGCTGTCTGCAATCTGCTCAGCTGACCTGGCCCGGCCATAGTAGTCTGTGAAGAGGCCATCAGGGTTAAGCAGGTAGATAGCAATGGAGTGATCCACAATGTAATCCTGGTCCTCGTCTTTGGGGCCAGCACTGTAGTATACACGGTAGTTGTGGCTAGCCTGTGCAATCTGCTCGGCAGAGCCAGTCAGGCCCAGCAGCCTCGGGTGGAAGTCCTGCACATAGCGGGCCATGGCCTCGACGCTGTCCCGCTCAGGGTCCACAGTAATGAAGATGGGCTGCACCAGGGGCAGGCCAGGCTCAGCTTCCAGCTGCTGTACCACCTGCACCAACTTCTCCAGTTCATCTGGGCAGATGTCAGGGCAGTGAGTAAAGCCAAAGTACATCAGTACCCACTGGCCCCGGAAGTCAGCTTTGCAGCGAGCCTGGCCCCGGTGGTCCAGCAGACTGAAGTCGCCCTGGCCCACGGCTGCCTGACGCAGGGCTTCTGTCCGCTGTTGCTGCCGCCACTGCTCCTTCTTAGCCCTTGCAGCCAGCCAGGCCCCACCCAGCCCAGCCCCAAACAAGGCTGTGATCAGCAACCTAGTTCGAAGCCCAGGGCCCTGGGGCTGGCCCTGCTTGCCTGTCTCTGCAGGACCCTGCCTTGACAAGAGCTGGCACCTCATGCGTAGGGAATCACCTCCCGGGGTCCTAGGGCAGACCAGGCGCTTGAGCTGAGGGAGCCTGAGCCAAGCCCTGGGTGCCAGGGCCAGCAGCAGCATGGATCTGATATTTCCTGGAAAAGAACAAAGGTGTCAGGAGCCAGAAGGTGTCGCAGCCTCCTGAGTGAGAGGCGTCCGTGGTGGGACCAACCCCACACTCGGCTAGCAGCCGTGGAGAACTGCTGCCTCTCTGACACCTCAACCTCCAGCTTAGGCGTCACTGAACGTCTACGCCTGTCCTTCCTGTCCTTTAGTCTGTGAGCCTCAGTTATCCCACGCTGGCCCCTGCTCTGTCCTGCACCTGCAGCTCTGTCCGGCCCGGCCACTCGCCCGGGCCTCGGCATGAACGCTGACCGAAGCGTTCCAAGTGCACGCTTTGCCTGGTCCTGAGCACGTGTGTCTGTCTGCAATAAACCCCCAATTCTTGAAAGGAGGCGAGCAAGCCTCTCGCTTCAGCCACCGCAGCACCTCCTCCCTGTGACGCCTCGCCGCAGCCTTCCGGCCCCTCCACCGTGCCCAGCAGGGACCCCGCGACGTCCAGGGCGCCCGTGGGCCGCGATTACCTGCCGACGCCGCTTCTCCCCGCCCCGAACCTTCTTTCCCGGGCGCTCACCGGCAGAGAAACAAGACGTCCACCTGCCACAGACCCCACCCCACTTCCGCCCACGGTTCCGTCCACCCCGCCGTTGCTCCGGTGACCTCCGTGCCCTCCTCACAGAGACCTCCGGAGGCTTGCTAGGCGGCGGTCTTAGGACCCCTCACCTGGTCAGCTGCTGCTGAGGACCCTCCCGAGGACTCCTGCGGGCCGGACGGCCCCTGGGTTCCCAGGCGCTCCGGGCTGGCTGACCGTGCGCACGGCCCTTAGCCTCTCTACCAGGCTCTCCTTTACTCAACGGGCTCCAAGCGGTGCACGAGACGTGCCTGGCAAGCAAGGCAGCCTGTGGGCGCTTCCTGGCCCCTCCTCCCGAAGCACCCCCTCCAGGGCGCCCTCCCGGAATGCGCCGCCGTCTGCCCGGCTGTAAAGTCAGAAAGCTGGACACTGGCGTGGGCCACGCGCCGAGCACAGCCCAGGCGCCCTCCGCGCCCTGCACCCGGGGTGTCCCTAGGCTCCCCGCGAGGCGCTGGCGCCGCGAGTCAGAGTACACTGCCCACTCCCCGCGCCAGGGCCCCTCCGCCGCGCGCTCCGCACCAGCGCGCATGCGTCAACGGCGCCGCGCACGCGTGGAGCTGGCGCGCGCTCAGCTGTGCGCGTGCGCAAAAGGTGAGGGACCCGCCCGCTAACACGCGGCCCGGCGGGGCGGGGCTTCCTCGCTCGGCCTCGCCCCTCCCCCGCTGGCCACACCTCCCTTGGAGCCTCCTTCGAGGGCCAGCCCTTCCTACCGCTGCTGGACCCGGCGCCAGGTGTCCAAGGTGGACCTTAGAAATAAAACAGCCAGTTATTCTACCGGCAAAATGAGTTTATTCAGAAATAGCCAAAGAATTGCAATTCCGGTTGTGCAAGCTATGGCGGACCATAGGCAAATCTAGCAAACAAGACAGGAGAATGTTATTTTGTAGAAAAGAAGGAGGAAGTTAGGAGGGTTTTGAATCAAAGTCTCTTGGAGGAAAGGAGAGTTCAGGCTGGGGCGGTGATTTGCTTGGAATGCAGCGCACATTTCTTCCTGTACTGAGGATTCTCTTTTGGGGCCTGTCCCGGACTCTCTTCCTGTAACTGCCCGCCGGCGCTATGTGGCACTCTCCCTCCTGTCCTCTGGACCCCGTTTTAAAGGTTTCCCTTTATTAATCTCCCCACAGGCATGGATAGGACTTGGCACTCTCGGCTTCATTGCTGCGTGTGGGTGGACATGGTCCTGGGCGGCGGCAGAACGAGCTCTGCGAAGGGCGAGGGGGCGGCGAAGGGCGCGCGGTCCGAGAGCACCAGCGCCTCCTGCAGAGCGCGGCGCTGCGCGGCGCTGAGCGCGGGCGCGTCCAGGTGCACGCGAAGCCACGGCATCCCTGCAGGGCGGCCCAAAGGGGTCAGAAGGCGCGGCGGCCAGCGGGCGAGGCGGCCAGCAAGCGGGGAGGCCGGACGGGCGGCCAGCGGGCGAGGCGACCAGCAAGCAGGGCGGCCAGACGGGCGGCCAACGGGCGAGGCGACCGGCGGGGACGAGGAGGGGCCAGGATCGGCGCTCACCGCGGCGCAGTCTCTGACCCACGCTGACTAGCACCTCGGCGCCCACCCCCGGCCGGAGTGGCTCCCCCGCGCGGCTGCGCCCGGCCCCGAGTTCGTGCAGCACGCGCGCCAGCGGTAGCGCCTGGACCAGCTCCACCGTGCCTGCGGGGAGAGGGTGCTGGCGGGCGGGGGACGCCGCGGCCGGGGAGGGATGAAGGGAGGGCGCGGGGCCGAGCCTCGGGAAGGGGAGGGGCCAGGAGCTCCGGGGGAAAGGGAGTGGCCAGGGCCCGGGGTTTCGGGAAGGAAAGGGAACTGGGACTCAAGAAAAGGGGCGGGGCCTGGGTTGGGGGTCAAGGAACCGGGGTCTCCGGGCGCTCACCGTCTGCGGGCGCGTGCAGCTCCTCCTGCTCCCGGGCGCGGGGCAACAGCTGCCGGCGCTGCGCGGGAGTCCCAGAGCATAGGGCTCGGGCCAGGCCCGGGTCCACGCCCTGCCCCGCGAGCATCCGCTCGAACCGGTCCCGGGCTGAGCCGTCGTCCAGGGTCTGGGCCACCCGGGCGGCGCCTTCGTCCTGGGTCTCCGCCTGTCTGCTGAGCCAGAGCAGGACCCCTCCTGCCGGCGGGGAGGGGGCTTAGGTGAAGCGGGGGCGGGGCCTCCCGGAGGGGCCGGCTCTGAAGCGTAGGCCCCCACACCTCTACCAGTCCCCTCACCGAGCCTAGTGACCAGGTCTCGCAGGTCCGGCGGCCCGGCACCATCCATGCAAAGCAGCGCCTCCTCCACCTCCAGGCTGTGGCCCACGCTGCGGCCCAGGGGGTTGTTCATGGCCGTCAGAGCCGCCGCGACCCGAAGCCCCAGGCCGGCTCCCACGCCAACCTGGGGAGACAAGGTTTCATCTGGACCCTGCCCGGCATCCCAACGGGCCTCTTGCTGCCCAAGTGTCCTCAAACTCCAGCTCCTGCTGCACCCTTGGCTGCCAGTTCCCCAGGAGTGAGGGGGTCTCCTAGGGCAGGGGCAGGGGCAGGGGCGACTTGAAGCAGGCAGATGACTGACCTCAGCTGTGCGGCTCAGGATGATCTTGTACCTGGCCTGGGGCAGAGGGCTGTGGAGGGTTTCCCCAGACCCGAGGCCTGGTCAGCCTTGCTTGGATAAGTCACTGGAAGGGGGGTTGAACGGAGGGACTGCCAGCAGGGAAGGTGGGTCCTGGCTGAGGCCAGGATGAGGCAGGACCATTGAGTCCACTGAGAAGCATGTGGGAATCAGGCTGCCAGAGTTGTGAAGGGGAGGTTGGGGCCACATGAGGAGACCCACCCCAACAGAGAGACCACAGCCACCCAGGGACCCCCACAAGGGCCCATACAGGCTCCAGTGGGTGTAGCTCACCAGCACTTCTGCCAGTTCCTGGGCCTGTGCCTGGCTAGGGAAGACTGCGGCCCCTCCGAACTTCACATCCACCACCAGAGCAGACAGGCTCTCCACCACCTTCTTACTGAGGATGGAGGCTGTGGAGGGTGGCAGAGAGGCTGGAGGTGATGGAGAGCCTGGTGCTTCCTGGGAGATGCAGGGGATGCCGACTCTGGGCTCAGTCAGTCATGAGGGGTCAGGAGCCCTGAACATTGGGGTCAAGTCCCCTATGATGGTGGTGACTGGGCTTGGTGGGTTGTGCATCAGTCAAGTCATCCTCTTGAATTGGTGATCAGGCATACTGTGATGAGGGGATGCTGACCCTGGGGTGGGGTCAGAGCACCTGTGATTGGGGGAGGTCCCATGGTCCCCTGATGAGAGGACCCTGACTCTGTGGTCAGGGGTCTTTAACATGCAGGTGGTGGACCCTGGAGTCTGGGGTCAAGTCACCTGTGATAAGTGGCAGGCTGTCAACAGTGGCTGTCACATCTCTGGCTTCATAAAGGATTCCATCAGCAGGAACCAGCTTCTTGCTCTGACCCACGATACAGCAGCCCACTTGCTCCAGGAGCCCTTGCATCTGGCAAAACCCCTCTGCATCAGGACTCCTAGTTACTCTCATAGACCTCTGATCAATGACCTCATCACTGACCCTGATCAGTGACGCATTATCAACCTTGACAAATGTCCAAAACCAGGACCAGTTACTTATGGAGGATTCTGATAAGTCCTCATTAATGACTAGTTTGACCCATTAGGGATATTGACCAATGCCCTATAGCCCATTAATGATTGATCAGAGGCCCAGCAGTGATTTTGACCAAGTCCCTATTAATGACTGCAGAGTTCCATTGATGACCTTGACCAAAGTCCAATGACCACCGATGACCCATAAATAACTTCATCAATATCCTCGTTAGTGACTCTGATTAATGACCCATCAGTGATCCTTCAGAAATTCTGGCCAATGTTTCCATCAATAACCCAGATCAATGACCAATCAGTGATCCACTTGTACCTGCTCTGGGCTCTGGATGACAGTGAATCCAGGAATAGACTCCAGTTTATCCAGTGTGCCCCCAGTGTGCCCCAGACCGCGTCCGCTGATCATTGGTACCTGCTGGGCAGGGATGCTGAGTACACCCGTGTAGTCACCGCCCTCCTCCACATTTCCCTCCCACATTCCCTGGTTAGGCCTTCAGCTGGAGTTAAGTATTTACTAAGCAGTTGTAGTGAGTGTCCAGCTGGTGGAGAGGGAACAGAAATTGTCCTGGTTTGGATGGGGGTGTCAGTCAGGGAGGAGGCTGGTACCTATCCCTGGGGACACAAGTCTGGGGTACTGAGAAAGAGGAGTATCCAGCTCTTCCCATAGGAGTCCTGTATGGGGTACTGAAGTGGAAGGGGAAGCTGGAAAATTGGATCTGTTAGGGGGGACTGATGGGGAGGAGGACCAAACTTCTGCCTGGGGGTGGGGGGTGAGAAAACTGGGTCCTGCCTTTGGGGGCTCTCTTTGGGCCAGGTTTGAGGCTAGAAGCTATCTGTGGACTGCTAGCCTCTTTGAGGTCAAAGATTTTGGTCTGAAGAGGAGGCATCTTCTAACCTTGCAGCCACAGGCAGCCAGGGCAGGTGCCAGGACCAGGCTGACTTTGTCACCCACTCCTCCTGTGGAGTGTTTGTCTACGAGCTGCGAGCGCCAGGCCTCCGGCCACTCCAACTGCTGTCCGGACGTGGCCAGGGCCCGGGTCAGCGCCACGGTCTCCTCCAGATCCATGCCTCGCAGTCGGATGGCCATGAGCATGGCCCCTAGGTGTGGGGTACGGTGGTGTGGGCAGCATGAGGGAACGTTCCCCACGCGATGGGTTATCCTGAGGTCAGTGACAGTGGTGGGGCGCTATGGCGTCCCTGGGGCAGGCAGTCTCCGGGACTGACCTCTGGGTCGGGTCAGGGGCGCCCGGCCTTCCCTACGCACCGATTTGCGCGCCATGCGCGCTCCCGTCCACCACGGCGCGCACGAAGCCCCTGATGTCCACATCACTCAGGCGGCCTCCGTCTCGCTTCAGGCGGATCAGCTCTGGGAGCTGCTTGGGCTCCGGCGGGAGGTCAGGAGGGCCCCGACTCCCGCCCTCCGAGAGGTCACCAGGCGCGACCGGGGCGGGTGGGGCCGAGGGTGCTGAGGTCGCTGGGGCTGCCATCGCTCCGTGCCTGCGGGGTGCAAGACACACTTGGCACCTGCCGCCGCCCTGCGTCCGTGTCTGGGGCAGGCGCACCTGTCCCAACCCCCTGCCCGTCTCTCTTGGGCCCGCCCCTCTTCCCGGGTCTGTGTTGCCGTGCGCGAGTCTCTGCGTCTGGCGCCAACTTCTAGACCTCATCACTTGACTCCAGCCCTACCTGACCTGTGCAGCGGCCCTGGCCCGTCCCGCTTAGGATTCTGGCCTCCTTCCGCCCTGCCGTGTCCGCGGCCACAGACCGCAGGGACACCGCCCTGGACGCGGCGGCGGGTGGGCAGGGCCGCGATTCCAACGGCCGCCAGAGGACGGCGGGCGGGTGGGGCCGCTCAGACAGGCAGGGTCCTGGGCCAATAGCCGCCTCAAGGAGGCGGGACAACCCTGCTCGATTCTGTCCCAGCCAATCACGAAGACCCACGAGAGCGCGACTTCCGGGACTTGGCGGGCCCGCCCCCCGCCCCACCCTTCCAGGGTCTGCCGGCTGGAGTGTCGCCGCACCCGGGACCCCCGCCCCGCGCCCCCGGCATCTCGGCCCCGCCCCGCGCCCCGAGTCTCCCGCCCCGAGGCCCCCGCCCCGCGTCCCCCGCGTCCCCGCCCCGCCCCGAGTCCCTCCGCTCCACGTTCCCGCCCGTGCTCCCGAGTCAAGCACAAAGAGGCGGACACACTGCTAGCTCGGGAAGCTTGAAGCAAACATTTATGGGGCCGCGGCCGCCCGGTCGGTTAGTCATCCACGTCCGTAACGATCGGGGCCAGGTAGTCCGAGTGCCGGATCCCGAAGCTCCAGCCGCGAGGCTTCCGGGGCTGCGGACCCAGGAGGCGTCGCTGCCCTCGCGGAGCCAGTCTTCGGGCTCCGCGCCGGGACTCCCGTTACCCCCAGGACCCTGGTCCCAAACCTCGGACCTCAGACCCTCATCCCGGCCTCTGACCCTTGACCACCTGGTCTACGTTGTAGGCAGCGGGCCCGGGATTCAGGGTGTTGTCTTGGGGGAGCGAAGTCCGTGCCAACATCGTGAACTGGGGTGCCCGAGACTTGTAGATCCCAGGGTTCACCACGTGGTAGGCGCAGGGACCCGGGGTCTGCGGGAGGCGCAGAAGGAGCGCTGGGCCCGGGCTCCATTCACCGCTGACCACTGAGTCCCACCCCTTGTTTCTTGACCCTCTGCTGTCCGCGCAGCTGGCCCCTGCTACTCTGTGCACGGCAGCCCCTCCCCCACCTTGCTGAGGTCCTCGGAGAAGCAGCCCACTGCGCTGCGGCCGTAGATGGAGTAAGTCGGAGCCGAGACTTTACCGATGACGCGCGGGCCCAAGAGCGAGGGCACTGTGTAGGTCCCGGGGCCTGGAGAGGGAGCCACCGAGAGATGGGGTCTGGGGGTGGTTATTTGCGGACAGGCCCAGGGTCTCCCCGTCGCTGCGAGTACTGGGTGGTCCCAGCGCCTGGAGAGCGATTGAGCGATTCCCGGTCAGGGATAGGAAGGGTCATGGTGCTGGAATGGGCCTTTCTGGTCTCACCTGGGGTCTGCTGCTCCGCTTGGATGCCCCAGTTTCGAGGAGCGATGGTGTGCCGAGGCGCGCTGGGGTACGTCACGTTCCCCGCTCGCTCTGGGAAGTACCTGCCTGCGGGGCGGACCGAGGGTGTGGGCCACAACCGGGTTGGGGGCCTTGTGGGGACCCGGGCTGGCGTCCTGGGAATAGGAGGAATCCGAGCCACAATTTGTCAAAGCTCGGTGGGGCTTGGAGTTGTTTTGAGATCTGGATATGGGGGTACCGAATTTAGTGTTAGGGTACCCGAGGGGGGCTCGGGGCTCAGGTGGGGGGTTCCCGAGTGGGCTTCCCCTGATGCGGCTAGGTGTTGGGGAGGCCGGGGTCCCAGGGGTCCTGACCTGGTCCGGGAGTGAGGAAGGGCGCTGCGTGGCGCGGGCGGCCATAGATGGAGTAGGCGGGGCTGCCGTCTGGGCCGCGCACAGTCATGCGAGCGGGCACCAGGTGGCCCGGGCCCGGGCCGCACGAAGTCTGCTGCGTGGGGAGGCGCGTGCCGAAGCTGAAGGCGGGGGCGCGGGTCCGCGACGGGTCGTGTAGGATGTAGCCTGCGGGAGTGTCCCAGCATTACCACGCGGCCTGGCCGCTTCTCGCCCTGGGCAAAGCCCACCGTCCCCCCAGAACGAAATTCCCTCCCTTCCACCCTCCAGCCCGGGGTGCAGCACCCCTTCCCGAGACGGACCTCGCTAGCCTGCCCCCCCGCCCTGCACAGTCCTGACCCCGCCGCTGGTACCCGTGTTCGGTGGCAGCTTATATTTGGGCCCTGGGCCTCTGTAGAGCGCTGCGATGGGGCCACGGGGCCGGTGTGGCCGCCAAGGGCCGACCCAGACGTCCGAGCCCATGGCGCGGTGGGGTGTGCTTACGGCCTGCAGCACCTGTGGACAGAAGGTGGCGGCCCCGGCCCCTCCACCCCGAACTCGCGGGAAACGCTCTTCCCCGCTCCGGTCTAGCTCTGCCCGACTCCGGGGGCGGGGCCCATCCCGTATCCCAGGCGCCAGGAAAACAAACAGTGGCTATCCAGCTCTGTGGGGGACGTGGAGCAGGGACCGAGCTTCAAGGCCATCTCTCGTCCCCTACCCCCAAAATGAGTTCTATAGGGGCGTGTGTGCGAGCGCCAAGTTTGGACTCAGCACTGCGGGAAGGGGATTACCCGGAGTTCGGGGGTGGGGGTGGGTGAGGAGCGGGATATTTTAGGGGCATCGAGCGAGGATGCCGGGGCGAGGGGCGGCGTGGGGGCCGAGTGGGGGCCCCGAAGTTGACGCACTGACCTGTTCCCGTGGCTCCCAGCTGGAAAGGCAAGGTGGAGTGCCTGCATTCCCGCCCCCGCCCGGCCCAACTCCCAGACCCCATTGTGTCCAGGTCCCGCCTCCTGGCAACCGGACTGACCGCCCCCGACGCCAACCTGACTCCGCCCC
Source organism: Equus asinus (assembly GCF_041296235.1). Taxonomy (NCBI): domain Eukaryota; kingdom Metazoa; phylum Chordata; class Mammalia; order Perissodactyla; family Equidae; genus Equus; species Equus asinus. Next base: position 12,233,222 of record NC_091793.1, on the reverse strand, counting down.
TCGCCCGCAGGGGCCCTCCTTGGAGTCCATGGCACTGGCACGTGTCCTGCAGGCCAGGCCACGGACCAGACACCCTCCCCAGGCTTCAGTATACCCATTACAGAAATGGACAGATCTGCACAGAAAAACAAGTATAAGAATAAAGAAATTGAACAGTACAAACCGCATACTCAATTTAAACGTTAAGTGTAGAGAACTTTGCATGTGTTTAAGCCCATGGAATATTTGCAAAGAATAATCATACTGGGCCAAAAACTCCCATACAAGTTGAATAAAGCGATATGATAGGACACATGATTTGATCAGTCTAAACCAATTCTAAACAAACGATAAAACAGTTTTTAAAAAAGAAAGAAACAGGGGCTGGCTGCATAGCCGAGTGGTTAAGTTGGCGCACTCCGCTGCAGGGGCCCAGGGTTCAGATCCTGGGCGACGACATGGCACCGCTCATCAGGCCACGTTGAGGCAGGGTCCCACATCCCACAACTAGAAGGACCTGCAACTAAGATATACAGCTGTGTAGGGGGGGGGGGGGTTGGGGAGATAAAGCAGAAAAAAAAACAAAGATTGGTAACAGTTGTTAGCCCAGGTGCCAATCCTTAAAAAAAAGAAAAAGAAAGAAAGAAAGAAGGAAACAAATACTTAAAAATTAACAAATTCTCTTCTTAAAAAGCCCTGGATCAAAGAGAAACTCAAATGTGAAGTTACAAATTGTGTATCAAACAGTGCAGGGGCCACCCTGTGGCTCAGTGGTTAAGTTCCGGGCCTCTGCTTTGGTGGCCCAGGGTTTTGCTGGTTTGGATCCTGAGCACCGGCATGGCATCAGTTGTCAAGCCATGCTGAGGTGGCATTGCACATAGCACAATCAGAAGGACCTACAACTTAGACTATACAACTATGTACTGGGGGACTTTGGGGAGAAGAAGAAGAAGAAAACAAAAAACAAACAAAAAAAACAGAGCAAAGGTAGATCCCTAAATGTGAAGTTACAAATTATATATAAAACACTGAAAAGGCAGATCCCTTCATACCCAACTCTATAGAACATAGCCAAAGCTGTATTCAGAGGAAAACATATAGCCTTAAATGACTTCATTAATGAAGAAAAATTTTAAATAAAACTTACTGTTTGTCTTAGAAATACTTAGTAATACAAACAGAAAAAAGAATAAAATAAACTAAAAGAATAAAACAGGAACCAACACAAACAAAATAATAGGATGAATAAATACAATAGCTATTTTTTAAAAGAAGACAATTAAGTAGATAAATGCTTTAATGAGCTTGATCAAGGGGGAAAAGTAAAAGTATACAAAATTAAGAATGAGAAAATGTGGGGCAGGCCCAGTGGTACAGCAGTTATGTTGGTACATTCCACTTTGGAGGTCCGGGGTTCACCTGTTTGGATCCCAGGTGCAGACATGGCGCCGCTTGTCAAGCCATGCTGTGGCGGGAGTCCCATATATAAAGTAGAGGAAGATGGGCATGGATGTTAGCTCAGGGCCAGTCTTTCTCAGCAAAAAGAGAAGGATTGGCAGCAGATGTTAGCTCAGGGCTAATCTTCCTCAAAAAAAAAAAGATGTGCCTCGAGCTATTAATGGATGTATGTTTTACATGGAGATAAATTATAATCCAGTTTTTAAATAGCTACTCAAAATTTTACACCACTTGAAATTAGATTTGAACAGTTTCGGTGGCCCTTTCTGTAAATTTATTTTGGAAGACGTTATGCATAGCATCTACCTCCAGAGGGCGCTCTGTACATGCTGCACCACCTGGCCCCTCTCCCTTCCCACTGATTGCTCAGTTTCTCTATCAGTCAGGATTTGTTTATCATCGTTGAAGTTTTTTGTAATATTTGGCAAGGAAGAGATTTACTTTTTCTTTCGATTTACTTTGTTCTTATTTTTCACAAATTTTAAAACTAATATATAAGGTATGTATGAGTTCTACCTTCAACATTACCATCTTTCATTGGAGGCGTCCTCCTTTTCTCCCACCTAAATGCTTCTAAATAAAACATAATAGATTTTCTTTGTTTCCTCAACTGTTATGTGTTCTTTGATTTCTTTCAGCAATGTTTTGTAGTTTTTGGCGTACAAGTCTTTCATCTCCTTGGTTAGATTTATTCCCGAGTATTTAATTATTTTAAATAGTATTGTAAATTAAATTGCTTTCTTAATTTCTTCTTCAGATTGTTTGTTGCTGGTGTATAGAAACACAACTGATTTTTTTTTTTTTTCTTGAGGAAGGTTAGCCCTCAGCTAACTACTGCCAGTCCTCCTCTTTTAGCTGAGGAAGGCTGGCCCTGAGCTAACATCGTGCCCATCTTCCTCTACTTTATATGTGGGATGCCCACCACAGCATGGCTTTTACCAAGTGGTGCTATGTCCACACCCGGGATCCAAACCGGCGAACCCCGGGTCGCCAATGCAGAACGTGCGAACTTAACTGCTGTGCCATCGGACCGGCCCCGAAACACAACTGATTTTTTGTGTATTGATCTTGTATTATGCAATTTTGCTGAATTTGTTTATTAGCTCTAGTTGCTTACTTGTTGATTCAATGTATAATTTTACATGTATAAGATCGTGTCATCTGTGACTAGAGTTAGTTTTACCTCTTCCTTTCGAATTTGGATGCCTTTTTCTTTTAGATTTTTAAATTTTTCGTTTTTCTCCCCAAAGCGCCCTGGTACATAGTTATGTATTTTTAGTTGTAGGTGCTTCTAGTTGTGGCATGTGGGACGCCACCTCAGCATGGCCTGATAAGTGGTGCCATGTCCGCGCCTAGGATTCAAACTGGCAAAACCCTGGGCTGCCAAAGTGGAGTGCACGAACTTAACCACTCAGCCATGGGGCTGGCCCCATGGATGCCTTTTTATTATTTTCTGGAGAGCTCTGGCTAGAACTTCCAGTACAATACTGAATAGCTTCAGTGAATGCAGCATTCTGTCCTTGTTCCTGATTTTAGGGAGAGGGAACATTTTCAATCTTCACCATTGAGTGTGATGTTAGCTATGGGTTTTTCTTAAGTGTCCTTTATCATGTTGAGGTAGTTCCCTGTAATTCCTAGTTTTCTGAGAGTTTTTTTTTTTTTTTTTTTTTACCGTGAAAAGGTACTGAGTTTTGTCAGGTGCTCTTTCTGTGTCAATTGAGATGATAAAATCTTTTTCTTTTTCTTTTCTTTTCTTTTCTTTTTTTTGAGGAAGATTGTCCCTGAGCTAACATCTATGCTAGTTTTCCTCTACTTTGTATGGAGGACACCTGCCACAGCATGGCTTGATGAGCAGTGTGTAGGTCCACGCCTGGGATCCAAACCTGTGAACCCCAGGCTGCCAAAGTGGAGCATAGGAACTTAACTGCTACACCACTGGGCCAACCTCTAAAGTGCTTTTTTCTTCTTTGTTCTATTAATGTGCTCTAGTATGTTAATGTATTGTAATCAGTGTATTACATTGATTGATTTTCTTATGTTGAACTGCTCTTACTTTCCTGGGATGAATCCCATTTGGTCACAATGTATAATCCCCTTAATATGCTGCTGGATTCAGTTTGCTAGTGTTTTGTTGAGGATTTTTGTATCTACATTCATAAAGGATATTCGTCTGTAATTTTCTTTTCTTGTGATGTATTCATCTGGTTTTGGCATCAGGGTAATGCTGGCCTCATAGAATAAGTTAGGAAGTATTCCTGCCTCTTCAATCTTTTGAAAGCGTTTGAGAAGGATTGGTGTTAATTCTTCTTTAAATGTTTGGTAGAGTTCACCAATGAAGCTCTCTGGTCCTGGAATTTTCTTTGTTGGGAGGTTTTTGATTATTGATTCAACCTCTTGTTCTAAGTCTGTTGAGATTTTCCATTTCTTCTGAGTTTGTTTTGGTAGTTTGTGTGTTTCTAGGAATTTGTCCACTTCATCTAGGTTATCTAATTTGTTGGCATATAATTGTTCATAGTATTCTCTTATAATGTCTTTTTTTTTCTATAAGGTCGGTGGTAATGTTCCCACTTTCATTTCTGATTTTAGTTATTTGTATCTTCCTTTTTTTCTTGGTCACTCTAGCTAGAGGTTTATAAATTTTGTTGATCTTTGCAAAGAACCAACTTTGGTTTCATTGTTTCTTGTTTTTCTTTTAATTCTACATAAGACACTCAGAAAACCTGATTATTGTATAATAAAGTCAATGTTTATTTAGATATTCATGTACTCACCACTTGTTCTTTCCTTCTGGCATTCATAGTTCTTTCATCTGGTGTGATTTTTTTTTTTCTTTTTCCTTTTTTTTTTTGAGGAAGATTAGCCCTGAGCTAACTGCTGCCAATCCTCCCCTTTTTGCTGAGGAAGACTGGTCCTGAGCTAACATCCGTGCCCATCTTCCTCTACTTTATACGTGGGACGCCTACCACAGCATGGCTTTTGCCAAGCGGTGCCATGTCTGCACCTGGGATCCGAACCAGTGAACCCCGGGCCACTGAGAGGCAGAATGTGTGCACTTAACCGCTGTGCCATCAGGCCAGCCCCTGGTGTGATTTTCTTTATGCCTGAAATATATAGTTTAGAATTCCTTCAGTGAAGACTCTCAGTGTTCATTTGTCTGGAAATGTTTTTATTTTGCCTTCATTCTTTAAAGATATTTCTTGTAAGTATAGAATTTTAGATTGGTAGTTATTTTCCTTCAGCACATTGAAAATTTCATTGCATTGTCTTCTGACCTCATTTGTCTGTCATTGAGAAGTCAGATGTAAGGCTATCATTCCTTTGTAGGCTGTCTGTCTTTTTTCTCTTGTTCCTCTTGAGATTTTCCATCTTTTGTGTTTGCCACAGTTTTACTCTGATGTATCTTGGTATTCATTTCCTTTTTTTTCTCCTGCTTGAGATGCATTGGGTCTTTTGAATTGCTGAATTGTCTTCTATCAATTGTCATCTTTATGACATTGTTTTCCACTCCCTGTATGTGGCAAATGTCTGCATCGATTTAGAATTTTTAAAAAATTTAAACTTACATTTGGACTGAATTTAGCAACTGATTTCAAGATTCAGACAGTGTATATTCTCCCCTTGGAATAAGAAGAGACTTTCATTATGCTTTGCTCTTTCTTCTCCCGCCCTTCCATGGTTTGTCCTTTTTTTTTTTTTTTTTTGAGGAAGGTTAGCCCTGAGCTAACATCTGCTGCCAATCCTCCTCTTTTTTTTTTTTTTTTTTTTTGCTGAGGAAGACTGGCCCTGAGCTAACATCTGTGCCCATCTTCTTCTACTTATTATATGTGGGATGCCTACCACAGCATGGCTTGCAAAGCGGTGCCATGTCCACACCCAGGATCCAAACTGGCAAACCCTGGGCCGCCAAAGTGGAATGTGCATACTTAACTGCTGTGCCACTGAGCCAGCCCCAAGGTTTATCCTTTTTTAAAGATTTTATTTTATGCCTCATTTATTACAAGACTCCCCATTAATATTTGTATTAAACTTCACAGCTACATTATCAATAATTATTTAAATAAGTTTTTCAATACCACATTTTAAAGTCATGTGCGTATTTTCTTCATCATTTCCATATTGTTGAATGCTTACATATTTTAACTTTTTCCACTATAAATCATATTGTATTATTTCTCTCTCTCTTTTTTTGGTGAGGAAGATTGGCTCTGAGCTAACGTCTGTGCCGATCTTCCTCTACTTTGTATGTGGGACGCCTCTACACCATGGCTGATGAGTGGAGGAGGTCCACACCTGGGATCTGAACCCGTGAACTCTTGGCTGCTGAAGCAGAGTGCACGGAACTTTAACCACTCGGCCACAGGGCCGGCCCTAAATAACTTTTTTTGCGTGTAAACTTTTCCCATATCAGATGAATTCCTTCAGAGCTATTCCTTGTTGGGTGTAATGACTAAATCTGGGATTTATATTTTCTAAGACTTAAACATTATTCTAGATTTATTTACACATATATAAAAATGCACATATACTTTTAATATAAATAGGATTATATAATAATATTATATTCTTTGCTTTATATCATCATTGCTGATTATACAATATTTCTTTCTTTTTAAAAATTCCCGTAATAGAGAAACTCTACTCTTGATGGGGTTTTCTACTTATGTATATTAGCTGTCTATTTGTATTCAGCTTTCCATTTGGAACTGTCTTCATTTCACTATGCTTTTCATCCACTAGATGTTCCAGAAAGGGCACAGCAGTGGCTGGGGCACCGTCCACCTGTGTTCAGGCTCGGCGACAAGGAGTGGTGGGTTCTTCTTCTTGGTACTGCCCTGGATCAGCTCTCATGTGGAGGCATTTCTCCACCCCACCAGGGCCCCAGCGTATGGGCGGGGATGATTGCTGGTAGGCAGGAGACTGCCTCCATTCCTGTTTTGCTTCTGTTGTATCTGAGGAAACAGGAGCTCCAGGTACATAGGCACAAATCCTTCTCTATTCTTTGCATAGAGTGGGACAGGATTCCTGCCTTAGCAGGCAATTAGAAAGGGAGCTCTAAGGAGGCTGCCAAAGGTCAGACCTTCTCAGGACCCATTTTCTTGACTTTTATTTTTTATCTTCATAGTAATTTGTCGTATTTATGCTATCACAGCACAACTAGAACAATTATTTATGTTTCAAAACTTGTGTAGGTGATCCCATGTGCTTTTGAAGCTCTGTTACCTTTTCAGCAGTACTACATTTTTACTCTCTCTAGGAAGTTAGGAGGGCAAAACTCCCAAAATTTAGGGAGGTAGCATGTCCTCAGTCACCTTCCCAATAAGGAGTTTCTCCATGCAGGGCAGAGTTTTTCCTTTGATCTGGATTTTGGCAAAGGGGGGTGTTTTCTTTCCAAAGAGGATGGGACTAGACCCTTCCTTGGTCACCTGTGTGTCTCTAGGACCAACCATGGTTCTTAGCGCCTTGTGAAGTTGGTTGGGCTGATTTCCTATGCTCAGTTCCTCCACACTATGGTGTCCTAAGGTATCACTTGGTGGACACTTCTATTCTCTGACAGCAACCTGGGGCTTGGACTGACAAGAGGGAACTTCATGAAGCTGGGTGTAGGGGCTAGCCCTGTGGCCTAGTGGTTAAGTTCAGTGCATACCACTTCAGTGGCTTGGGATTGTGGGTTTGGTTCCTGGGTGTGGACCTACACCACTCATCAGCCGTGCTGAGGCAGCGACCCACATACAGAAAAATAGAGGAAGGTTGCCACAGATGTTAGCTCAAGGCGGATCTTCCTCAGAAAAACAACACCAAAAAAGAAGGTGGGTGGAGATGCCTAATGGTGTACTGCATGGTCTATAAGGAAGTGTAGATGGGGGTGTCACTTCCATCGTCTCAAGGTCTTTGGACCCTAAACTTAACCCGGAGGCAGAGCCTGGAGCCAGGACAGAGATTAAGGGCAGTGTCCAGAAAGTCTGCCCCCAACTTGAGGTCCACCTTAAGGCATGGGCCCACCTTCCACCCTCTTACTGTCATCTAATATGCTTGCGGGGCGGGGGGTGGGGGGGGGTGGGGGGGCGGTGGGGGGGGGTGGGGGGGGTGCTGGGAGGCGACCAGATGGGTGAGATACTAAGGCTCAGCAGAGCCCAGGCTGGGTGCCAGGGCCGCTTCCTGGCCATCTCCTTGCTGCCTAAGTAGGGAGAAGTCCTGTGCCCCAGAAGAAGGAACAAATACACATTGTGGGGGGGGGGCCCTGTCTTTGTCCCAGGGACTCCAGGCTCTTTTTCATGTCTGGACCCCACCTGGCACCTGTCCCAAGACTTACTCCTAAGATCAACTTAAGTGAGAAGCAGACAGAAGAGACAAATCTCTTCCTCAGAGAAACCAAGTGCTAGGGGGAGGCCAGGTGCATGCCCCATGCGAGCATCCACATGCCTGCCTGTGAGGGGCTTGAGTGCCGACAAGGAGGATGGGGATGGAGTGACTCGGCCAGAACTGAGATGGGACACCCAAAGGTCAGGCTGATAGAGCACGGGGGACGAAGGAGGGCTTCTAAAGGACCCTGGGGGCTGGCAGATGCGGTAAGGGGAGTAGGAGCAGACGGCTCAGGGCTCTCCAGGGGCATAGTGAGAGCAGCATCTGGGCAGTCAAGACAGTCCAGAGGGTGCAGGCAGTGGCCCAGGGGGTTCTAGAAGAGCCACGTGGGTTGCAATAAGCCAGGCCAATAAAGAGGGAAATACAACTTTTGAATTTTCTGTATTTCATTCATTTTTTCCTCTTGACAGCTTGGAAAATTCCTTTTGAAAACTCTATCGCATCTCTGCTGAACTCAGGGTAAGGAAAGTCCAGAGGCTGCTGGAGGAGCGGGTGTTGGGGCTTCAGCCTTGGCCCATCCTTAGTGCCCTTATGTATCCCGGAGAGAACAGTGCAAGCCTCCACTTCACCCTGTGGTGACAGGAGGTCACACCTTCTCAAGCTACCCGTCTCTGTGCTGGATGGTGCTTCCTGTCAGGACTCGTGCCCTCTCTGCTCTACCTCCTCAGTCTGAGACCTGCCTGCAGGGTTGGCACCGCAGGGCATGTCTCCCCCATCCCCCCAGCCACCCTGTAGTGTGTTTCTGGGTTCTTGGGTTTCTGGTAATTTCATCAGGGCTGCATCATGTTGCTAAAGCCACAGATAACATCTCCCTGTGGGTAACTCTTCCCTGACAGAGCCCCCTGAGGCTGGACCCAGGCTCAAAGGAGAGACACTGGTGTCTGGGGTGAGTTTAGGGGTGTGAGGGTTGATTAGGTTGGTTGGGATACTGGAAGTGTTGAGGAACACTGCCATTTGCCACTGAAACCTGTGGGAAATGAGAAGGGGGCAGGAGCTGGGCTGGGGGGCCTGGAGAGGCCCCTGAGATCCGGAGCTTTTGTAGATTATGTTGTCTCCTGATATCTCCAACTAGGCCCTCCTGACAACCCCCAAGCCTGGGTGGAGGCAGAGAGACTCACCTCCTCCCAGGTGAGGCAGAGTATCTAGCCCCCAGCACAGGTCCACCTTAACGGAGCAGCCCTCTGGGCGGGGCGTGTTGCTGATGTCATCTGTGCAGACGGCAGCCCAGGCCTGAGTGCAGGACAGGCTTGTGTGCAGCACACGCAGCTTGCAGCCTGCTGCCCCAGCTCCTCATGCTGAGTCTGCAGCCCAGCACCATGATCCAGGGTGCCTTGGAGCCTGACAGCCCTGGCTGGGGCTGGGATGTGGACGGGGACGACGACTGGGATGGCACCGTGCTGACTCTGCTGGCGCTAGCTGTGGTGGCCGCCACAGCACTGGCTTTGCACTGGTTCGGCTCTGGACAGGACCAGGAGGTGGCAGGACCAGTGTCCACAGCCCCCCAGGCCCAGCCTTCTCAGGCAGGAGGAGACAGGGGAGCCCTGCTCCCAAAGTACCAGGTCAGTGATGGCGTCGAGGGACCCAGCTCAGGGCAAGGGAAGTCAGACCTTCCAGGACACGACCAGGGGAGTCTGGCAGCAGCAGGAGCCCAGGATCAGGAGCCCACGGGAGGTAGAGGTCTGGCTGCCACAGCTGAACCGCCACTCAAAATACCTGGCGAGATGGCCAGTGGAAGGGCCTTGGGACAGCAGTATGGTACTGCCACCCCAGAAGCCCCCCAAGGTAAAGGACGTGAGCCTTTCAGGCCATGTGCTGCCCTCCTGGATAGGAAAAAATTAGGGGGGACACCTGCCCCCCTGCTGATACACTTCACCTCTCGGAGTCCTGGCAGAGAAGTGGAGATGCAGGTAGAGGCAGGAGGCGTCCGAGCCAAGGTGCCAGCTCACCAGGGCCCCGTCCACACAGAGAAACAGGACACCAGCCCCTGGCAACAAGGTGTGGGGACACATGGCTCACTGGGGAGAGGCCCAGGAAGCCGGCGGTGGCAGGTGGACAACAGCTCAGGAGATAGAACTTGCCAGCCCACAAAGCTGGACCCCCTATGCCTGGCCACTGTGGTGAGTGTGTGGGATACCGTGGATGCAGCCAGCAGCCTCTCTGCAAGCTCCCAGAGGCCCCTTCTCCCCGAGGAGCTGCCGCCATCACACACCCTGCAGACCAGGCCCATAACAGGTGGCTCAGAGGTGGGGCCTGGGGAGAACGGGCCTCTAATAGCCCCAGGCCTAGCCGTGGACTCAGGAGCCAAAGGTGCTGAGAGCAGGGAGTCTGGGCCCCAGTCCCCCAAGGAGTCTCAGGGGTCCCCAGCTTCCGTGGAAGGCTGGTCTTGGGCAAGAAAGGAGGTTCTTGTCACCAGGAGCTTCAGTCAGGCCCCAGGCTCCATGGGCCCATGGCTAGAGGAACCGCAGTGGGGACGCCACCTCTTGTCCCAAGGGCAGGGAACCACAGAGGCCTGCAATGTGGGAAAGGCTAAGGCCAATGGCTCTGGAGACCAGTCTTTCTTCAGCTCAGGGCCGGGCAGGACAGAGAAGCCAGCGGGCCCAGGCATCAAAGAAGGGAGTGGATCCTGGCAAGGCCAGGGGGAACAGAGCAGTGCACAGGCAGCTGGAGGTCTGGGTGGAGGGAAGCCAGTCACAGACATCCTCAGCGACACCCCTGCCCTGAGCCCTTCAGCCACGCTCCCCGCACACACCCCTAAGCATCCCCCACCCTCAGCTTCCCCACCCACAGTACATCTGCACCGAGGTCTCTTTCCTGTAACCCCGACTCCTCCCAACTCGTGTCCTTCAGACTCTTTGCCCCTCAGGGTTAGCCAGGGTCCTGCTGAGGATGAAAATCTCAGAGCAGTGCCAGCCCCCGCCCCATCCCCTGCCCCAATCTCAGCCCCAGTTGCAGCCCCAGCCCCTGCCCCAGCTAGTGGGTCAAGGCCTACATCTCAGGAGCCCAGTGTGGCTCTCTGCCAGGGCAACCAGGAGGGGCAGATCTCAACCAGCTGGGGAAACCTTATTTCTATGGTTCTTAGGAGTCACCCCTTCCCCAGGCAAGAGAGGCCCCAAGGGAGAGCCTCGAGGGCAGCTCTGGAAAGCCTTAGAGATGCCAGCTCTTCCACACACTCTGAGAACAGAGAGTCTGGTTCTCCCCTTGAAGGGGCTGTCCCCACCCTGGAGGACAGGCACAGCTCCTCAGTCAGGATGGTCGCAGAGGTAGGCACAGGGGGTCTAGCTGGGGCTGGACGTCAGCCACAGCAGAGAAGCTCCGAGACGAGCAGGGCTCTCACCCCAGGCCCTCCCTCAGGCCCAGGAGGAAATGGAACTGAGGAGAAATGTCTGGACTCCCTACTGCCACCAGCTGCAATGCCCAGGACACCCTCACAGCCCCCTGAGCAGACACAGCCTAGTCCTGCACCCTCCCCTGCTGCGAGGTGGCACTCACAGCCTGTTCCCCGGCCACGGCCACGGAAACGCAGCCTGTGTGAAATAGCGGAGAGCTCTGAGTGGGAGACCAGCCAGGAGGCCACAGGGCAACACCAGGGAGAGGCGCCAGTGGGGAGGCACAGCCCCGCAGGCAGTGGAGGGGGTCTCACAGAGAAGCAGAAAGAGGCCCGCAAACTCATGGTGTTTCTGCAGAGGCCCGGGAGCTGGGGGGTAGTGGAAAGGCCCTGGAAACCCAGCTCCCCAGCCTGCAAGCCGGCTTCAGCAGCAGCTCTGCAGCGGCGACTGGGTCTGGGCAGCTGCCTGGACGTCCTGGCCTTCGCCCAGCAGCACGGGGAGCGTGGCCTGGCCCAGGACACCTATGCCTTGATGAGTGACAATCTGCTTCAAGTGCTGGGAGACCCAAACCTCTACCGAAGGCTGAGTGGGGCTGACCGGGAGCGCATCCTGAGCCTTCGGACGGGCCGGGGCCAGGCGGTGCTGGGGGTCCTTGTGCTGCCCAGCCTCTACCAGCTGAGCCGCTCGGGGCTCACAAGGGGCCCCCGTGGGGAGGAGGCTCCTGAGGCCGGGTCTGTGCCCCTGCTTCCTCGCATGCACCTGCACATGTTCAACCCCCAAGAGAACAGATGGCGGCGCCTGACACAGGTGCCTGAGGAGGCCCCGCTGAGGGGTTGTGCTCTCTGCACCATGCACAACTATCTGTTCCTGGCGGGGGGCATCCGTGGCTCCGGTACCAAGGCTGTCTGCTCCAATGAGGTCTTCTGCTACAACCCTCTGACCAACATCTGGAGCCAGGTGCAGCCCATGCAGCAGGCCCGTGCCCAGCTCAAACTGGTAGCCCTGGATGGGCTTCTCTATGCCATCGGGGGTGAGTGCCTGTACAGCATGGAGTGCTATGACCCGCGCACAGATGCCTGGACCTCACGCGCACCCCTCCCTGCAGGCACCTTCCCTGTGGCACACGAGGCTGTGGCCTGCCGTGGGGACATCTATGTCACTGGGGGCCACCTCTTCTACCGCTTGCTCAGGTACAGCCCTGTGAAGGATTCGTGGAACGAGTGCCCCTACAGTGCCAGCCACCGGCGTTCCAGCGACATGGTGGCGCTGGGAGGCTTCCTATACCGCTTTGACCTGCTGCGGGGTGTGGGTGCCGCTGTGATGCGCTACAACACCGTAACAGGGTCCTGGAGCCGAGCTGCCTCCCTGCCGCTGCCTGACCCTGCTCCGCTCCGCTGCACAGTTCTGGGCAACACCATTTACTGCCTCAACCACCAGGTCACGGCCACCTTCATGGTCTCCGAGGGGACTGCTCAGTTCCAGGCCAAAGAGCTGCAGCCCTTTCCCTTGGGAAGTAAGGGGGTTCTCTGTCCATTCGTCCTGACTGTTCCCCCTGCAGATCCGCTGCAGAGTGCCCTCTGACCAGCTGCTAGAGCACCAGGAGAGCCAATGCTTTCCGGGGAGGCCCTGGGGCCAAGGGGTGGGAGGTCTGAGGGCAAGTGGGGCACAGGGAGGTGGCTGGGATCCAGAACATTCTGTTGTTGTTTCTGGGACAACTTTCCTTTTCTTTTATAATAAGGCTGGTGATTTCCCCTGTCCACTCCCTGCCCCTCCCCTGAGAGAGCCCAGGTTCCCTGCCTCTGTGACCTGCTCCTGCCTTTATGACTCAGTTCTTGCCCCAATTCCTTCCCTGGTTACCCAATGCCTTGGCTCACTCACAACCCCTCCTCAAGGCAGAGCTCCCCTTCTCTGGGCTTCCACAAGCCAGGCTCCCCTGTCATAGTACCAACCACACTGCCTGGAAATAATATGCCTGTGGGACTCCCGGTACTTTGAGAGCCAGGTCACTGATGTGTACTGAAGGACCAGGACTTGTCCCACTGAGAAGCTCTGTGACTGCTGAGCCGAGGAAGGAGATGGCTGGAAACACATTGGTGCTTCCTACATTCTGACCCTAGGGCTCCAAGCTAGGCAAGCAGCCCATGAGTGGGCGGAACAGGGAACCAGGGGCAAAGAAGTCCCAGGAAAACATCCTTGCTTCTGGGACTTTCTGCCTGTCCTGAGGCTGTGGGGAGCCTGGCTTGGCTCTCCCCAGGAACAACTCGGTAGCCCTCCTTTGTCTGACTGGTCCTCAAGGACCTAGAGCTCTTATCTGTGAAACTGCTCTGCTGTCTGTAGCCCCTGCCCATAATCCCAGCCCAGACCTGGCCAGGACTACTTGGGCTTATGCCCTTCCGCATCGTTGTGGGGTCTCTCCTGCCTGCTCAGCCCCTCCAGAAGCCTGCCCCACTTCCCACCAATCCCCTTTTTCAATGAGACCTGGGTTTCTGCCTAGCTCTGCCCCTTATTAGCTGTGTGGACTTGGACAAGATATCTAACTTCGTTTTTCTCATCTGTGAAATGGAGATGATGAACATTTGTCACTCAGGAGAGTTTGAGAACATAAGATCACCTATGTGAGCACCTAGCACAGTGCCCAGGGTACATAACTGAATAAATAATGTTCCCCTTTATCCACTTTGGAACTACCATAGGAAGGTGAATAAATCTGAATATTGCTGCCTGTCCTGCCCTCTGACTTCGTTTGCCCCTGTTTGGAAACTTTTTTGCTTTTTATTCTATGCGTGGCACTACTGGCACTAAATATGTTTAATTCGTTGAAAGCATCTGCATCTCATACTTATCAGGTTTAGTTCACAAGATCTGATATGAAGCTGGGTAGGAAAGAGAGGCATCCTCAGGTTGTGCCTGAAAATAAGTTTATTGAGAAACGAGCACTGTGCAAACAGCTACATATTTGGGTCACTGTTACTCTGCCAGGCAGAAAGGCTGTCCCCCAGTAGCTTCTCCCCGTAGGCAAACGGCAGCATGGCGACCACGGCAGGGAGGGGGCCTACTGCTTGCGCGTGGTCTCACTGAGCAGCTCTTGCCAGTTCTTCTCCATCTCCTCCTTGCAGTTGAGAAAGGCGTCCTCCAGCCGCCGCATGGACTCTGCCAGTGTGGGGTTGGTGCGCATCACCACCATGTCGTAGGCCATCCATGTGGCCTGCACTGCAACAACCAGACAGGCCCTGGTCATGCCACAGGGTAGTGCTGCAGCTCTGGGGCATCCTGAGGAGGGAAGGACACCTCCAACCATGCTCAGCATCCCAGGAACCTGACCCTGCTGAGTCACTCAGTTACTCTAAGGAGAGAAAGCTGATAGGCTATATGTTATAGGGCTCATAAAAACCCTTATTAAAACTGCTCCCTACATAAAGCAGTAATGAAACTTCTCTAATCTCACACAGGTCTTAAATTCTGGATACATCAGCCCATGACACTAAAAGGCTGGAGGCCAGTGTGATATGAAATGTCAGGAAAAATCAGAGCAAACACAGGTCCTTATCTATCCACAGCTCACAGCGAGTGGTTGCAGGGTGACTCCCAAGAAGTTATAACACCTACCCAAGTTCACACGCTCAGGTAGGGTGACCACTCCCAGTCCCGGAAGGCACTGAGCCTCATGTTACCTCATGTCAGTGGCCTGGGATGCCTGCCCACCTCCACCTGGGCACCTTTGTGCTTTCATTAAGGCCAGCCCAGAGGTTCTTCCTGCTGGGAAGGTTTGCTGTGGCCCATGTTGGCTGTCCTTTGGTGCTCACCACTGCACTGACAGACTTTCTTGCTCCTTCCCTTTGAGAGCAACTGGAGGGCCTCTGGGCCTATGGGTGAATGTGTGCTTCTTGCACAAATTCAACAGAAGCATGCAAAAATCCCACCTCTACATCCTCCTCTCTGCAGTACCCACCCCACTGGTGTGGTTCTACCCTCTACAACTAAGAAATACATGGGTTATCTCCCTTCTGCATGACAGCCAACCACAGTAAATACATCTCCTTCAAAATCCTCTTTTCAGGGGCTGGCCCCATGGCCGAGTGGTTCCGGGGCTCCACTTCGGCGGCTCAGGGTTTCGCTGGTTTGGATCCTGGGCGTGAACCTAGAATGGCTCATCAAGCCATGCTGAGGCAGCGTCCCACACAGCAGAACTAGAAGGACCTACAACGAGAATATACAACTGTGTACGGGGTAGGGGTGGGGGGCGCTTTAGAGAGAAGAAGAAAAAAATCCTCTTTTCTGGGCTAAGAAATACTGGATACTTTGGAAAACTATGTCCTCAAGGAAATTAACCAAAGAAGGGATAGGCAGAACGATTAATAATAAATGTACATGTATATCTACACACAACTGAGGTCAGCAGCGTGGCACACTCGAAGTTTTACAGAAAGTAACATCTGTTTGGCTAGGGAAAACCTGTTAGAAAAGGTATGTACAATATCTCAACAAATACAGGAAATATATAGGTAGTACAGGAATTATTGAACTTTTGGAAGCTGGAGAGTCACTTGGAACACCTGTTAAAATGTAGACTGCTGGCACCTCTCACAACTCAAAGAAGATCTTGTCCAGCAGGTTGGGAATGGTGCCCAGGAACCTGCATCTTCTGGATAATTCTGGTGGAGGGAGCCTGCAGACCATCCCTTCAGACCACCTGCCAGCAGGTTCATGGAGCATGGACCTGGGAGTCAGAGCAGAGTTTTCTTCCCAGCTCTCCACTTGCTAGCTGTGTCACCGAGAACAAGTTACTTAAACTTACTAACCTCAGTTTCCTCATCTGTAAAGGACAGACAATGTCCCAATCTCGTGGCTTGCTGTGAAGATTAAATGGATTAAATATGTAAACTGCCTAGCACGTGTTAGGTGCTCGAGAAAGCAGAAACTCTTACTCTAAAATAAATAATTGAGGTGACATACCAAAAACGTATACAGTGAACATTATACTTAATGAAGAAACTGTGGATACATTCCCTTTAAGATTGGGATCAAACAAGGATTCTTCTAATAATGTTACTGGTATTGGAGATGCTGGTAAATGGAACAAAAATTTTTTTAAAAAATAAGAGGTGTAAGGATTAGAAGTTAAGAGATAAAATTATCAGCATTTGTAAATTATAAACATATATATGAAAGAATAAAGGTACAATAGCTAAGTCAATCTTAAAAAATAAAAGCTAAAAGGGGGGAATATGCCCAATTAGATATCAAGACACCCTTTAAGCCCTATTTTAAAAAATAATGTGGTACAGACAAATAGACCAGTGGAAGAAAACAGTAAACTCAGAGATAGACCTAAGTATATATGGAAATTTAGCACATAATGAAAGTAACACCAAAAACCAATGAAAAAAGGATAGTGTACTCCAGATGGATTAAAGATATAAATACAAAAGGTAAAATTACAATTATAGATCAAAATTTAGCAGGATACCTATGACCCAGGGACTTCTTAAAAATTACAAACCATAAGGCAAAAATATTGGTGAATTTATTTTTATCCAAAAAATTTTTTCAACTAAGGACAACATGGACAAAGTTTTCATACAAATGGTACAACAAAATAAATTGACAATATCTAACTGATAATGGGTTAATATCAAGAATATACAGAAAACTACTTCAAATCAATAAGAATAAGATAAGAAATCCAGTAATTAAAAAATCATGGAAAATAACAAATGTTGGCAAGGATGTAGAGAAATTGAAACCCTTGTACATGCTGGTGGAATTGTAAAATGGTGCGCCATTGTGTAAAACAGTTTGACATTCTTCAGAAAGTTAAACATAGAATTACCATATGACCTAGCAATTCCACTCCCAGGTAATATCCCAAACAATTAAGAACAGGTACTCAAACAAATACTCTTACACAAATGTTCATAGCAGCACTATTCACAATAGCCAAAAAGTGAACACAACCCAAATGTCCATCAATGGATAAATGAAGAAATAAAACATGACATATCCATACAATAGATTATTATTCAGCCATATAAAGGAATAAAGTACTAATATATGCTACAATATGGATGAACCTCAAAAATACTCTGCTAAAGGAAAAAAGCCAGAACCGGAATGTCAAATATTGTATGACTCCATTTATATGAAATATCCAGAATAGGTAAATCCATAGAGACTGAAAACAGACTGGTGGTTCTCAGGTGCTGGGGATAGAGAGATATGGGAGTGGCTACGTAATGGGTATGGAGTGTCTTTTTTGGGTGATGAAAATGTTTTGGAACTAGATAGAATTGGTGGCTGCACAACATTGTGAATGTATTAAATGCCACTGAATGTATACTTTAAAATGATTAATTTTATGTGAATTTCACATCTCAATAAAATATGTATTAAATTTAAGATGTGCGCCAGGCACTGCTGGTGGGAGTATAGTCTAATTCAGCCATTCTGTGAAGTAATCTGGAAGTATTCCCTAAAATTATCACATAAGTCCATAAGCATAGATGTACAAAGATGTTCATCGCAGCGTTGTTTTTGGTGATGAAGAGTTGTAGGCAATCTAGGTGTCCATCACGGGGGAGAATGGAGAAGCAAAAAGTAGTGGCTTACCATGGGATACTATAGTGCAGTTGAAAGTAATAGATAAGATGTATACGTGGCTACTCAAATAGGTCTTCATAATATAGTCTTGAGTTTAGAAAGTATACAAGTTGGAGATATAGCACAAGATAGTTTACATAACTTAAAAACACATGCATAAAAAACAAAAGTACATTTTACAAAAACACAAAAAAAAGGGATACACCAAACAAAAGGGGGAATGGAAATAAAAGAGCATGAATAAGTTTTAAAAATAAGTGAGGATTGTTATATGGACCAATGATGGCAACATGCTATGAACTGAGAAGTATGATGTCAACCTCTTTGCCAGAGAACCATAAAGGAAGACTAAAAAATAAAAGCAAATTAGGAAACAACAAATGAGGATCCATTGTGGCAGACAGGGGAATGGAAGAAAACAAAGTCGACTCCATCATCGATCACAAATTGAAAACATACTATACTCTCATCACTGTGCCAGGCAAGTGGGTACCAAGGGAAACAAACATATTCCAATCTATATTTCACTGTTAGCATGGTACTAAACAAGGGAGATGCCAGGAAACTTAAGACAAGCTTTCTCAAAATCCATTAAAAAATCAGGGAACTAAGACATTCATTCTTTTAAAAAATATCTATTGAGCACCTAGTACGGGCCAGCACTTGGCTAGGTTCTGGGGTAAAGTCGTGAGAAAAAAATGTCAAAAATTCTTTCCCTCATGACCCTTATGTAATAAATAACAAGAAGTGAACTTACATAGTATGTTAGAAGGTAATACATACGAAGGAGAAAAATAAAGCACTGAAGGAGGGTTGAGAGTGCCAAGAAAAAAAGATTTCCAATTTCAAGAAGGGTGCTCAGGAAAGACTTCTTTGAGAGGGGGTGACATTCTTTTTTTTTTTTTTTTAAAGATTTTTAAAAATTTTCCTTTTTCTCCCCAAAGCCCCCAAGTACATAGCTGTGTATTTTTAGTTGTGGGTCCTTCTAGTTGTGGCATGTGGGATGCTCCCTCAGCATGGTTTGATGAGCGGTGCCATGTCTGCGCCTAGGATCCGAACCAGTGAAACCCCGGGCTGCGGAAGCAGAGTGTGCGAACTTAACCACTTGGCCACCGGGCCGGCTCCCTAAATTATCTTTTGATGAATACAAGGTTTTAACATTAATGAAGTTTAATTTCTCAGTCTTTTATTGTGTTTAGCATTTTTTGCCTCTTAGGAAATTCTACCCTATCCCCAAAGTCACAAAGATATTCCTCCCTATTTCCTTTCCAAAGTTTTAAACTTATTTTTGATCTTTGAGTTCTCATCATTCCGCAGCTTTTGTGTATGCGGGGGTAGGGATCCCCCACATTTTAAATTTTTATTCTTACGGATAACCAGTTTTTCCAGCTTACTTGTTAAAGTCCCTTCTTTCCTTCACTGATCTACATGTCACCTGTTATGTATAAAAATCCTTGTGTGTATATGTATCTGTTTCTGGGCTCTCTGTTTTACAGATCTTTCTGGACTTATGATGCAGTTATGCCCAATAAACCCATCCTAAGTTGAAAATATCATAAGTTGAAAATACATTTAATACACCTAACCTACTGAACATCATAGCTTAGCCTAGCCTACCCTAAATGTGTTCAGAACACTTACATTAGTCTACAGGTGGATCTAACAGAAAGCTTATTTTGTAATAGTGTTGAATATCTTTATTGAATACTGTAATGAAAGTGAAAAACAGAATGGTTGTAAGGGTACAAAATGGTTGTAAGTGTGTCAGTTGTTTACCCTTGTGATCGCGTGGTTGACTGGGAGCTGCAGCTCACTGCCACTGCCCAGCATCACAAGACAGGATTGTACTGCACATTGATAACCCAGGAAAAGATAAAAATTCAAAATTTGATGTACAGCTTCTACTGAATGTATATTGTCTTTGCACCGTTGCAAAGTCAAAAAATCATAAGTCAAACAATAGCATCAAACCACCAGAAGTCAGGGGATGTCTGTTGCTCAACTTGTCTGTCCCTAAGCCAATATAACACTGTCTTAATTAAATAGTTTTATAAATAAATCTTGATAATGGTAAGGTAAATCCCCTGTCCTTGTCTTCCTCAGAAGTATCTTAGCTACTTTGGGCTTTTAAGTCTCTCACAAATGTTTTAGAATCAACCTGTCAAGTTCCATTAGGATTTTCATTAGAACTACTTTGAAGCCTTGGATGGAATTTGGGGAGAATGAACACATTTATTACATTAAGTCTTTCTATTCATGAATCTGACTATAGCTCCATTTATTTTTGATCTTTAATATATTAGTCAAGTATTGTAATTTTCTGCATATAGGTCTTGCATATTTCTTGTTAAACTTCTTCCAAGCTAATTCATAGATGTGTGCATGTTACTGTTGTAAGTGGTGCCTTTAAAAAAATGTTTTCTAATTCTTTATTGTTAGTATGTAAAAATGCAATTAATTTTTATATCTTGATCTTATATCCAGCCACCATGCTAAGCTTTATTTCCAATAATATGTTTTTTAGATGTTCTACATAAATGTAGTAGCCTGCTTCCAAGTTGGCCCCAGTAGTCCCTGCCTTCTGGTAGTCACAGCCTTGTGTAGTTTTCTCTCACATTGTAGTAGAGTTGATCTGCGTGGCCAGTCGAATATGGCAAAAGTGGAGTGATGGCATGTAACTTATAAGATTAGGTTATAAAGACTGTATCTTCTCTATAAAGATTAGGCTATAAAAGACTGTACCTTATATTTTGGGCTCGCTCTTTATTTTATATGTAGAGATTTATATATATATATATTTCTTGGGTCACTTCCTCTAGGGAAAGTTATGTCATTACCAGTCCTATGGGGAGGCCACATAGAAAGCCTCCTGCCAACAGCTACATGAGCTCCAGCCTTCAGTCAAATATCCAGAGATTGAAGCCACGGCCAATAGATTGACTGTAAATTCATGAAAAGCATATCCAGAACCACTCAGCTAACCCACTCCCAGATTCTTAACCCTCAGAAACTGTGTGATAATAATTATTTTTTTGTTTTAAGCTGTTAAGTTTGGGTTAACTTGCTATGCAGCCATAGATAACTAACACAGATTTTGGTATTGGGAGTATGGTGCTGATGTAACAAAACCCTAAAATGTAGAAGTGACTTTGAAATGGGATAGTGGGTGGAAGCTGGAAAAACTGTAAGGATTTTGAAGAGAGCATTAGTGAAAGTTTAAAGTGTCTTGAACACACTGTTCATAGGATTTTGGACTTTGAGGAAGCTTCCAATAAGGACTCAAAGAGAAGTGAGGAAAATCTTATTGGAAGCTGGAGAGGGAATTCTTGTTACGTAGTGGCAGAAAATTTAGCAACATTGTCATAAGAAGTAATGTGGAAGGTAGAAAATGTACCTAATGAACTATTTATGTGGATTTACCTACATGTCTAACATTTTAATTGTTTTCCATTACCTTGTGCATTTCAGACCTTCCTTCTGGGATCATATTCCTTTTATTTGAAGTGTAACTTTTAGCAGTTCCTTTAGAACAGGTCTCTTTGTGACAAATATTGTTAGTTTTTGTTCATTTGCAAAATGTCTTTATTTTGCCCTCAATATTGAAAGATAATTTTTCTGGATGCATAATTCTGGGTCAATAGTGATTTCATGACATTTAGACATTATTCTACTAGCTCCTGGTTCTCAGAATTGTTGCTAAAAATTCATTCCAATTGTCATTCCTTTGTATGATCTCTTTCTTTCCGGCTTCCTGCAGTTTTTCTCTTTGCCTTTGGTGTTCTGAAGTTTCACTATTATGTGTCCAGATTTGGATATCATTTTATTTTTCTTAAGATGTGTTTTGTTTCTTGGATCTGTGATTCAATTTTTCATCAGTTCTGGAAAATTCACAGATATTATGTTATTAAATATTGTCATTGTTCCATTGTCTCTAAGATCTTTTTTTCTGAGATCCCAATTAGATATATGTTAGACCTTCTTTGTGTGTATTACAAATCTCTGAATCTTTTCATTTTTTTTTAAGATTTTATTTTTCCTTTTTCTCCCCGAAGCCCCCTGATACATAGTTGTGTATTTTCAGTTGTGAGTCCTTCCAGTTGTGGCATGTGGGATGCCGCCTCAGCATGGCTTGATGAGCGGTGCCATGTGCATGCCCAGGATTCGCACTGGCAAAACCCTGGGCCGCCGAAGCAGAGCACATGAACTTAACCACTTGGCCATGGGGCTGGCCCCCTCTTTTCATATTTTTAATTTATCACTTTTTGATTTATTGTTCTCCAATTGATTATCTCTTTAACTGTTATTGATTTCATTTTTATCTCACAATTATATTTTTCCTTTTTAGAATCCCCACTTGTTTTTTCAAATCTGTCTATTCCTGTTTCATTTATGCTCATCTTTGCAATTGCATCCATTACTTCTTTAATCATTTATATATAGCTATTTACATTCTGCATCTGACATCATCTACAGTCCTTGGAGATCTAAATGTGTTGGTTCTTGTTTCTGTGGACTTTCAGTCATGGATCCATTCATCTGCTGATGGACACTTAGGTTGTTTCCATATCTTGGCTATTATGAATAAAGCTCCAATGAACATAGGCGTTCAGATATCGCTGAGATACTGATTTCATTTCCTTCATTTCCTGGATATATACCCAGAAGTGGGATTGCACACCATACGGTAGTTGTATCTTAAATTTTTTGAGGAAACTCCATGCTATTTTCCATAATGTCTGTACCAATTTACATTGAGCTTTGTGATTATATTTTTGACAGTGTATAGAATATTTCCAACTCTGTGTAAAACTGGTACTTCCAACTCAGCATGTCTATAACCGAACACACTTTCCCCCATCTCTTTCCAAACCTGCTCCTCTTTCTGTATTCCCAAACTCTTATCCCCTCACTTTTCCACCTCCCTCTTTCATTCAGTGAACTCATGTTCATATTTGAGTCTTAGCTGAGAAGTCATTTACTCTAGGAGGCCTTCCTTGGCTCCTTATATTAAATTAGGTTCTCCTTTTGGCTATCCCATAGCACCATGTAGATTATTCAGTCGAAATACTCATCAAAATCTATTGTAATTACTTGTTTAGTTATTTTTCCTCCTTACATGACCATCAGCTTCAGGAACAGGGACCCTAAAACAGTACTGCTAAAGGACTGTACATTGGGAAAAGAGACATATTCAGACCTTTTGGGGATTACTGGACACTGGCTCTGAACTGTCACTAATTTCTGGAGACCCAAAACATCACTAACAGTCAGAATAGGGGCTTATGGAGGTCAGGTCATCAATGGAGTTCTAGCTCAGGTCTGCCTCACAGTGGGCCCAGTGGGTCTCTGAACTCACTTTGTGGTAACTTTCCCAGTTCCAGCAATGCATAATCGAAATAGAATGACGTAGCAGCTGGGAGAATCCTCATATTTGTTCCCCAATCCGTGGAGTGAGGGCTATTATGATAGGAAAGGCTGAGTGGAAATCATGAGAACTGCCTCTACCTGTGAAAGTACTAAGTCAAAAGCAACTCTGCATTCCTGGAAGGATTACAGAGATGAGTTCCACCATTAAGGACTTGAAAGATGCAGGGGGTAATTCCCACCAAATTCCCATTCAACTTGCCTATTTGGCCTGTGCAGAAGACAGATCTTGGAGAATGATGGCGGATTATCATAAACTCAGTCAGGTGGTGACTCCAATTGTAGCTGCTGTTCCAGATACGGTTTTGTTGCTTCAACAAATTAACACACCCCCTGGTACCTGGTGTGCAGCTATTGATCTGGGAAATGCTTTTTTCTCTATACCTGTTAATTAGTACAGACCACCAGAAGTAGTTTGTTTTCAGCTGACAATGCTAACAATACATCTTCACTATCCTAATTCAGGTATATCAATTCTCCAGCTCTACTTCATAATTTAGTCAGCAGGGACCTTAATTGCTTTTCCCTTCTTCAGGACATCAAGCTGGTCCATTACATTGACAATATTATGCTGACTGGACCTGGTGAGCAAAAGAAGCCAGATACAGGAGTATACACTGTGTGATTCCATTTCTATGAAACTCCTCTAGGCAAGAATATCAGTTGTTGCCTGCTGCTGGAAAAGGAGGAGTAGGAACTGACTGGGGAGGGGCAGAAGGAAACCTTTTGGAGTGACAGAAATGTCCTGTATTTTGACAGTAGTGTTAGTTATACTGCTGTATATATTTGGCAAAACTCAGTGAACTGTACACTTAAAATGTGTTTCTTTTATTATTTATAAATGATACCTTAATAAAGGTGACTTAAAGAACACTATTTATCAGTACTTATGGGTTGTGGTAAAGGATATATCCAGAGATAAATCCACAGCCCCAAATGTTTGCCTGATTTAAAAAGGAACAAAAGTGTGGCCAGCCTGGTGGCGCAGTGGTTAAGTTCGCACGTCCTGCTTTGGTGGCCCGGGGTTCACCAGTTTGGATCCTGGGTGCGGACATGGCACCGCTTGGCAAGCCATGCTGTGGTAGGTGTCCCACATATAAAGTAGAGGAAGATGGGCACAGATGTTAGCTCAGGGCCAGCCTTCCTCAGCAAAAAGAGGAGGATTGGCAGCAGATGTTAGCTCAGGGCTAATCTTCCTCAAAAAAACACAAAAACAAAACAAAACAAAAGGAACAAAAGTAAATGAACAAAGCATTCAAATAAAAGCTTCATATATAAAATTAAAAGGAAAACAACAAACTGGGAAAAATATTTACTACAATTTTGAACAAAGACTTTATACTTTTAATATATAAAGAGTTGTTACAAATCAATAAGAGATTCTATCACAAAAATCTGCTATTCCCTTCTTGTTCTCAGTGCCAAGACTGACTAGCTCCTTTTTAGTCTTTAGTTCTGCAAAAGCTTTGTAATTCATCTTCCTGCCTCCAATCTTCCCGCTCCAAACCATCCCTCACACTTTTACCAGAGGTATCTTTCTAAAACACAACTGTCTTCCTTGAAATCCCAAATGGCTCCTTATTACCTAGATAAGAAAGGTAAAACTCCGTAGCTTGGCACTGAAGACCCTTCTTCTCATCTTTCGGCCTCTTCTTTCTTTGGCCTGCCACCTTGTGAATCCCATGCGCTAATCTCGCTCCTTGAGTATGTCAGGCCTTCTCTCACGGGCACACGGCCTTGGTTATCTCTTCTGCTGGATTGCCCATCCTCTCTACTCCTGGCACCCCCACCTCATCTGTCCAATCTCTACCCCTTCCCTAATGCTCTGTTTGAAGCCTCACTTGCCTCCCCAAGCAGTCAGACTCTCCTCTGCTCCCTCCCCAGCACTCAGTGTACACCATTATCAGCACTTGCCACAACACAATTGTAATATAAAATTAAAATGTTTTCATTTTAATTTATATATTTAAATTATAATTAGCCTCGATGTCTGTTTCTAGCCCCCACCCCCTTCTACTAATGAAGAAGCATCTCTATTCAACTTTGTATTCCTAGAATAGCACAGAGTAGGTGCTCAGTAAGCACTGTTAAATAAGAGAATATTTAATTAGATTGAAGGAATTATATAACTTACTGTGGAAAATGAATTATAGAACTTTTTTAAAAAGGTACTTAAAAAATATGTAAAAACCTTTCAAGTACATAGGCAAAAAAATTGCAAACATTTCTAAAGTAGAAATTTTCTAAAGTCTGTTGTAATGAATGGAGATTATCTGCAAACTAAGAATGTCCTTAAAAATAGTTTGTTTTCATTTGAGTAGAGTATGCATGCTTTCTAAAATTTGTTTTACATTATAATTTTCTCTGGCAAAACTTAGGCTCACAAATTATAAGAATTATACATATTCTGAATTAGTAAAGAACAAATTGAAGAAATTATAATGGTATTACTACCACTGCTGGTTGACACTTAGTGGAAACATGTGGAATAAAATAAAAGATTAACATTCTTTTCCAAAAATGGAGAAATTTTTTCAATTGTATTGCTGCTTTATTCCACTGAGCTGTACCTCACATTTCAGCACCTTACTAGTCTTGGCACTATTACTCTGAAATCTTTTTATTTAAACAACTCACAGAAAATGTTCCAATTCTGTTCACAGGTATTATATTAGCATCATTTATCATTTGCTGAGTACTTGGGCTTGGGTCCAGCACTGTGTCCAGTTACAAAAGAAGAAATCACTATTTCTGCCTTCAAGAAGTTAACAGAGCAGTTGCAGAAATAAGATGCAAACAAACATAAAATAATCAGAAAACAATTCAAGGCAATATTCAGTGGTAAGTGTCAAATTTTGTGACACAGTAGTTCCATGGTATAGAAGTTGAGAGGTGGTCAGGGAAGGCCTTGTTAAGAAGGCACTTGTTTTGAGCTCAGAACTGTAGGGAAGATCTGAGCTATTGGAAAGAAGGGGGAAGGTCCTCTCCCTGGGAAAATATCCTACCTGATATTTTCTCCATCTCTTCCAATAGCTTTTCCAAGTCTTTATTCAGGTCTGACAGCATTTTTAGCATGTTGTCATAGTTTCTTTCCCCAGGGTCAGAATCAGCCATCTAGACAGTGCACAGAAAGATGAAGTGAAACAGAGCAACATTTCAATTCTGGCTCCACTATTCATAGCTGGGCAGCCAAAGCCAGAAACTTGAGGTCATCTTTAATTCCTCCTTCTCTTTTCTTCCTAACCTGTCACTAAAACTCACCGATTTTATTTGTTCATGGAATAAACATTTAATCATCTATGGGTCAGGAAGGTCCAGTTCTTGTGAGCCACCAGTGAACTGAAACTTGCCCTTGTGGAGTTCATAGCTTGGCCCAGCTCTTTAAAGTCTCTCCTATCAGTCTCTTTGCTCTCTCTCCAAGAGTGCTGCTTTCATTGAGGGCCAGTACTTATAGATTTACTGAGCACCTACTATGTGCCAGACACCTACTACAGCTCTGTGATACTGCAGTTTATTTGTGGATCCAGAAAGAAAAAACCCATCCTCTCATGGAGCTTCCAGTCCAGGGGGATAATAAACAAGTTAACAGATTTGTAAAGATAATTGTAGTTTGTGGTCACTGCTGCAAAGAAAATAAATAGAATAAAACAGCATGGTGTAATAAAAAGGATCTTTCATGGGGAGGGTGCTTTAGTTTATAAAGTCAGAGAAGTCCTCTCTTTTTTTTTAGAGAAGTCCCAGTACATAGTTGCATATTTTAGCTGTAAGTCCTTCTAGTTCTTCTATGTGAGCTGCTGCCACAGCACGGCTACTGACAGACGAGTGGTGTGGTTCTGCACCCAGGAACTGAACATGGGCTGCTCAAGTGGAATGCACCAAACTTTAACCTCTAGGCCATCAGGGCTGGCTCAGAGAAGTCATTTCTAATGAAGTGACATTTCAACTGCCACTTGAATGACAAAAAGGAGTTGGCATGTGAAGACCTGGGGGAAGAATTCTACACAGAGGGAATAGCTCAAGAAAAGGTGGGAGTGGCCCTGGTGTGTTTTAAGGAATGGAAAGAAAGTGTAGAATGAGGTTGAGGAGAAGAGTGGTATGAGATGAGATCAGCTAAGCAGGCAAGAAGTTTGGTTTTATTTTGAGTGTGAAGGAAAGCCACTGGAGGTTGACAGCAGGGGATTATGTGGTTATATTTTAAAATAATGACTTCAGCTGCTTGGAAAGTAGGCTGTTGCAGAAGACTGAGAAGAGGCAAGAATGGGAAGACCAGTGAGTCAGGAGAGCACTAGAGTGGTCTAGAGATGACAGTGGCTTGGACTAGGTGGTAATGATATAAATAGTGAGAAGTGGAAGGCTTTGAGCTATATTTTGGAAGATGAGCCAACAGAATTTGGTAGAGGATTTGATGTGTCTAAGTTTGCAGGGCCAAGTAATAGGAAGAGAAATCAAAATGACTCCTAATTTTGGTGAGAACAACTTGATGGATGGTGGTGTAATTAACTGAAATGGGGAATACTAGGAGAGAAGCAGATTAGAAGGGAAAACAAGTGCTCTATTTTTAACATGTTAATATGAGATGCCTATTAGGCCTTCAAGTGGAGACTCAAATAGGCAGTTGAATATATGGGCCTGGAGTTCAGGAGAAAAGTTGGACCTGAAATATAAAGTTTGGAACTAATGGTACAGGCTCTCTCCACCTTTTACTTGGACAACCGTCATGGACTCCTAACTCGTCTTCCTGCTTGTAGCTTCATTTTGTCCAATCCATTTTACAGTTCACCTCCAGAATAACCTTTCCTAACATGCAAATCTGACCATGTCACTCTGTTTGAAATCCTTCAATAGCTCCCTATTTCTTTCAGGATAAAATAAATCTCTTTACTATAGATATAAGATTCTTTGTAATATAGCTCCTGACTGCTCCCATTTTCCTCCAATTCTGAGTTGTGGCCAAACAACTGAAGAAAGCCTTGAGAGATTCAGAATTTAATGAGATATTATTTAAAATCTATAAGAGTTCTATATTTCCAAGAGATGTGATGAAAAAAGATCCATGAAAATAACAAAAAACTCTGTAAAGTTAAAAAATCTCTACAGTTTTCTTACAAAGGAGCTAAAGAAATGCAAAATGGAATAAAATTATTATATCATGTGGTAGTTACAAAAATCTGTGTGAAGGTAAAGAGGTAGGTAATGACACAATTCATACCTAAGTTGTGTGGGCTACTTGCTCAATCCATTAAGTTATAAAGTTCCAGTTTTATTTTTTTACCCATACATTCAACACATATTTATTGAGCACTATTTTAGATACTGAAGACACAGCAGTGAACAAAACAGATTAAAATCCTTGGTTTCATGGAATTTATATTCTAGTGGGGAGAGAAGACAATAAACAATATTAATAAGTGAAATAAACATAAGGAAGGGATAAGTACTAAGGAAAAAACTCAACCAGAGATGTAGGGTGGGAGTGTGTGTAGGGCGGGGCTGCAATTTAAATAAGTGTGCAGGGAAGGCCTCGCTGAAGTGATTTTGATTAAAAATCTGAAGTAAAGGAACGAGCCATATAGATATATGGGGAAAGTGCAGCCAGGCAGAGAAAACAGTAAGAACAAAGGCCCTGTGTAAGGAGCCTGCTGGATGAGCCGGAGGAAGAGCAACAAGGGCAGTGAAGTTGATATAGAGAGAGTGAAGAGGAAAGTAGTAGAAGATGAGGTCAAAACAAAGGGGGTGGAATTATCGTGGACCTTGTAGGCCACTGAAATGACTTTGGCTTTTTCTTTGAATGAGATGGGAGCCTGGAGGGTGATGATCTGATTTACATGTTAATAAACCACTAGGTTGAGAATAGCTTGTGCGGACATGGGTGAAGGCAGGGAGACTACTTAGGAGGCCACTGGAATAATGCAGGTGAGAGATAATAACAGCTTGGATCAGCATAGGAGTGATGAAAGTGTACGAAGGAGGATGATTCAGGGTATATTTTGAGGACAGGGCTGACAAGATTTGCCAATGAGTCAAGGTGGAGTCAGGGACGATGATAAGGTTTTTGACTGGGTGACCAGAAATGGAGGTACCATTAACCGAGAAGGGGCAAGACTAGAAGAAGCTCGTTTAGGTGGGGAAGAAAGAATTCAGTTTTGAACACATTAAATTTAAGATACCCATTTGGCAGCCAAGTGGGGATGTTGAGTAGGCAGCTGGATAAACGAATTCAGGGGAGAAGGTAGGCTAGAGATGGAAATTTGGGAGTCATCAGCATACAGGTGATACTTAAAGACATGAGAATGGGTGAGATCAAAGGACAGAATGCAAATGGAGAAGAGGCCAAACATCAAGATCAGGGAGATTCCAAGGAAACAGCCAAAGAGACTGAGAAAGAGGGGCCAGAGAGGTAGAAGGAAAATCAGGAGAGTCATGTTCTGGAAGTCAAGTCCAGACTCCCAGAGAGTCATTGGATCCCAGCCAATGTCCTCTGATCATTATGAAATCTCAGCAAGCTGAGAAGACAACTTTAAAAAGTACAAGAGAAGGGAACTCCAAAAATTGTGTGGGATAATATGAGTACTTCCTTAATGGGTGAGTAACTTATCATGCTGGGAAGGTAGAGAATTAAGATAGGAAATGTTTAAGAGCATAAAAAACTGGAATTACTGGGAATATTTGGTATTTTGTGCTTTTGTATGTTTAAGAGAATTTGGTCTATTAGAGTAACAGGTCAGCTTTGTCATTCTGGTTTAAAATGTTAAATTGATTATGGGTTGTAATTGTAAATCAAAATCTTAGTAAGTTCATAAAGAGTTTTAGGACATGTAAGAGAAGGTGAGGTTCATCATATTTATAAGTCTGACTTAGGATATTTATAAGAATTATTTAAGAAAGTGGGAAGGTTTGTTATTAAGACAATTGAGGTACCAAAGAAATGGAATATAGTAATTTATAATTAAATGAGTTTAAGTTTGTAAATAGATCAAAAACATTAAGTTACTATTAAAATTTGTTAGACCTAGAATAAGATTAAGAGTTTAGAATAAGATAATCTTACTTAGAAAAAAAATCTAATAAATAATCTTATTTAGAATAAGATTTATAAACTAAACAAATGCTCAAGGAAGACTGGATTTTTAAATTGTAACTTTAATAAAATATTAATTTTTAAGACCAAAGTAAACATTCAAATAGTCTTTTCTCTGCCTAAATAATGCCTTTAAAAGCATCAAAGCTCATGTTTATCAAAAGCTACCCATGTCCTCACATATACCCTAAGCTTCAGTCATATTAAATATTTAATTTGGTAAATTTGGGTATCTACTATATGCCAAGCAGTACTACAGAAACTGAGGATTAAAAAATAACTAAGTACACAGTCCCTGCCATCAAGGAAATCAGTCTGGTAAAAAGAAACTTGTTGTAAAGCAAGATTCTTTGAAAAGCAATAGCCATTCATCCAAAAGTCCTTGCTCAGTCAAACCAAAGCCTTCTGACATAAAATGGCCCGTATAGCCACATCACTGAGAACTCTGAAAACATCATCTTCTCTCTTGCCTCCATGCCTTTACATACATCATTATTATACTGCCTGAAATGCCCTTCCCTGCTCTCTCTTGTTTTTTAAGACTCAGCTCAAGGGTCACTTCTTCCAGAAGTCTTTCCTTACATTTCCCACCAGCCAGCTCTGAAGGTTGGTCTGCACCTCTTTTTACATTCCCACAGCTTCTATATCTACTTCCAGCCAGACACTGTTCTAAGCATTTTAATCTTTATAAAAACCCATAAGGTAAGTCCTATTATGATTCCAATTTACAGATGAGAAAAACAAGGCTCAGAGAAGTTACCTAAGTTGCTTAAGATTGGACAGCAAATGCACACAGATCTGAGAAATGCACCCCAGCAGTCTGCCTCCAGTCTGTGCTCTCACATACTACGCTACTGGTATTCAATAAATTCTTGATAAATATACGATGAACAGAACTGACAAAATGTAGTAAGCAACTGGAGAAAGGTTCTAGGTACCCTGAAAGCCTGGGATAGAATCCAGGCTCTGCCATTTACTGGCTGTGAGACCCTGGAAAGTTAGCCAATCTCTTTAAGTCTCTGTTTGTTCTTCTGTAAAAGGGAAATGATAGCTCCTTTGCAGGTTATTATGAAGATGTACATAGCTACGCACACAGTAGGCACCTAAGTTTACCAAATTAAATAGTTGGCATGACTGTCTGTGAAACACTAGGTATAGACAGAGTAGTTGCTCAGAAAATATTTTACGATAATTAGATGAGAAAGAGATAGGAATCCAAAAGATATATAAGCTAACATTTATTTCATGCTTAATATGTGCCAGTAACTGTGTTAATTCTCAACAAGCATTGACTGAATTCATCCTCACAACAATGCTATGAAGTAAGTGCTAATACTCTCTGCATTGTACAGATGAGGAAACAGGATTACAGAAGAATCTAACCAAAGTCACACAGCTAAACAGTAGCAAAGCTAGATTCAAACCCAGTCCTCTCTGATTCTAGAAATGGAGCTCTTCAGCACTACATTTTCTCACAATTGCCTCAAACAATACAGTGGGTGGTTTTGAGCCTGAGTGTCAGGATGGATGGAGCAAAGGAGGAGAAAGAATGGGGGTGGAGGGATGAGATAGGGAGGCTAATGAGCTCAATTTGGGGCAGCTTGAGTGTGTGGTGCTTATGGGGTATCCAGGCAGAGCTATTCAACATTCTGTTGAAATACAGGAGTATAGCCCTAGATAGAGGCTAAGCTGAAAATAAAGAGTTGATGGTGGTTTAAACTATGGGAAGAGATGAAATTATTCACAGTGAATGTATAAAAGGAAAAGAGAAAATGGGACCAGGAAGAAGCTCTTAAAAACAACAGCACTTAAGAGGAGAAGAAAACAAGCCCATAAAAAGCACTGATAGGCAGTCAGAAATATAGGGAAATGCGGAGTGTGTACTTGAAGCCAATGGAAGAGGGGAGGGACTGACCAACTAATTCACTTAGTTTACAAATATTTATTGAATGTCAGGCACTATTTTAGGTGCTGGGAGTATATCAGCAACAAAACACACAATAAGCCCTGCCCTTGTGGAGTTTACATTCTAGTCAAGGAAGACAGGCAATAAACACATAAATAAATAAAATGTCAGGTGGTAATAACTGCTATAGAGAAAATAAAGCAGGGTAAGGGAGGCCATAAAGCAATGGAGTGGGAGAAGCCACTCCATATCTGGTGAACTGCAGAAATACCCTCTGAGAAGGTGAAACTTGAAACAGACTCAAAAAAAGTGAGCATGCGACCCCTGTGGTTATCTTGGGGAAG
Organism: Equus asinus; assembly: GCF_041296235.1. NCBI lineage: Eukaryota > Metazoa > Chordata > Mammalia > Perissodactyla > Equidae > Equus > Equus asinus. The sequence goes on along the minus strand of NC_091793.1, from coordinate 12,200,750 downwards.
AGTTCTGTGCAGAGGGATCAGAAGAAACAAAGGCCTTGAGGGTAAGTGTGCTTGGGTGTGGTTGAGGAAGAGTAGGAAGGCTAGCAATGCTGGAATGGAGTGAAAGAGGGTAGGATGTCAGAAGATGAGGCAGAGAAGTTGGGGAGGATACTGCAGTTTACACAGGGCTTTGGCTTTTATTCTGAGTGAGATGAGGAGATACTAGAGGAATTTGACAGAGGTGACATGACTTGAATTATAATTTAAAAGGATCACTCTGGCTGCAATGTCGAGAATAGACAGGGGTGGAGAGGGTCGAGGAGAGAAGAGGCCGCTGCAAAACTCCAGGTAGCGGATGATGGGGCTTGGACCAGAGTGTTAGTGGTGAAAGAGTGAGAAGAGACTGAACTCCAGGTATGTTGTGAAAATGGAGCCAACAGTATTTGCTGACATCCAAGTGGAAATATGAATCTGGAGCATGATGAAAAGTCTGGCTGAACATCCATATTTGGGAGCCATTGAAGTTTGGATGACATTTAAAGTCATGGGAGTAGTTGAAATCACCTAGGAAGTGAGGATAGATGGAAGAGAGGTCTGAGCTCTCCAACGTTTAGAGTTCGGGAAGATGAAGAGGAAAAGACAACTGAAAGCAGCAGTCAGTGAGGTAGAAGGAGAACCAGGAGAGTTCAGTGTCTTGGAAATCAAGTGAAGAAGGCAAGCAAAGAGTGATCAATTGTGTCTCATATCAAAGACCATAAGGAATAAAAAGCGACCATTGGATTTGACAATCTAGAGGTCACTGGTGACCTTGACAGGAGCTGTTTTCAATGGAGTGGCAGGGACAAAGCCTGACTGAAATGTGTTTAAAGAGAAGGGAGGAGGAGAAGTAGAAACCTGTGTGTTTTGGTGCAAGGGGAAGCAGTAGGGGGGGCCAGTAGCTGGAACCTTATGTAGAGTCACGGGTGTCTTTTAAGTTGGGAGATGTTACACCACTGTCAAATCTTACAAAAGGGCCCAGTGAATTCAGGACATTTGATTTGGGTGTCACTGGTCATCTCAGTGAGACCTGTTTCGGGGAGCAGTAAAAGTAGCAACAAGATTTCAATGAATAAAGACAATGGATCATTAGACAAAATAGAACACGTAGATTTAGATGAGGAGGGTAGGAAAAACAGGAGACAATGAGAAGGTGATAGAGAGTGAAGGCTTTTTGTTTTTTGAATTTACAAAGGCAGAGACTTGCCCGACTTTAGGCTGTGTGGAAAGGGGTAGTTGAACAGAAAAGGCTGAAGAATCAGGAGGAAAAAAAAGGTCACTTTACCCTAAGAAGGGAAGGGAAGGTGAGGGGAGGAGGAAGGGGAAGGGGAAGGTAGGTCAGGCTCCAGGTGGTCCAAATTCAGGCCTTAGGTCTCTAGCTTGCCCACGAATGGCAATGAAAAGTTTTTCTCCTAAGAATAGACATTCTTGGTTTGAAGAGAATGATAAAGGCTTGGCAAGCTGCGTGCCCCCCTAGAGGGGCTCAGACATGCAGCAGAGAAGCAGTGCAGCGTGGCTGAGCGTGTATCTTCAAGACCCTAGGGTGATGCAGTGTAACTGGCCTGGGAGTTTGAAATGTGCATGTGGTGGACCAACAAGGTGAGAGCACAAGTAAGAAAGGTTTAAGCGGTGTGTAAGACGACGGGTGGGGACAAAGCAGAGGTGCAGAGGGACATGTAGTTGAGAGGCAGGGAGGCGGGGGGGCAGAGCATGAGATGGCTGGCGGGGTGTCGGCTGTGGCCAGGCTGGTCTCAGAGGAGGGATGTGTCTGGAAAGCAGATCCAGGGAGAGGGTAGAGCTGAGGCGAGGAAGACCTGGGATTAGAGCACAATCGTTCCCTCCTGATAAGCTTGCCTAGGATGACGGCAGAACTAGGACCGGGAGAAGGCCTGGGCCAGCGCCCACACCCAGGGGAATGGGGGTGAGGACAGACCAAGGGGGTTGCGAGGGCAGAGGGGGTGTGAGGTGGGAGGGACTTGGTTGGGGGTCACTCTGGGTGTGAAGGGCTTGAGGGACCGGGGGTCATGGGGACTGAGGAATCAGGAGGCGTACAGAATGCAGGGCCTGGGGTCCGCTTGTGATCTGAGGGGCTTGCCTGGTGTGAAGAGATTAACAGTCTGGGATCTCTCTTGGAAAGAGAAAGGTGAGTGGATGAGGGGCCCGCGGATCAGAGATCCTTTGGGAGGGGTGTGTGTGAGTGTGTGATGTGTGGGGTTGGAGGGCTGTGAGGCTCGGGGACACTTCCGCTGTGCGGATGTGAAGGAATTCGAGGGGCGTAGAGTGTGGAGTCCAGGGGTCTCAGGTGTAGGAGGTGACCGGTGAGAGGCTCAGGGTGTGTGGGACAGGGGGTCCAGGGAGTGTAGAGTCCAGGATGTGCAGGAGGGGTCTGGATGAGGTGTGGGGTGAGGGGTCAGGGTGTGTGAGGTGAGGAGAATGGGGTGTGGGGTGCGCGGGGTGAGGAGAGGGGGAGGGGGTGAGGACTGGCGGATGTGGGGTGAGGGGACCGGGGCGAGGGGTGGGGTTGTGCGGGGTGAGGGGACCGTGGTGAGGGGTGGGGTGTGCGGGGTGAGGGGACCGGGGTGAGGGGTGGGGTGTGCGGGGTGACGGGACCGGGGTGAGGGGACCGGGGTGAGGGGTGGGGTGTGCGGGGTGAGGGGTCCGGGGTGAGGTGGGGGGTGTGCGGGGTGACGGGACCGGGGTGAGGGGTGGGGTGTGCGGGGTGAGGGGACCGGGGTGAGGGGTGGGGTGTGCGGGGTGACGGGACCGGGGTGAGGGGTGGGGTGTGCGGGGTGAGGGGACCGGGGTGAGGGGTGGGGTGTGCGGGGTGACGGGACCGGGGTGAGGGGTGGGGTGTGCGGGGTGAGGGGGCCGGGGTGAGGGGTGGGGTGTGCGGGGTGAGGGGACCGGGGCGAGGGGTGGGGTGTGCGGGGTGAGGGGACCGGGGCGAGGGGTGGGGTGTGCGGGGTGAGGGGACCGGGGTGAGGGGTGGGGTGTGCGGGGTGAGGGGACCGGGGTGAGGGGTGGGGTGTGCGGGGTGACGGGACCGGGGTGAGGGGTGGGGTGTGCGGGGTGAGGGGACCGGGGTGAGGGGTGGGGTGTGCGGGGTGACGGGACCGGGGTGAGGGGTGGGGTGTGCGGGGTGACGGGACCGGGGTGAGGGGTGGGGTGTGCGGGGTGACGGGACCGGGGTGAGGGCTGGGGTGTGCGGGGTGAGGGGACCAGGGTGACCGGTCGGAGTGAGGGGTGAGGAAGCGGAGTGAAGGGTCTAGCGTGAGGCGGTGGGTGCAGCCCGGGGACGCTGTCTCCCCGGGCAGGGGCGCAGGGAGCTCACCTCCTACTCCGCCTGCACCGTGTCCTGCTCCGGGGCCGCCCCCCGCCCCCCCGCCGGGTGGCGTGAGGAGGCGGCTGGTCAGATGGACGCCCCGCCCCTTTCCGTTACCAGACCCGCCCCCGGAGCTGGCCTCTCGCCCTCATTGGCTAGGCTTGTGGAGCGGAAGGGGCGGGCTGAAAGCACGTGACCGCACCTGCCCCCTGCTGGTCCGCACGTGGGCCTGTGGTCTCTGATAGGCCAAGGGCCTGGGTTGAGGAGGGGCCTAAGTTGTGGGAGAATAGGGCTGAGATGAGAGGGCACCTCCAGTTGTGACAGTTTTGTTCCTCTCCTTGGCTCCATGGGCGTAAGGCCATACACAGAGGGCCCTGTCTGTCTGTTTGACCCTTGTGTCCCCAGTGTGCAGGACAACACTTGTTAATGGTTAATAGCAGGTGCTATTAACCATTTGTTGAATGAGTAGCCAAGTGCCCCAATATTTGCAGCCTTCACAACCACCATGCGCTGCTGACATGATTACATCTGTCTTACAGGGGAGGAAGCAGAGTTTCAGGAAGATGAGGTAAGGGCCCAAGTGCTGAGCTGGGAAGTGTGAACGCTGGTCCAGGCCAGGTCTGCCAGGTGCTGCTGGCCTCCAGCAGTGGAAGCACAAATTACCAAGCAAGGACAGGTGAGGGAGGCGCTCAACTCTAGAGGGGCTGCACATAAAGCTCTGGTCCTCTCACCTCAACAGGCCAGTCCAAGGGGCTCAGTCTTCATTTAGAGGGTGAGGGGCACCTTAGAAGGGTGATAAGCAGAGGAATGACATGGTGAAGAGGTATCTCTGGCTGCTGGATGGAGGACAGCAATGGAGCAGACTATTGCTGTTGTTTGGGTGTGTGATGATGGAGGTGTGGACAGGGAGGTGGTGGTCATGGAGGAGGGAAGTACACAGAGTCAAGCCATTTAGAAGAGTTGACAGGGCTTGGTAATGTGGGAAGTGAGGGAGAAAGAGGGAATGGGTTAGTGGCTGGAGGATGATACTACTGGTTGAGATGGGGAAAGTGGGAGCAAAACCAATTTGGAAGGTTGTTAAGTTCAGACCTTGAACACCTTTTGTTTGAGATTCCTGACAAACCTAGGACCCACTGAATTTTCTCTCAGGGATTTTGATCTTTAGCAGACTGATTGCACACCAGGAGAAACAGCTAGAGATCAGCCAGATAGTTCTGGGCACAGAGTGAGTAGCTGCTTATCTACTGAGGAGTCTGCTGCCTGGACCACACCCCTTCCCCAAGCTTCCGGGTTCCTGCCCCTTCCCAACCTGGTTCTCTGGCTGTCCCTTGCCACCTGTGAGTCACCCTGCACACTTCCAATAATTTCTTCTAGACTTCCGAGAACTGATTTCAGTTATAGTGCCCAAAAAAACATGACTCAGGAATAACTCTGATGGGTAATGAAGGCAGCTTCAGGGAAGAGTAGGAATTTGAGAGGCTAAGAAAGGGCCCAGCATTCCAGGCAGAAGGTTCAGTGAAGGCAAAGGCAAGGGTACGGATGAGCCTGCCTCCTTTAGGGAAAAGAGAGTGTGGTTGGGGCTCAGGGTTCTTGGTGAGGGGCAGAGGAGACTCAGAGGAGATGAGCTGGGGTGGTATGTGAGGGGACTCTGCCCAGCAGATGGAGGTGGGATATCTGAAACACCCTGCAGAGCCCAGGGCAGGAAGGATGGGCTCTCAGGGAGCCAGGGAATGTCAGTCTGGTCTGCCCATGCCCTTGTGCATCCCAAACCAGCTAATTGTTCACCAAATGCTTCCTTTATATATTGGGCATACAGCCAGACTACATTTCCCAGTCCAGTTGCAGTATGAGTCCTGGCCAGTGGGATGTGGATGCAAGTGCTGTGTATCACTACCAGGTCAGGTCCATAAAAGCCTCCCACGAGTGACCCTATGTCTCTCTCTTCCCCCATGTACCTGATGGATGTTGATGCCTAAGGCAACTTCTGAGCTATCTGAGGAAGACAGGGCCCCTGTCAGTCTAAGTCTTTGAATAATGTTATGGAGCAGAGTCTCTGTCTCAGCCAACTGAGCAAGAATTCTATTGGGTTAAGCCATTCAGATTTCAGGACTTATCTGTTATGGCTGCTAGCCTTAACTAGTGCAGATCTGCAAACCCATAGGGCACAAGGAGCTTATCTGGGTCCAGTGGTTGTCACCAGAGGGTTATATCCTGGTTCAGCACTCTGGTTTCTCCTCTTATTTTAACCAAGAATAATCAGATAAAAGAACTTTGACTGAATTTCAACATTAATTAAAAGCCAGCTTGTCGGAAACTCTGCCCACTGCTCTCCCATGGCTGGGCGAGCTGATGTGCCCAAAAGCCTACCAAAACCCAGACACTTTCCCAGGGTAGGTTACCTTGGGAAGGCACCCCAAGAGGCAGAGGTCTATGAAGACTCTTTTGGAAGCCCAAGAAAACTCTGATGTAACATTTTGTGAGCATAGACATACTTTTATAAGCTTCTCATGGAGACCCAAAAGAGGTTAGGAACCTCTGCCCTGGGAATCTTCTCATGTGCTCTCAGGGTTTTACCTACCTTCAAAGCTGTTATCAGGAGCCTAGGTCTCCTTGACTTTCAATTTATACTTTCAAAAGTCTATGAGACATTTTCATGAATATGTCTTATAGGCACATCAAACTCAACATTTTAAAAATCTTTTTTTTCTTTTGCTGAGGAAGATTACCCCTGAGCTAACATCTGTGCCAGTCTTCCTCCACTTTATATGCGGGTTGCCGCCACAGCATGGCTGACGAATCGTGTAGGTCTGCACCTGGGATCCAAAACAGGCAAACCTGGGATGCCAAAGTGGAACATGCCGAACTTTAACCACTACACCACGTGGCTGGCCCCTAAAAATCTCATTTAATCACCCAATCACCCAAAAGAGAAGATGTGAGTTATCTTTGATGCCTCACTGTCACGTTTGTCAGTCCTACCTCTGATGTTCTTAGCTTCCTGATTTTCCTTTCCTTAGTTTAAGTCCCATCATTTCTCCCAACTCTGCCACCATCATGAGCTGTACCCTCTGATAGGTCTCTTTACTTCTGTCCTTACTATGCCCAGAGTGATCCCATTAAAATTTAGGACAGATTATGTCACCCTCTGCTTAAACTCCAATGGCTTCCCCCATCATTCAGAGAAGCCAGAGTCTGGCCCGTGCCACCCACCCCACTCCACCTGTCCCCTCCTGCTCTTCCCTCCCTGACTCCATGCCAGCCACAGTACCGTTCCTCCATCGCGGCGGGCACCTCCCACCTTGAAGCTTTGGCTCTAGCTTTCCCTTCAGCCAGGAAGATTCTGCCCTTCAGATACCTACGTGGCTTCTGCCCTCATCTCCTTCAGGTCTGAGTCAAAGGGCCCTCACAGGAAGGCCTGCCTTTGCCACCCTGTCTGAAATTGCCACCCACCTCCATTGCTCCCTCCCTGTACTGACTTCTCCTTCGTGCTTATTACCATCTGACTTACTATGTACTTTACTCATTCTTCTTGGTTATTGCCTGTCTCCCTCACTAGACTCTGAGCCCTTCAGGGAGATTGTTTTTGCCAGTTTTGTTCACTGCTATATCCCAGTGCCCAGCATACTGCAGCACTCAATAAGTACTTGCTAAATGGATTATTCCAAAAGCCTCCTGGTTTCTCTGCCAGCCGTTCTATCCCCTGATCCATGCTTGCCTCACCCAGCAGTGGATTCTACGTGGGCATGTGGTGCCTTGTTCACCACTGAATCCCCAGCACAGAGCCAAGTAGATGGCAGTGCTCAAAAACACTGGTTCCTAAGAGAAGGCTCAGGACTATATCTGATTCACTTCTGGGTTATCAGCACCTAGCAGAGTGCTGAGATCTAGTTCATTCAAGCATGCAGCAATAGTAATTGAGTACTTGTGTATACTTTCTATAAAAATTATTTTGTGTTTACTTTTGCAGCTCCTCCTTATTCCTGAGAGGAGCCTTCACAGGGCTGTGCTCCAGCGCAGAGGGGTGCAGAGGGCATGCCTGTGCGTGGAGGAGGCAAGGTGGGCCCCACTCTCTGGCAGACAAACAAATAGAAGTGGCCCCAGGGAACAGGTGAAGGTTCTGAAGCAAGAATTTGTTCCAAGTGCATATGTGGGTGTGGACAGTGACCTCAGCAGAGACGTACATTTCAAAGCAGGTCACAAGCCTCTCTCAGTCTCCCAGCCGAGCCCTTCCCTTCCCTTTCTGGCCTGAGCTGGGTCAGGGAGAGGGGCTCCTAGTTCTCAAGCAAAACACAGGTACCTAAGTGCTAAGAGAGAATTACACAGCCTTATTTTTATTGGTATCTAGCAAAAAAAAAAAAAAAAAAAAAATCAAAATTCCCTACTTGCTCCAACCCCACCTCCACCACCTTGGCCCACAGGGAGCAGTGTCTGCCTGGGGAGATCCTGCTGCCAGAGCTGTCCTTGGAACCTGGGCACCTGTGCACGGCCACTCCTTGTGCCTGCAAGGTGACCACAGGCCCCTTCCTCCACAACTTGGGGATGAAAGGGCAGCTGGTGTTTTTTCCAGCCCTCAGCTGTCAGCCTTGGGAACTTGGAAAAGATCAGCGATGTCCAGCAGAGCTTGGCGGATGTGGTTCCCAAAGCGCTGAGCATTCTGTGGGAGCCAAGAGCTAAGACCAGCCTCCAGGTGAGCCCCCCACCCCTCTGTCCCCACAAGCAAGGACTCTATCCCAGCCAGACAGGGCCATGGGCGGCGCCCCCTCCTCAGGCCTGAGTGGGAGCAGGAGAGACTTACCGTCTCTGAGCTTGAGAACTTGCTTGAAACGTGGAAGAAGATGGTGTTCTCTCCTGCAATCATGTAGGAAACCCCATAGCCATCATCTGCTACCTGAGGGCAGCACAAGGGGTGAAGAAGAACAGGTAAACCAAACCTGGAAGATCTATGAGGCAAGCTGATGTTATCCATGCTCTCCTCACAAGATTTGCAGCAAGGGGCCCCACCCCCAGACGCTGCATTTTTCCTGAGGTCAGGACCACCCCCAGGAAACAGTTTGAACATCAAAGAGGTCTGCCCCCTGCAGTTCCATACCCCACCTGGGGATCTAGGACCTCATGTTTCCCTCGGGAGAATCAAGATCACTGCCAGGGCATCTCTAGCTCCCTGACATACTAGCCCACATGAATGTCTTGGTGGGCGGGCTGGACTCTCCCAGAAGCACACTTCAGAAGGGAGACCAGCACAGGACATGGTCACACTCCAGCAGGGGTTAGCATGGGTGGGGTCCCAGGCACCTGTCCGCCGGGGTCGACAACTACCCTCTGTTTTCACATAGGGCAGGTCCAGGGCTGTGTTCCTGCCTCTGGTCTGACCTCCTCAATGCCCTGCACTTTCCACTGAAACCCCTGGGCCCTGGTCCTGCCTGCTTGCCCTCTTCAAGGGCACTTACAGGGCCAAAGCCACCGCCGGGGCCCAGGTGATTGGGGTACTGGTCTGGGTCAAACATGCGGATCTGGAATTGAGCAATCTGGCTGGTGGAGAGGCGCCAGGGTTCTGAGAGCACCTGCAACAGGGAGGCCGCAGTGGTCAGATGCCATGCACTCAGCGCACACCTGCTCACAGGTGGTGCCTGAGCCAGGCACTGTCCCGGCCAAGGATGCAGGAATGAATGGAGTGCAGGACTTTCCTGACTGCTGCCCCTGGTCCCCAGGGTCTGTTTTCACTACCACAGCATCTGCACAAAACCCTCCATTGAGTCTCAAGGCCCATGTGACCTGCCAGTCCCTCTGACCTCCCCTCCTTCAACCCTGTCCCTCCCTCGGCTCTGCCCCCTCCATCCCTGCTGTTCCTCACACACCACATACCCTTGCCTCAGGGTCTGGATACTGGAGGTTCCCTCTACCTGGACTCTGCCCAGCCTGATTCCCTGCAGCCTCTTCACTTTTCTCAGGAGCGCTGTCACCACCTGACATATCACACGTTTCTGTACCTCTCCACTCACAAGAACACCAGCTCTACAGGGAAGGCTCCTGTTCAGTGCTAGGACCACAGGCCTGGGTGCGGTGTGGAGCAGAAAAGCTGGCCCCAGCCCTCCAGGGCAACTTCAGGGGAGCCAGCCAGCCAGCCAGACAGTAAACAGGTCGAGATCCATTAGGAGAGGGTACGGGAACAGAAGACATGCCTGTCAACAACACTGACCTCAGCCAGGAAAGGAGAGCTGACCCCCAGGTACTTGGAGACCACGTAGAGGCAGAAGAGGTGCCTGTCAATCCCAGCCCCCGTCATGGCCAGGCGGTACATATTCTGGTGCTTTTCAGAAGCTTTCCGGAAGAGATTTTGGAGGTGTGCTTTCTAGGGGGCAGAAGTGGAGCAGTAAAGAGTAGCCCCGACCCTCAAGGCGGGCAGGAGGTGGAGGGATCACCTCACAGTGTGGCCGTGACCCCCTAGGGGTGGAGGTGTCACCTCACCATGTGGCCATGGGGGGCTCACCATGTGGGTCCCTTCCACCATGGCCTGAACAAAGGCTGTGGACTCGCTAGTACAGGAACGTACGGTCTCGGTCCGTCCCTCCCGGAACATTCTAGTCATCGAGGCTTCATAGGTCAGGCAGAACCTGCCCCTGTCCTGGGGAACACAGAGGGGTGAATCTGGCAGGTGGGCCCTGGTGCTGCCTGCCCGCTCAGCAGCCTGGCAGGGCTCCTACCCGGAAGTGAGCCAGCTGCAGGGCGATCTGCACAAAGGCGTCAGGGCTGGTCCGGCACTTCTTGATGAGGCCTTTGCCAAAGGGCAAGAACTGGAAGCAGTACAACTCCACGTCGTCTGCCAGTGCCTTGGCCACCTGGTAGGAACTCTCGATGACTGCCTGGCACTGTTCAGACATGGAAAGGGTCAGCTAGGGGCAGAGCTCTCCAAGCAGGACTTCAGGGTCATGTCTAGGAGGCCTGAGGTTTGGGTAACGGATGAAGGGCAAGGCTGGGGAGCCTCAGTGTACCCTCAACACTTCAGGAGGAGGGGACACAAAGGACAACCTGAAGGGCATCAGCCACCAAAGGCCAGGCTGGGCTTTGTGGGGAGGAGGGAGGTGCTGACAGGGGCTGCGTGGACATGAGGCTCCCACCTCACATCTCTCTCTAACCACCAGATGGCCCTGGGATCTCTGTTCATCCTGTGGCCAGTCTGGACCTGTCCCTTCAGAAGCTCCTTTCCTTCCCCCTGAGAGTGGGGCTGGGCCAGAGTGGAGGAGGCGGCAGAGCGTCTTAGGTAATTGTCACTCTCACATGCCTGTCCCTGCCCCTTCTTGTCCTGCATACCTGGTCAGGAATGTCCCACTGCAGCCGCTGAGGAGGTGCCAGCATGGAGTTCGATTTGCCTATGCAGTGCCCAGCCTCCGTGTAGCCCAGGTGGAAGGTGTCAGTGCCTAGGACAAACTGCAGGGAGAAGGTCACACTGAGATGCTGTCCTCGTTACCCTCTGCCCCCTGAGCCTGCCCTGCAGGAACCCTCTCTGGGCCTGTTACCTCCCAGAGATGCCCTATGATAGGGGCGTCTGCCCACGCATGTTCTGTGTTGAGGCCCACGTGGCCATTCTTGAAGGAGATGAGAGTGAAAGACTTGTCGAACCACCTGCAGGAGCAGAAGAGGGAACAATGATGTAAGGGCAGGTGGAGAAGCCCAGCGGGGCCGTGTGCAGGGCTGGTGCTGTACCTGTTGTAGCAGTTGCCATGCAGCAGGGCCTTGCCATAGAGGCTGAGGCTGGCCTCGTCTTCAGGGTCGTAGTGGTGAGACTCCTCATCCAGGGCCACGAAGAAAGCAGCACGTTCGATGGCATCCAGAGAAGCCTTGTTCTTGCCAGAGCCAAAGAAGGCCTGGCGTGCCTGCGCCCACTCCACTCTAGGGGCACAAGAGCAGGGTGAGCAGCGGGGTCAATGTGGGCTGTGGGCCAAGGTACCTCCCAGGGACTGGAGTTGGGGTGAGGGGGGATTGCCAAGTGATCGTGGAAGGTGTTCCCATCCTCTGTTCACCCCCACGTAACCACTACCCTGTTAGAGATGGGCAGAGGTGCAGCGGGTTCTGGCAGCTACCCCACTGAAGTTGCCATCAGTGCCCCTCACTACCGGGGGTCCAGGTTTGGACAGAGGACTCCATGCCCGGCATGCCCCTCCCTTGCTCATGCCTCCGGCCTCAAGTTCTAGGGCAGCATGCAGGGCCGAGCTCCTCTCTTCATGGGGCCATGAACCTCAGCCAGGACAGCCCATGCCCACAGGCCCCAATACCTTCCCCCCGCAGTGAGGGCCGCCAGCCTCTCCTCCCCGGGCTGAGGCAGGGAGGGGTCATCCAGGATCCTCTGGAACTGTATCTCCAGGTCTCGGGGCTTGAGCAGGCGGGAGCCCTCATAGAGCCACACCTTGAAGAAGCGGCCCTTGTGGTAGACGGCCACATGTCTGCTGTCCGAGAGGTGCTGCAGCACGTCTGCGACAGAGGCCAGTGGGCAGGCCAAGGCAGGGCAGCAGGGAGCACCGCCCTTCCCCCGACTCCACCCTGGTACGGGTTCACCAACTGCACACTCGATGACCCATGAGGACCCTGCTTTGCCAGGCCTCTGCCTGGGCCTTCCTTGCCCAGTATGGGGGGCAGGATCATTTGCACTAAGCCAGGCCCTGTGCTGGGCGCTTCCATACCTCTCGTTTAATGGCAGCAACAGTCCTATGAGGCATTTCATAGAAGAGGAAACTGAAGCTCAAGAAAATTACACAAACTGTCCCAGTGTCAGAAACGCAGGCTGCTGCCCCTGCCAGATCCCTCGCTGAGCCCACCCGACCTCCTCTATGGGCTCCTTGAAGGGCGTCTTGTAAGCGCCACAGGGCAGCAGCACACCTCCTGCAGCTCTTTATAAGGAGACTACCTTCCCCTGCACTGTGAGCTCCTGGAAGGGAGGGGCCCCGCAGGGTCCCAGCACTAGCATTGTGCCTGTAAATAGCAGGTGTCACAAACTGACTATTTTCCACAGTTACACAACTCTGAGTCACCAAGGACACTTGCTGATGAGCACATAGTAGGGCGTCTAGCCATGGTGGGCCCACAGCTGGGAGGGAGGGGGCTCCATCCCAATGGCCCCATGATGGGTGCCCAGTACCTGTCTTCTTGCCTGGGATGCGGGTGGTGTTGAACATCCTCTCCATCTGGTAGGAGCACATAGGCACCATGCCCAGGGCCATCACCTGGAGGGAATGCCCAGCAGGGCTCAGAGGCAGGCCTCCTCTCCCTGTTGTGCCCTCAATCCTAACACAACTCACAGGCTTGATCTCTTCACGGTCCAGTTTACGGCGATACATGATCATGGCATGGACGATGTTTCCCAGGCGGGCTGCCTGCACATCTGTGTTCTTGACGAGCACAAAGTCCTACAGAGAGAGAGCAGAGCCTTCAGGGTGGCTATGACAGGTGTGCAGAGCAGCACCTCTCTGTCCAGGGTGTCACCTGGGTCTCCCTGCCAGAGGACTTGAGGTGTCTTGTCCCCACCCCCCAGTCCATCCTGCATATGTTGTCAGAGTGAACTGCCAGACATGAAATGCATAACTGATCAAGTCACTCCTCTGCTCCAGATTTGGCCTGAGCTGCTTTTCCATAACCTATTTCACTTGCTCCTGTTTTGTTTATTTTGCTTTAAGAAAGTGGTTCCCACCACTAAAAAGCAGCTTAAAACCTCTGGTACAGACAAGTTGTATATAAGTTTCTAGAGGGACAGTTTTGTGGAGGAGGAGGATTCCAGCATCTTACTCAGAGTGTGCTTTGGACTGTGGGAAAGGGGAGAGGTGCATGGTGTAGACCATGGCTGGGTGGCAGGAAGACCCAGTTGGCTATGCAAGGTTTGTACTGGGAGCAGGAGAAGGCCAGTCACATGGGACAGGGGCAGACAGTGACCACCTGACTCTAACAGAAGCAGCTCTGGATCCAAAGAGTGACACCAAGGAAGGCATGTTTAAGGAAGCTCCCTGGTAATGGTGTCAAGACAGTTGGAACCCATGGCCGGGAGGCCAGTGAGGGAACCAAGGAAGGATGTGACGGAGCCTGAGCTGAGCAGGGCAGTGAGCCTCAGGGACTTCAAGAGTGGACAGTGTCAGGTGATGGGTCTACTAGATTCTCCGATCCTCAGTATCCCCATCATCCCTAAGCTGCTAAGACTCCTGGAGATTCTTCCAGGATCTCCCTCATCTTCCCTTTCCCTCAGACCTCACTCCAGAACCCCCACTTGCAGGTGGAAACTGTCACCAGGACTCTGGGCTGTTCTCCAGGTCCTTTGCCCTGAGACCTGGAGCTGGGGACAAAGCTGAGCACACAAGAGCGCCCATGGCTCTGGCTCTTACCATGACATAATAGTTGCTATTCACCACGAGGGGGGTCCTGCCTCGGAGGTAGATGTACTCTTCCCACCAATCACTCACCTATGGGTGAGAGGGAAGTTAGTGCTGGGGGGAAGGGTAGGGTGTGGGCAGCCAGGATACAGGTTGGCGAGAGTAAGTCAAGGAAGGGAAACTCACATAGTTAGTTGCCCACCACGACTTGAGTACCAGATACTTCTGCAGCCGAGGGGCAGTCTTGTCCTGGAATTCCTTGGCCAGCATCTCCATGCGGTAATATTCCTCGTTATCCAGCAAGGGCCGCACAGATTCCAGGTACTGTCCAGCCAGGTTATCGTCAGTGTGGGGGCCAGACAGTGATGGCTACCTCTGTCCTGACCCTCTTCCAACCCCAGGCCCATTGCTCTCAAGCCCACTCTTTGCAGGGGATAGACCCTTATGTTTGGACAAGTTCTCTGAGTCCAGCCTACTCTGCCCACTGGGATGCCCAACCCAGGCCTCACCCGCTGAATTGTGGCCGGCACACTAGGCACGGGAAGCTTGGGCAGAGATGTCTGGAAGCTGTAGAGCATGGGCCGCCGGCTGGACAGAAGGCGGACACAGATCTGGGAGTACAGAGCAGAGAGTGTTGGAGTGGGAGCCAGAGGAAAGAATGGAAACAAATTAGCAAACACTTGTGGAGCTGGGCCCCAGATCCTCAGAATCAGGACAAACCACGTGCCAGGGACCAGTGCCCCAAATGCCCCTCCCCTTCAGCTCAGAACCCCAAATGAGGCTCCCCCGGGGTCTCAAACCAGATGCCTAAACCCCTTCACTGGCTTCTACTCACAGCCCAGACTTTGGTAAAGTGGCTGGTCTGGCCATGCATCTCAAACATCCAACCGTGGTAGGAAAGAAGCAGTTTCAGGGTTTGGCGGAAGAAAAAGATACCCGTCATCCAGACCCCCGTGGAGAAGATGGCCATGCTGAGAAGTGCCCGGGTCTGCGGTGTCTGGTAGGGGCCACATCTGTCACAGAAAGGGAGAGAGCTGCAGGGGGTCCACGCAAGGCCAGCCTTGGGGAAATTCTGACTCTGCAGTCTTGGTGGTTGTGAGCCATCTTGGGGGAGGCGTCAAAGAAGAACCTCCCTGGGCACACTCACATCTGAGTATACCACTTACGAACGTGGGATTGAGATGATGGTGGTCCCCAAGGAAGGCTGCCCCTATGACCTCCAATGGCTATTGTCCTGTATCAGCCCAGCTCAGGAACCCTGGCCTTGCAGCCCACCCAACCCTCTCTCCTGGCCCCGCTTCTTACCCCTCAGGGAGGCATCTCTGGATATGAGAGACTAGCCCCATAGAGATGTCCACGTTGCAGTAGGAGGAACCCACTGTTGCCATGATGACAACCAGCCAGCTGGTAGGGCTGCCAGGGTATACACCCCTAAGGATGCCATTCTGTGGGGGCAGAAACAGGCACACTTATGGAGCAGGAAGGACTGTGGTAAGCAGGCACATGAGGTCCTGGTCTTTGCCTGGGAGGCTTTCTCCCTTCCTCACCTGCTGTGTTCTTATTCCTCCTTCATGCCTGGTCTTCCCTCTTCCACACTGCCACACCTGCAGTGCCCAATTACTCACTGTGTTGCACTGTCACTTCTTGCACACCCCTCTCCCCTCCACACCTTGAGCACCCCTCTGGTTTCTGCACTGGTAGAGCCTATCACCCAGCGGAACTGCCAGCTAAGGTGTGAGTGAAGGACCTTGACTATGGGGTAGCAGCTGACACCTGGCCTCTGCCTCCCTGGGAGGCTCTATTCTGCACCTGCTGGGAAGAAGGGGCCAGGAGAACCCCCTGCGCCCACCTTGATGCGAATCAGACGTTTTTTCCAGGAGTTGATCCCGGACAGATAAACGTGTTTCAGGGCCTCCCGACTGAGCTGGAAGTCGACCCCATCTGGGGTCACCGTGAACTGAAAGGCCACGGCTTGGTGTGCTTCCGCCATCCTGGGGGTTGGCTGGCACCTGGGAGGGAGCAGGAGGGTGCAGGAGGGTGCGCGGGGCGGCTCAGGTCAGCTGGCCCTCGGCCGCCCGCCACGCCCAGGCCCCGCCCCGCCCCCGCCCTCCCCCCCGGCCCCGCTCGCCAGCGCCCACCCCTAGCACGCCCGTGGCTGGTCCCCCAGCCCCCGCCAACGGCCGCTGAACCGCCGTGCCGGCGTTGCAGGGAGGCTCCGCCGCAGTGATGCAAGGATCGGGGCCTTGAAAACCTCACGAGCCCGGAGGACACTAAAGGGCGGCCCTGGGGTGGGGGCAAGAGGCGCCCCGGGAAGCGGAGTCCATCCAGGACCCCCCACCCAACCCCGACCAAATGGGATCCCGGCGCGCACCTCGCCCCGTGCACCGTCCCAGGACTCCGAGAAAGGTAGGTAGCCTTGTGCTGCCCCCCACTCCACTCACGGCTTGGGTTTGCTCCTGTCCGCGTCTGGGGCCAGTCGCTCTGGCCCGTGTCCCCACGTCCTTCAGGACTGACCATCCCCGCCCCGCCCTCACTGGGAACCTGACACCCACTCCCAAATTTGGGTTGAGAAAACAGATGGGGGGCGGCAACCAGAATCCCCTCCCCTCCGTGGTGGAAATGGGGGGGGGGGGTCGGGTTTCTGCAAGCCCAAGATTGTTCAAAGGTCTGGGAACCTGGGGGGGGGGGGGCCAAAGGGTCTCACGTGAGGGTGGCGGCATTAGAGCTAAAAATAGCCAAATGTAGGGGAAAGGTGATCAGTGTGTCAGCTGTGCTGTCTGTCCCTTGATCTCCAGTGCTCAGGGTTGGGCAGTCTCACCCCAGGCCCTCTTTGTACCCCCAATGCTCCCCAGTCCCCCACCCAAGTCCTCTTAATATTTATCACTTCTAAGCTGGAGCCAGGGAGTGAGGAGGGCAGCTGGTTCCAATGAGCAGAGAGGACCCTTAACCACTTTCAAGCCCAGAAGCACTAAGCAGCCACACTTTTCAGGAGGGGAAACTGAGGCTCAGAGCAGTGGTCACTTTGTCAATCTATGTGCATTTCTTGGTTGGTACTTTCTGCTGCACTCCAGCAGGGCTAAGACAGAGTGTGAGGGAACAAGCTTGTTTATTGTCTTTAGGTACACAGCCCAGGGGCTCCCGCCCGCTCGCCTGCAGTGAGGACCTGCTCAAACCTGGGGTGAGGTCAGCCTCCTCAACCCCAGTCTGACTCCGGGGGGCTCAGCCCAGTCCCCAGGGCTTCCTGCTCTTTGCCCCTCCCTCCAAGGTCCTGCCCTGGAGGCTCCGGGAGAAATCCAAGGAGTTGGGAGGTAGAGAGTCAGGACGAGGGATGGAAGCTGGTCAGCTGCCCCTTCTGCTGGAAGTAGAACTGGAACCGAGACTGGGCATACTCCTAGGGAAGGAAGCCCATCACATACGTCAGTGAGAAGGCATGGGACTAGCACTCCAACCCCTCTCAGCCTGCCCATAGGCCACCCAGGACTGCCCAGATTTTCTGGAGAACAGATGCCCCTGCTGCTTCCCCTCCCCTGACTTAGCCCCCCCACCCCAGGTTATTTACCAAGTAACCAAATTCTATGGTGGACATGGATGCCTGGAGGATGGACCAAAGACCCCAAAAGAAATGGGATGCCAGAGCATACCTGAAGGTACAGAAAAGTAGAGTTCAGAGCACATCTGGCATTGCCTGGATCCCCTCCTCGAGGCTGGTCAAGCCCCGCTGCCCTAACTCCTACGCTGTCCTGACTCTTACCACTCTCAAACTGTCCCTCCCTGTCAGCCTCATACCTCATCCTTGCTCCCTGCCCCCACTTTGCACTGCACCCTTACCTGTAGCCCCGTGAGTCTGACTGTCTGCATCTTCCTCTGCCCCCTGCTCCACCCCCACCCCACCCATCTTTCCTCACCGATTGACCTCTACCAGCAAATCTTCTTCCAGTTTCTTCTGCTCCTCTCGGGAGATGGTCTCACCTTTTTTTACCTCCGCCAGGTAATGGCGAATAAAATGAAGCTGACATCAACAGATGAGAGTCAGGAAATAAGCAGACTGTGGAGCATTTCCCAGTTAACACCCCTTCTCATCATTTCGTTCAAACTTCACCTTCCTCATCCCTTATAGGCCAGGTCCTGCTCCCCAGCCTCTAGCCCACATACCTGCTGTCCCCGGGTGGGGTAGTCTGCAGCCTGTGCTTTGTAGAAAGGCCACTCCTCGTGAGTATAATCATAAACCCACTCACAAAAATGGTTCGCGATGTCAAAGCCCCTGAAGGAATAAGGTGGATACTCAGTCCCTAAATACCCTGGGTGGCTGGGATGCACAGATGAAAGCTAGGTCTGTTTTCCAGGGTACTGAGGGAACAGACCTATGGGAAGCCGTCCTCTCACCCTCACCTGTAGTTATAACTGCTGTACTCAAAGTCGACCAGCATGAGACTGTCGACATCTTCTGGCTCTGAGAGCAGTAAGATGTTCCCTAGGAGAATGTGGTAGGATTCTGGTCACTCCAGGGCCCTCTGGGCCTCCTCACCTTAGGCTGGGAAACTCAAGACATGTTTTACCTTCCTGAATGTCGTTATGGCAGAAGACCACTGGTGATGGGGTAGAATCTAGCAACTTCCTGCAGGGAAACAGGGGCATGGGTCCTGAGCAACAGTGAGTAGAGGAGGGTCAGAGCCACCCTCCCTGACCCCAGCCTTCACCAAATCTTGGGGAGGACCCTGTGCTCTTCTGCTCGCCATCCTGCCTGCCCTCACCTGAGGCTGCCCATCTCATCCTTCAGTCTGTACATCTCCAGCAGGTTCATCTGGGGGAGGCCAGTCGGGGGCAGATCCTGGATCTGCTTTAAGTACCTGAAGCCCAAAGAATAGGATATAGTCATCCTACTATCCCTCCCCACCCCTTTCCTATCTACCCCAGGCCAGGCTATCCTACCCGTTTTCCTGTCACTATGACTTGTCTGGCAAACGTCTGGAAGCCTGTTCTGTGAGACCATGCTAGACCCGGGGACACCTGATCCACACAAGTGGAGGGCTGGACAGAGTCATGTACGCAGCCAGTCACAGCCCAGGGTGGTAACTGCCAGCATGAGGGTTCAGCCCGGGTGTGCAGGAGCCTTGAGGAGGCCCCTGACTCACCGCTCCATGGTCCCAAACAGCCAGTGGGGCTCCTTAGTGAAAGGCATCTCCATGCCGTGGAAGCGGGCCATCTTCGTGGCAATGGCGGCTGACAACACCGGATCTCGAAGCTCACGCGTTGTCAAGGGCCGACTCTGCACCCAGGAACCTATCAGGGTGGTGAGGGGGCTGGGGCAGGAGGGGAGCGGGGTGGCGGAATGGGGGGAGGTCAGGGTCTTGGGGAAAATTCCCTACCTGGGGCGAGGGATGTGAAGGCAGACACTGGGAAGGGGGCTGGGGGCTGGGGAAGGAGGTGCCTTGGGGAGGTCAGGGCCGGGCTGGGCTCGTACTGGGATGTACTGCTCCAGCCGGCCCTCTGGAAAGACTCCGTAGAGCTGGGGCCCCAATGACCGCTCTGCGAGGATAGCGAACATCACGCTTTCGAGGACCAAGGAATCCACGCCCTGAAGGAAGACGGACAGCAAAGGGGCCGGAGGCAAAGCGGCACCGACACACAGGAGGGGCTGCCTTCTCCTCCCACGGCAGCCGGCGCGTCCTCTGCCTGGAACGCCGTCCCGGGAGCGGACAAGGCCCCGCCCGAGCCTTGGGGTCCTGCCCCCCGGGCCGGCGCCGGCCCTCACCTGCAGGATGGCCCCGTACAGCCGCAACAGCACCTCGCGCGGCTCCGCGCCCACGCTGGGCAGGTGGTCCGGCAGCGCGCAGCGGAACAGCAGGTTGCTGAGGCCCCCGCTGCAGGCCACGGCAGCGCGTTCAGCCCCCGGCCAGCCGCCTGGGACCCTCGGCGCTCCCGCCCGCACACGCCCCCTGACCTCTGAACTCCCACCTCACGGGGTCAACCCTCAGCTCCTCCGGCCGCGCTCGGCGCCAGGCGCCGCCCAAGTACTCGCGGCACCACTGGTAGGCTCGGCGCTCGGCGTCACGCGACCGCGCTGAGCCGCGCCGCGCGTTCGGGGCCGCGTCGGGGCACTTAGACCGCAGCAAGCTGTCCTTGGCCAAGCGGCCGCCGACAGCCCCGCCTCCGGCCGCAGCTGTCCCTTCGGCCGCCATAGCGCGGGCTTGGCCGGGCCCAACGCCCAGCCGAGCTCAGCCCACTTCGGACGGGTTCGGCTTCTTCCGGCTGCGCTCGGCTCTGCTTCCGGCTAACCTGAGCTTCCGGTCACACTCGGGTCTCTCCGGCTCTATTCGGCTCTTTGCGGCGCCGCTCGGCTCTCTCCGTGTGCCTGGTCCGGGGGCCCTTTCCGAAGGCCAGATTCCGCGCGTCTCCGCCATTCCCCGCCCCTGCTCAGGGCTAAGACCAATGGCCTCTCTCTCTGGGCGGGGCCGCTCGAAAGGCAGGCTGCTGTTGGATTGTGACCCGGAACTAAGAAACAGCGTGGGCCAATCAGAAGCGCCATGAGGGGTTGGGCCTGCCACCCTGCAGCGTGTCACGTGGGTAAGTCACGTGGGCAAATCACATGGGCAGCTGGCGTGTCCGCGGCTAGCGTGCGAATTGGTCTCTCCGCGGGAGTGGAGCGGGCAGAGTGCTTAAGGGTAGGTGTGCCCCGGAAACTGCCGGTGAGGGAAGATGGGCCTTCGCCTGGGTAGGGGAGTGGGCGGGACAGTGGAGCATGGAGTTGAGCCACTGAGTGTGGCCAGCCCTGAGTGCGTATCACACCAAGGGGAGGAGAACGTGTGTGTGACTCACCTCTAGGGCTGGAGAGTGTGGGGCACACGGTCGGTGCCGAGTAAATATCTGCTGATGAGTGAATGAAAGATCGGGACCCTTGGGACAATCCCGCTGGCTCCAAAACCCTTAAATCCCTAGTCACCGCCGAGACTCCCGGGTGGATTGGAGCGCAACTCTGGCAGGTGGGTCTTGTTGCCCTGAGTGACACTAACATCTCCATACCCCACTCTACTCCCCTTCTTGCCTCTAGACCTAGAACCAATTACAGAATCACTCCCAGGAGGAGTAGGCTCACACCTTAGAGCAGACACCCGGGGCCGCACCGCGTCTCCTTGGTTCACCGAAGAGCGCTCAGACTCACGTTGATGGGGTCCCGCCTGAGGTTCGTCTTCTGCATTTCTGCTTCTGCCCCAGACTGGAGTGGCAGCCAGCATGACCTGACCCACAGGGATCTGTGGCAGTGCCTGTTGGACCATGGTGTTCTTTGGGGTGAAATAGGTAGGCAGCTGACTAGAGCTGTTTGATTTGAGTAACCAGAAAGACATCAAGAGTTGTTGATCAGAAGGCGAATGTCAGTTGCTGCAGTGGAAAATCATGATCCCTCACTCTATTTAAATCTAGTTTTGACACCTAGAGCTCACTGGTCGAAAAGGACCTTGGTCCCTTCCAGGAAGGATTCTACAATGCCACGATAAGTATATACAAAACATACTCCTCCAGTCCTTCCCCAAAGGGATCTAGAGCCACTTAACAAAGCAACTAATTGACTTTGCAAAAGCGACTCTCCAGGTCTTTCAAGGACTGTTAGATACAGGATCTGAGCTGACACTTATGCCAGGGTACCTGAAGCATCGTGAGCCACTGGTTAGAATAGGGGCTATGGAAGTCAGGTGATAAATGGAATCCTGACCCATATCCTGTGGTTACTTCTCTGGTCCCAGTGCACACTTGGGATGATTACATGTAGCAGTAGGAAGAGCCTTTACATTGATCTCTTATCTGTGGAATAAGAAAGATTATGGTAGGAAGAGCAAAGTGGAAGCCCCTGAAACTCCCCATCCCTCTGCCACCCCTTCCAGAATACTAAATCAGAAACAATGCTGCATTTCAGGTGGGATTGCAGAGGTTGTGTCACTCTTGAAGACAAAAAAGTGGTTGTCCCCTTTATATCCCCTTCAATTCACCTGAATGGTCTCTGCAAAATCCAGATGGATTCAAGTAAATAATGGTGGTATACCACAGACTTAGCCAAGTAGTATCTCCAATCACAGCAGCTGTGTCAGATGAGGTATCTTTACTGGAACCAATTAATGCATCTCTGGCACTTAATAATGCAATTATTGATGTGGTTAACATTCTTTTCAATTTCCAGTAATAAAGAGTAAATTTCCAACAGCAGTTCACATTTATATGGGAAGGACAGCCAAACATATTCGTTGTCTTGCTTCAAGGCTGTTTTGACACTCCTGCTCTCTGTCACAACATAATCCATTGAGACCTTGATCATCTGGATGTTTCACATAACATTGATGACATCATGCTAGTTGGACACCATGAAGAAGAAAGTGACAAGTGCTCTGTCCTTGGTAAGACAATGCATGTCAGGGGGTGAGAGAGAAACCCTCAGAAGTTCTGGAGCCTGTCATCAGTGAAGTTTTCAGGGGTGCAGCATTGTAGGGCAGATCAGGGCATCACCTCTTAGATAAGGACAAGTTTTGCATTTGGTATCCCTATCACAAAGAAGGAGGCATAGCGCTTGACGCATGTTGGGATTTTGGAGTTAGTGTGTACCACACTTGGGAATACTGTTCTGACCTATTTATTGGGTAACTTGGAAGACTGCTAGTTTTGAGTGGGGCCCAGAGTAAAGGAGGGCTCTGTTGAAGATCCATATTGGAGGGTGAGTTCCCTTGCCACTTAGCAAAACCAATGGGTTAGGGTTGGGCTTATTTGTGGTAGGTAGGGACCCTGCATGGTACCTTTGGCAGGCTGTAACAGGAGATTTGCAGTGCACACTCCTAGGATTCTGAAGCAAGACGATGCCTACTGCAGTGGAGAACTACTCAGCAATTAAAAGCATCTCCTGGTACACTGCTGGACCCAAGTAGAGACTGAGTGCCTGATTATGGGGCATCAAATGACCATGTGACCTGAGCCAGATACTGACAGACCCACCAAACCAATAGGTTAGGCAGGCTCAGTAGCAACTCATGGCACAATGAAAAAGGATTGGACCCAAGCTTGTATAGAGGGCACAAGTCGTTTATAGGAAGAGGTGGCTGTGGCCTCCACATCTCCTACCTTGTTGCACCGATGCCTCTTTTTTAGCAGACAGGAAGAAAAATTCAGGTCTGGTTCAGAGATGGATCAGCTTGATGTGTTGGTATGAGCTGAAGATGAACCATTGCTGCATTGCAGTCCCTCTCAGGGTGGCTCTAAATGACAGTAATGAAGAGAAATCCTCCAGAGGGCGGAGCTTCAAGCAGTATGCTTGGATATCCACTTTGGAGGGAGGGAGTGGAGTGGACACTGTAGTGGCGTAAGGAAGAGATGCACATGAACATCTGGGTTGTGACAGATGTCTTGCTAGTTGGTCAGGCACCTGGAAAAAGCAGGAGGGGAATATTGGAGACAAGGAGGTCTGGGAAAGAAGATGGATCTCTGCGAGTGATCACAAGGCTGTGAATCTTTGTGCCTCATGTTAATACTCACTGCAGAGGGGTCACTGAGCAACAAAGGGGGCTAGATAAAGCTCAGCCAGCTTCTGTCCTTTTGTGCTTGTGCATCAGGCCCATGACTGGAGTGCCATCGTGGTAGGACTGCAGTTTATGCCCACCAACACAGGGTCTCTTATCAGGGCTTATCTAATTATTATTGCTGCTGAATTTCTGACCTGTTAGCAGCCAAGATTAGTGCTGAGCTCCTGATATGGTACCATCCCTGGATGAGTTGGCGATGGGGTGGTTACAGCAGATCCTTTCCACCCAGGAGGGAGCATTAATTCATCTTACTGGAATTGACACATGCTCTGGGTACGGGTTTGCCTTTCTGATCCACGATGTCTGAGTGGCATCACTATTCAGGAGCTTAGAGAATGCTCGATTTACCAACATGAGTTCATGTATAACATCACTTTGGGCCAAGAAACTCATTTTACAGTGAAAGAGGTACAATGGTGTATGGATTGCCAAGGGATCCACTGCTTCTCTAATATCCTGCCTTGTCTACAAGCAGTCAGTCTAACTGAAAGATGTAATGACCTCTTAAAGACTTAGCTAAGTCCTAGCTCTAGGATGTATCTGAGGAGTTGGGGTATATAACCTGAATCAAAGCCCAGTATATGGTGCTGTGCCTCCAGTGGACAGAATATGTGGATCCAGGAACAAAGACACAGGTCCAAGAATCCAGGGGTTGAGATTAGCTCTCTGTCACCATCATTCTCTGTGCTCCACTTGTATTATTTGCACATTGTGTCTCTATAGCATTAAGGTCTGCTGGATTAAAGCCCCTGGTTTCCAGGTAGGGAACACTTCCATGAGGGGTCTTCCACTGCTTCCAGGGAAGGACACCTCTGCTGAACCTGAATCTGCGAATTCCACCCACTTTGAACTCCTCATGCTGGTGGACCAGCAGGCAGAGAAGGAGGGGATAATTGATCCTGATTATTACGAGGAGATAGGGTTGCTGCTAATTAATGGGGCAATCAGGATTTGGTCTGGCACTTGGAGGCTTCACCTGGGTCTGTCTGCTTGCTTCCATGCCAAGTGACAACAGTGAAAAGGCATTTTCAGCAGCCACAGCCTGCCAAGGGCAAGGCAGCCAAGGGCTCAGACCCCTCAGGGATGGAGATCTGGGTAAGGCCATCAGGCAAGCCATGTAAGCTAGCTGTGATGTTGGCTGAGGATGAGGGAAGTCTAGGAGAGGTGGAGGAGAAGGGAGATACTAAATAGCAATTACAGCCTCAAGAGCAGCTGCAGCAGTGGGGACTGTATTTGTTTTAACCCTCTTATATTAAGTCTTTTGTAAAGGTTGTAACCAGCCTTCACCTCAAAGAATCATGACAGAACGGACTTAATATGGTGCCCAAGTAGATCTGAGGGGTGCAAGTGCTGGTGTCTTGACTGATGCCCTCATCACACCTTTAATTGCAGTGGACTTACAGAGCTGCCTCTCTGGCACCTGCTGTGTGTCTCTGCACCATCTGCCCCAGGGCTTCTCTGATGCCACAAGAGCCCACTTGGCCTGCTTACCAACGCAGCTTAGGTCTCTGGGGGCAACCTCAGGGACTGGAGACAGGAGTCAGTGGATGAATAGTTGGACAACCCTAGGAGGCATCCTGTATACTTCTCAGGAGGTCCTGGTGAAGTCAAAGTGCTGTTACCCAGAGTAGTAACCTCAGGAACACACTGCTATGTTTTGATACCTCCTTTCCTGTCTCACTGTCCCCCTCTGTCACTTCTGTTTCATGGGATCATATCCTGAACAAACCACTTATACCCAAGTCTTTGTCTTAGGCTCTGCTTTCAGAAGAACCCAAAAAAGACACACTAAAAGAAAGGTTATTTCCAGTTTATATCGGCAAAAAAATCTGGGGGAATGTGTGTGGGAATGGATTATGAGGCGAGAAAGCCAAGAATTAACTGTACTTCAAATTTATCGACTAGGGTGTGCTCCAAAGGGATTCTGGACTCAGTGTTTTGGTTAAAGTGCTGGAAATAGTTGTAACTGTGCTTTCTTGGCTGAATGAAGCCTGGACTCATTGGCATCTTACTCTGATGAGAAGATAAGAATGTACTGGAATAGACTTGTCATGTATATGACCTGGCCCCAGTCTCTATATTTTTCTTCGTTAGTCCGTTATGTTGATTTAAAAAATATATTTGATAGATTATGTCTTGAATTTCTTTTCCAGGAGGTGAAGGGTTGTAAAGTATTTGATATGTGTTGGGTCTGTTGGGGTTGTAAACCCTGATTGGTCTCATTTATGCCCACGACTTCAATTAGTATCCATATGCTTGTGATTGGATAACAACTTGACTAGGTAGAATATTCTTGGGTCACTGTCAGTTGCCTATTGCCACTGTAACAAATTACCACAACCTTGGTAACTTAAAACAACAAATTTATTCTCTCTCAGTCCTGGAGACCAGAAGTTCAAAATCAGTATCACTGGGCCAAAATCAAGGTGTGGGCTGCATTCTCTCTGGAGACTCGAAGGGAGAATCCATTC
Organism: Equus asinus; assembly: GCF_041296235.1. Lineage (NCBI taxonomy): Eukaryota > Metazoa > Chordata > Mammalia > Perissodactyla > Equidae > Equus > Equus asinus. The sequence goes on along the minus strand of NC_091793.1, from coordinate 12,175,036 downwards.
CTGGCCTCCTCCAGATTCTGATGGCTGCACCCATTCCTTGGTGTGTGGCTGCATCACTCCAGTCTCTGCCTCCATGGTCAATATTGCTTCCTCTTCTGTCTGTGTAATCTCCTTCTGCCTCTCTTGTAAGCACACTTGTGATCACATTTTGGGCCAACCTGGATAATCCAGGATAATCTCCTCATCTCAAAATCCTTAATTTAATCACCTCTGCAAAGATCCTTTTTCCAAACAAGGTAGCATCTACAGGTTCCAGGTGTTAGTACTTGGATATCTTTTGGGGGGACCATTTTTCAGCCTACCACAGTCACTGTTGCTTTCCCTCACAGCTTTCAGTTCATCATGCCACTGTGTCCTAGTCCTTGAATATTGCAGTTGAAAAGTTCTGAGTCCAGCCTGATTTTTCTGCCTGAATCCTTGAAGAAGTATGGTAATTTGTTTATTCATTTAAAATGATGATAAATCCATGGAACAACAAAAGACCCCAAATAGCCAAAGGATTCCTGAGGAAAAAGAACAAAGCTGGAGGTATCACACTCCCTGATTTCAAGTTATACTACAAAGCCATAGTAACCAAAACAGCATGGTACTGGCACAAAAACAGACACACAGATCAATGGAACAGAACTGAGAGCCCAGAAGTAAACCCACACGTTTATGAACAGCTAATATTCGACAAGGGAGCCAAAAGCATACGATGGAGAAAGGAGAGTCTCTTCAATAAATGGTGTTGGGAGAACTGGACAGCCACATGCCGAAGAATGAAAGTAGACAATTCCCTTACACCATGCACAAAAAAAACCTCAAAATGAATTAAAGACTTGAATGTAAGACCTGAAACCATGAGACTTCTGGAAGAAAACATAGGCAGTATGCTCTTTGACATTGGTCTGAGTAGCATTTTTTCAAGTCCCATGTCTGACCAGGCAAGGGAAACAAAAGAAAAAATGAACAAATGGGACTACATCAAACCAAAAAGTTTCTGCACAGCGAAGGAAGCCATCAACACAACGAAAAGACAATGTAACAATTGGGAGAAGATATTTGCAAACCATATATCAGATAAGGGATTAATATCCAAAATATAGAAAGAACTAATACAGCTCAACAACAAAAAAACCAACAATCCAGTTAGAAAATGGGCAAAAGATCTGAACAGAGATTTCTCCAAAGAAGATATATGGATGGCCAACAGGCATATGAAAAGATGCTCAACATCATTTGCTATCAGGGAAATGCAAATCAAAACTACAATGAGGTATCACCTCACTCTGGTCAGAATGGCTATAATTAACAAGACAGGAAACAACAATTGCTGGCAAGGATGTGGAGAGAAGGGAACCCTTGTTCACTGCTGGTGGGAGTGCAAACTGGTGCAGCCACTATGGAAAGCAGTAGGGAGTATCCTCAGAAAATTAAGGATAGATCTACCATATGATCCAGCTGTTCCACTGCTGGGTATTTATCCAAAGAACTTGAAAACACAAAGGCATAAAGATACTTGCACCCCTATGTTCATTGCAGCATTATACACAATAGCCAAGACATGGAAGCAACCTAGGTGCCCATCAAGGGATGAAAGGATAAAGAAGATGTGGTATTTCTACACGATGGACTACTACCCAGCCATAAGAAATGACGAAATCCGGCCATTTGTGACAACATGGATGAACCTTGAGGGTATTGTGCTGAGTGAAATAAGTCAGAGGGAGAAAGTCAGATACCATATGATCTCAATCATAAGTAGAAGATAAAAACAACAACAACAAAAAATAGCATTGGAGATTGGATTGGTGGTTACCATGGGGGAGGTGGGGAGGGTAAAAGGGGTGATCAGGTTCTCATGTGAGGGGATGGACTATAATTAGTTTTCAGGTGGTGAACATGATGTACACAGAATTGGAAATATGATGTACATCTGAAAATAAAAATAAGTAATTACATCAATTTACTGAAAAAAAATGATAAATCCTTACATGTTAACATAAATAATCTTATAAAAATAACTTTTATAAAATAAAAATCTAATGAGAATAATGGCATTGTTTTTACGTTTTTGTAAGTTTCTTTAATATTTGGCTTAGTTGAAGATAGCTGGTTCCCCATATCTGTTTCTGCAGTCAGTCGCTTGCTATATGTTGTTTTGGTTGAAATATACACAGAAAATCCAGTTTCACATAGACGTGTAGTTGGAAACATTTTCAATAGCTTTTTCAGGTACTTGTGGATCTTTGTTGATAACTACACCAAGACTTGACAAGGGGTGGTTTCTTAAAGGTTAGTTGCAATTTGGAATTTGAAAGCTTATCAATGAATTTTTGTCTTCTGTTACATGTAAATCCATTGGTCTATCTTGCACGCTGAATGGGTCTTTTACTCATGCATAATTTTGAAACATCATGCATTCATTGGTCATTTGGAAAACATCAGTTCACTGAATTGTGTAGCTCCTCCAAATTTTGACTGACTTTATTATGTAATACCCAAAAATCATACTTGTTAATGTTACCACCAAGTTCATCAGGAAAATATTTAAATATTGGGAAACTTAAAGCTCATGGTGATGGACACAGGTTTTCCAAAATTCTAATTTTTACTTAAAACTCAAATTTTATCATTGGCAACAAATACCATCAGTTATTTTCCTTGAAGTGATATGCTCACTCTGTGCATTTTTTTCTTTTTAAAGATCGGCACCTGAGCTAACATCTGTGACCAATCTTCTCTTTTTCTTTCTTCTTCTCCCCAAAGTCCCCCAGTACATACTGTATATTCTAGTGGAGGTCCTTCTAGTTCTGTGTGGGACGCCACCTCAGTGTGGCTTGATGAGCCGTGCTAGGTCAGCGCCCAGGATCCGAACCAGTGAAACCCTGGGCCACCAAAGTGGAGCACGAACTTAACCACTTGGCCACGGGGCTGGCCCCACTTTATTCATTTTTGAGAAAGTGTCTGCCACATACCCAAGTGCGAATAACCATAGTTTGTCAGTTTTGTTTCAAGTAAAAAAGTGTTTCATGAAAAAAGTGGTTAGTTCAGCTGCCAACTTAAACAGTTGTGTAAGTGGTGGTGACAACCACAGTATCTTAGTGTGCAGGGGTTTAGTCATCACTCTGAATATGAAGAATTGTTAAGTAATTAAAAATTAATTTTTATTGCTTCGTCAAGAAAATTCGTAAGTGAAACTGCGCCCCCTACACTGTAGGCATGTGGCAGTGAAGAATGTGAGGATTATTGGTACAGTTTGGCGCCACCACCTTGACTTGTGCTAAGGAGCCAGCAGTTTTTCCCACCATTGCTTTTGCACTGTCAGTGCAAAGGTCCACACAGTGGGAAGGCAAATAACATCTTAGTATTACACAAATAATTTTGACTTCGCTGACCTTTGGAGACTCCACTGTCTTTGGAGACAGACTATATTTTGAGAACCAATGCTATAATATATTGTAGCGATCATAGGATATGTGTATTTTCAGTTTTATTAAATATTGCTAAATTTCTCTCTAAACTGGTGATCGCAATTTGTACTCTGTAGCAATTAGGATAATATTTGGCCATTAATCACAAAGGCCCAAGATAACAGTGACTTAAAGGGAAATTTTAGTGATGCTGTGTGTGGTTGAACACATAGAATACACTAAATGGGGTCCCTGGAATTACACAGTGCACAGCCTGTGCAATCCTATGCAGTTTACATGAGATAAGGGCTTGAATGGTGGCTCTATTCCATGAAGTCCTTAAGGATCCAGGTTTCTTTTATCTTGTTCTGCCTTTATGTCCTCCATTCCCAAGGTTACTTTATGATCCAATATGACTGCTCTAACAAGTGCTTCTGATTTTTAGCCAGCAGTTGGATAAGGATGGGCTGAGTAAGAAGATCAAATGTCTTGTGCCAGCAGTCTCTTAAGGGAAATACCTGGAAGCTGCCACATGCCACTAGCTGCAAGGGAGATTGAAAAATATATTTATTTTAGAGGGCTAAATGGCCAATTGAAAATCAGGGATTCTGGGGCTGGCCTGGTGGCACAGTGGTTAAGTTCGCACGTTCCGCTTTTCTGTGGCCCAGGGTTCGCCGGTTCAGATCCCGGTTGTGGACATGACACCGCTTGGCAAATGCCATGCTGTGGTAGGCGTCCCACATATAAAGTAGAGGAAGATGGGCATGGATGTTAGCTCAGGGCCAGTCTTCCTCAGCAAAAAGAGGAGGATTGGCGGTAGTTAGCTCAGGGATAATCTTCCTCAAAAAAAAAAAACAAACAAGGATTCTAAAATTATAGGAGAACAAGCGAATAGATATTGGGGGGGGGGGACGCAATTAGCAGTTTCTGCTACACTCCACTCCCTTGGCCATTTATATATCTATGCACCCTCTTTTTCCCATATATGGAACACACCCATCTTATCCCTGAGGGACACCATTTGTAAAAGTTGCAGCATCCAGGTCAAAGTTTAGATTCTCTGAGTTATGTGCTGTTTCTTCCAAAAGGTCCAGATGTAGATCCTTGTGGTCTGGTGAATTAAAAATGGAGATATATTATTTGTCCCCCCAACATAATCCATGAACTATAGTTTACAAATTCAGTGATTTATAAACAAAGATATTTTATGTGTCCTAAACATACAATGAGAGAGTAAGAAAAAGATAAATACAATGAAAACTGCTATTCAGAAAAGGCAACAAGGGAAACATATAGCAGTCTCTGGTCTATGGCAATTTCCAAATCCTATTGAGCATGAACAGTGAAGACCCCTTCCCTGGCAGGAGAAGAAGTTCCTTGTTTTGACAGCCCCTGGCTCTGTCCTCTGGGATGTTCCTCCTGTGTTATGCATCATGTCCACATCTGAGGAGGGCACTGAAGAGCATACCCTACTTGGAGTCTGCACAGCTTTTTCTGTGGGGTCGGATGCTTACTAGCGTTTGTAGGGATTATTCTAGGAGTCAATGGTCACAGATTTTGGCAAACCAGGATCATAGTTTCTTTGGTAATACAGTTTTCCCCAAAATTTCTGTAATGACTAATTCTAGATCTGTAACATGAGATGGGAAGGATTCCTTCCTCCTGTTTTCTGAAATGTTTTATGTAAAGTTGGTGTTATTTCTTCCTTAAGTGTTTTTTAGAATTCACCAGTAAAGCAATCTGGGTCTGGAGTTTTCTTTGTGGGAAGTTTTTAATTGGGAATTCGATTTCTTTAATACCTATGGGGCCATTCAGATTTTTCTCTTTGTTCTTGTAATTTGTGTCTTTCAGGGAATTTATTCATTTAATCTAAGTTGTCATATTTATTGGCAGAAAGTTGTTCATAGTATTTTTAATTATCCTTTTAGTATCTGTTGAATCTATAGTAATGTTCCTGATACTGGTAATTTATGTCTAGCTACTCACTTTTTTCTTGATTAATTAGAGGCTTAGCAAATTTATTGATTTTTTTCAAAGAACCAGCTTTTGGTTTTATAGATTTACCTCAATTGTTTGTATGTTTTCTATTTCATTGATTTCTGTTCTTTCCTTCTAATGCATTGGTTCTTTTCTTTTCTTCCCAGTTTTTACTTTTAGCCTACCTTTGTTTTCATATTAAAGTTCATTTCTTGAGACAGCCTATAGATGAGTCTCACTTTTTTATACAATCTGACGGTCTCTGCCTTTTAATTTAAGTATTTAGAACATTTCCATTTAATGTAACTATTGACATTGTTGGGCTACCATCTCACTACTTGTTTTATATTTGTCCCATCTTAGTTTTGTCTATTTTCCCTCTTTGCTTTCTTTTGTATTAACCAAATATGTTTTAGAATTCCATTCTATCTCCACTCTTAGCTAATTAGCTGTATCTCTTTGTGACTTTTAAAAATGTTTTCTCTAGGGTTTGTACTATGCATTTTTAGCTTATCATAGTCTACCCTCAAGTAACAGTATACTGTCTCACATATAATGTAAGAACCTTACAGCAGTGTAGTTCCATTTCTCCCTCCCATCTTTTGCTATTCTTCTTATATGTTTTACTTACACATATGTTTTAAACTCTATCATACATTGCTGATTTTTAAAATTTATACAGTCAATTGTATTTTAAAGAAATTCAAACATGAGAAAAAAGCCTTTTAGGATTTCCCTCAGTCCTCTTTATTACTTTTTGTAGACCCAGGTTCTCCTCAGGTGCACTCTTTCATTCTGCAGAACTTACATTAATATTCTTTGCATTGCAGATATGCTAGTGAAAAATTATCTCAGAGTTTGTCTGAAGTTGTCTTTATTTCACATGCACTTTTGGAGGACATTTCCACTGCACATTGATATTCTTTCTCTTTCAGCACTTTAAGGATGCCGTTTCATTTATTATGGTTTGCATTGTTTCCGATGAGAAATCAGAAAGAATTTTTGTCTTTGTTTCCTGATATGTGTGTCTTCTTTTTCTATTTTTAATATTTTCTTGTTATTGCTAATTTTCAGCAATTTGATCATTATGTGCTTTGAAGTAGTTTATTTTGTGTTTATCCTACTTGGGATTTGTTGAGTACTTTGGACCTGTGGGTTTATAGTTTTGAAAAAGTTTGGAAATTTTTCAAGCCATTATTTCTTCAAATACTTTTTTTTTTTTTTTTTTGCTGGCCCTTTGTTTCTCCAATTATCCAGTTGTTAGACTGCTTGATATTTTCCCAAATGTCAATGAGGCTTTGTTATTTTTTTCAGTCTCTTTTTCTCTCTGCTTCAGTTTGCATAGTTTTTATTACTCTGTTTTCATGTTCACTGATCTTTTCTTCCTCCGTGTCTAATGCACTGCTAATCCCATCCAGTAAATTTTTCATTTCATATGCTGCACTTTTCATCTCTCAAAGTTCCATTTGGTTCTTTTTTTTTTACATCTTCCATTTGTTTGCTCACTGTATTCATGTTTTCTTTAAGTCCATGGGTATATTCATAATAGCTGTTCTAAAGTCTATGTCTGTTAATTCCATTGTTTCTATTCTTTATGAATCTGTTTTTACTGATTTTTTCCCTCCAAGTTTTTCCTGCTTCATTGCAGGTCTTTTTATTGGATGCAGGACATGAGTGCCTTCGTTTCATTATCTTCCTTTAAAGAGTATTGAAGTTGCTTTTGGCAGTTAAGTTTCTTCTGGATCAGCTTGATTCTTTTGAGGCTTGTTTTAAAACTTTGTTAGCGGCGGTCTAAAGTGGCCTTTACTCTGGGGCTGGTTTAGCTCTACTGAATGTGCCAGGTGTTCAATATGGTCTCACCATCTAGCTGTTGGATCTTGAATATCTCCGAGTCCTACACGAGCTCTGGAATTCCCACCTTACAGTTCCCCCAATAGTTTTTCTCTATCCCGCCTTATGGAATTTTATTCTACACAAGCACAATTCAGTATTTACCAAAACTTAGGGGGATCCTATTGTAGATTTCTGAAACTCTTTCTCTGAGTAGATCCCTTCTCTGTAGTACTTTTATCTGGAGATTCCAAATAACTCGGTCTCCCCAAACTCTGACTTCTATCTTCTAAACTCATCAAGACTGCCTCTAAGTGCACCCTCTTCCCTGCACTGCAGTCTGGAAATGCCTCCATATGGAAAACCAAGACAATTGTAGGCTTTTGTCAGTTGTTTCCCTTCTCTCAGGGATCACAGTCCTGTACTGTCCTTTGTCCAAATGTCTGAAAATAGTTTCTTCCTATATTTTGTTCAGTGTCCTGGGGTTTTTTTCCCCCCTTGGCAGGAGGGCAGGTTCAATAACTGTTATTCCGTAACGGCTGTAAGCCATTAAAAATTGTAATTGTTGAATGTTTTTAAGTTCACATCTATTGACATGATCATGCAGTTTTTCTTTCCTAGTCTGTGAATATGTTGGATTACCATTGAAAGTGAAAGTGAGATGTTGAGCCATCCTTGGATTTCTGGGTTAAACCCCATGTGATCAGAATGCATTTACAAAATTAAACTGTTGAATTTCGTTAGCTAATATTTTGTTGCGGCTTTTGTATATATGCTTATAAGTGAAATAGACATATAATTCATTAATTTTCTTGAGCTATTCTTATCGCATTGTAGCTTCATAAAATAAATGGAGATGTAATATGGCAAACTAGATTCCTAAATAGAACTTTCTGCTAAAAACAGTTAAAAGTCCAGGATAAGCTACTTTCTAAAAAAGTGTTTTCTAAAATCATTAATGATCTAGTAAGAGAATAAGGGACTAAGTAAAATGTGAGCCCCGAGGAGCCAGTGGAGCACTGCACACTGCTTTTGATCAGAGGCGTTTGGTGAACCAAGAGAACTTGGATTTGGGGTTTTAAGCTTATGCTGGGTTGAATAGGCTATAAAATTCACATCCACCCAGGACCTCAGAATGTGACCTTATTCATTGCGGATGACATTAGTTAAGATAAGGTCACACTGGATTAGGGTGGGTCCTAATCCAATGACTGGTGTCCTTATAAGAAGAGGGAAATTTGGACACAGACATGGAAACATAGGGGAGAAGTTCACATGATGATGGAGGCAGAGATCAGAGTGATGCATCTACAAGTTAAGGACTGCCAGCAACCACCAGAAGCTGGAAGAGGCAAGGAAGGATCCTCTCCTAGAGCCTTTGGGGAGAGCGTGGCCCTGCTGACACCTTGATTTTGGACTTCTAGCCTCCTTTGGCAACTGCAAAGAAAATTGACTATTTCAAATTTGAGGGCAAAGTGGTGTGTGTGTGTGTGTGTGTGCGCGCGTGTGAGTGAGTGAGTGAGATAGATGCTGAAAATTTAGGATAAGAAGCTGGCTCTCACATGGGTGGGCAGATCAAATTCATACAGTCAGAGTGGTCCAAGAAACTGTTGGTGGAATATTGAATATAGAGTGATCTCAGGTTGGTAATGCCTATAGGTGCCTGGTAGAAGCAAATATGAATTCTCTCTGAAGGTACCTACCTTGTTCCTAGGCCTCAGAGTTTCTCATAAAGACAATCCCAAGGCTAACAAGTATCTCTAAGTTAAAAAATATAAAGTCATTAAGCAGCAAGATAGCGAGCAATCATGAGAGCAAGCCAGCAGTAACCACAGACAGCACATTTCAGATAATGGAATTATCAAGCAGATTATAAAATGCCTGTGTTCAATATAATTAAAGTAATAAAAGGCAAGGTTGCAAATATGTGCAGAAACTAAGAAACTATAAAGACTAATCAAGCAGTTTGAAAAATTCCAAATGGAAGTTCTAAAATGAAAGTTTTAATTTAGTTGAAATTGTGGTTGAATTTTAATTTCAACTAAATTTAAAACTCAGTACATTGTTTGTTTGTTTGTTTTTGAGAAAGCTTAGCCCTGAGCTAACTGCTGCCAATCCTCCTCTTTTCACTGAGGAAGACAGGCCCTGAGCTAACATCCATCCCCATCATCCTCTACTTTTTTTGTATGTGGGATGCCTACCACAGCATGGTATGCCAAGCGGTGTCATGTCCACACCTGGGATCCGAACTGGTCGCTGAAGTGGAATGTGTGTACTTAACCACTGTGCCACTGGGCTGGCCCCTAAAACTCAGTACATAGTTTTAACAGCAGATTATAAACAACTGAAAAGAGAATTAGTGAACTAAAAGAGAAATGTGAATAAATTGTCTTGAATATTGCCTGGAAAGACACAGAGATGGAAAACATGAAAGAGGTTAAGAGGTATGGAGGCTAGAATGAGTAACTCCAACATGAGTCTAATCGGAGTTCCAGAAGGGGAAGAGACGCAAGGGAGCAGAGGCAATATTTGAAGAGAGAATGGCTATAAAATTTCTAAACTGATAAGAGAAAAATCCATATAGTTAAGAAGCTGAGTGAACCTCAGGTGGAAAAAAATATGTAAAATAAATATACACCTAGATACACTGTATTGAAACTTCAGAACACCAAAGACAAAGAAAGAAGTCCTAAATGCAGCTGGGAAGGAAAGAGAAACGACCTTCAGGGGAGTGGCAGCTGAGAGGTGACTTCTCATAGCAACAAGAGAATTCAGAGGAAGACAGTGGAATGACTGACTCCTCTGAGATGATGATGGAAACTACCCAACATAGAATTCTATATCCAGTAAAAATATTCTTTAGGAGTCAGGGCAAAATAAAGACATTTTTTTATATAAACTGAGAGTTTACCACCCAAAGCTCTCAATAAATAAAATTCTAAAGAACATACTTCAGGCAAAAGGAAAGTGGTATCACAGGAAGGTCTGAGATTCAAAAAAGAATGAAGAACACAGAAAGAGGTAAGCATTTAGGTAAGTCTGAGTAAACATTGACTGTTTAAAGCAAAATAAACGATTCCTTTTGGGACCTTGAGAAAAATTTAAGTACATAATAATAGAATTTAAGTTGGGACTGGAGTAAATAGAGTCAGAGTCTTCTAGGGTCCTGTATCGTTCAGGAAGAAGGTAAAGATATTGGTTGCCTTTAGGGTTTGTTAAGTTCAATGTGGGTTTCATAATTAAGAGGGTGCCTTAGATTGGATTCTTTGGGAAGTAGTGGCTGGGACAAGCATTCAAGTGCAAGTACTTTATTTAGAGATGCAGGAAATACAGGTGGGTGGGTGAGAAAGTGAGGCAGGGAAGGGAAGAAGTGCCAGCTGCCTGCTCATTATTATCTAATCTGTGGTCTATGTAGTAATATTTTACCTAGAACCTAGATGTTAGGGTGGGGAGACATAGCTTGATAAAGGGAGTTTTTGTTAACCAAATAAGGTAGTTATGCTGGAATTCCAGGGTGACAAATTTGTGGGTATAACAGGCCTGGTAAGTCCCTACTCAGGGCCTTCCACAACCTATTAGGACCTCTCCCTGGTCAGGCAGACCACCATTGCCATCAACTTTAGTGCATCTTTGGGAGGAACTGGGCAAACTTGGGAAGCCATTCTTACCAAACATTCCCCAGCCTGACATTTCCTGGAATGCTTTACCCAGGGTGTTCTCTTTGCCCGTATCACAGTAAACAGGAAATTCTCTGATTCATATGTCAGAGAGAGAATTTTTGTCAAGGCTCCAATGCAGTCCTATATGGGACTATGACATTGGTCCAGTGCAAAGACTTGTGTGAAAATGTATAATCCTGTTCTGTATTTGATTATTATATAACTGTCTTTGGGCATGTACATGGCATGAAGGAGTTTTTTTAAGATGTTTAGATTTCAGAGATTGTTGGTCTTTCCTAATAGTAACAATCCCTTTAAAAAACTCAAATTCCCATTAATTGTCATAATATTTTTCCTCATTGGTAGAAATCTGTTTTCTGAAAGGTATAACTGTTTGTGAGATTTCTTTCTTAAACCAGAAGGATTTTTTTTTTTTTTACTGCCCTTTCCTTTAAGACATAACGGTATTGTAAACCCCATGAATTTGGATTCCTTATATGGACAGGGATGAGAATATACCATTTATTTTAACACTAGATTATGCTAATTTGCTGATGGAAGTGATCCAGAAGAGAAGGAAAAGCTGATGATGCAAGAGAGAGGGTTAATTTCAAGCAAAGGACTTGAATTGGTGATGAGAAAAATGGGAGGACTGGAGGCCTGTGGTGGTTTGTAACACAGCCCCCAAATTTTTTGATACTCTTCTCATTGAGAGGTGGGGTCTCTGACCTCTCTATTGAATCTGGATGGGCTTGTGACTGCTTTGACCAAGAGGTATGCATATGACTTCCAAGGCTAGATCAGAAAAGGCCATGCAGCTTCCAACTGTCCTTCCTAGGACACTCACTGTGACGAAGCCAGCCATCATGTAAGAGGTCCCACTACCCTGAGACCATCATGCTGGAGAGGCCAGGTGTAGGTGCTGGTTGACAGCCCCGCTGAGCTTCCATCAACAGTCAGTGTCAATTGCCAACCTTGCGAGTGAGCCATCTTGGACATCCAGCCCAGCTGACCTCTGGCCAAACCAAATGAGAAACCCCAGACAAGAACTTCCTACTGGAGTCCTTCCCAAATTTATGACCCTAAAACTGTAAGCAGAGTAAAAAGGTAGTTTTAATTCATTAAATTTGGTGGTAATTTGCTACACAGCCATAGTAACTGGAACAATTTTCTTATGGAGTCAGAGAATTGTGGACGTCATGGTAATACAGTAAGAAAACAAGAAAAATAGGAGGTGATGGTCAGAAAGTTGGATGCTTAATATCAAGATTCAGGAAGTGGTGAAGTTATTGATTATGACAGCATTCCCAACAAATTATGGCTGTTAAGCTTTTCATCTTTATTATATATTTCTGTTCACAGTTTTAGCCATTGGCATTTTTACTTTGTGTTTGTGATTTCTGTGCTATTTGAGTAGAATAAAAGCCTGATAGTTTGCATTTACTTATTTTCTTATCTATGAGAAAATTGTCAGGAAAATGACCTTTGACTTTTAAGGATTTGTCTGTGGTCAGAATCGCTGAAACTGTTGCTACTCTAATTTTCCCATATAAGTCCAGTCAATTTTATTTTTTGTACTATCGGTACCATTAGTGGACCATAGAGCAAACCAAAGTATTAAGATGGTAGATTCAAAACATCTTGATTTGTCATATAAGGGAAGGAAAAGGAGTCTGGAAGGACATTGACAATGCGTGGTTAAGAAGGTAGGAGGAAAAACAGCATGGGGCCCACAAGCTGAGGGAAGAAAGAACTTCAAGGAGGAATTGGTCAGCTCCCAGTGGATCCCAGTTCTTTCATCCATACAAGGATGGTGTGAGGATCACATGATGTAACACATATAAATTTGATAAAATGTGCAAGATGTAAGGAGCATAAACCTCTTCAGGAAAAAGATTTTGTCTTTTCATCAATGTATCCCTGAGCTGGAAAGAGCAGAGTCCTGAGGGGTTGGGAAGAGATGGGCCCCAGTATGAGGAGCAGGGGGAAGAGGAACATTGAATGTTCATGAATAAGAGCTAGGGCCTGTGCCTGAGGCTTTACACGTATATCTCATGTGATCCTCATAGCATCAGTGTACAGATGAAGAAACTGAGGTCCATAAAATTGAGTAGCGTGCCCACGTTCAGAAACTTGATGGAAAAGTAAAGATTGGTACCACAGTCTCTCAGACTCTAAGACTGGTGACCTTCCATCTGTGCTCTGGGGACAGATGGAAGACTTCACAGATAAAATTGGAGGTGGAAGCCCCCACAGTTCATGACTTTTGTACTCCTGGAATCTGAGGGTGAATCCTCCGATAAGAGAGAGGGAAGGAAGGGGAGAGGCTTGAGGAGGGTTGTGGCAGTGGTGATCTGAGATGGGATTTAGGAATATAAGGCTTCAGGTTGGTGCAATTCCAGGTGGAAGTAAATCTGGAGGCTCCTAATGGGAGAGGTCACTAGAGTTGAGAGAGTCAAATACTGTTGTCTGGTCAGAAGTCAAGGAGCTGACTGACCAAGGTGTTGGATGCCTCATTTATGTGGATGTCCAAGTTAACCAGTTCAGTGACAAGACTCAGGATTGAAAGGAAGTCTGGGAAGTTGGGGGTCAAAACTTTTCATGAATTCTGGGAAGAGATGTGGAATTTTGTGGTAAAAGCCAGGAAGTGGTTGATATGTCCAGGTTCCTTGAACCTCAGAAATGGGGAATGTTCTTAATGCTCCTAAAATGGAAAAGACAACATGACAACAAGGACTTAATAGCCCAGACCTGGTAGAGCCCCTAAGCCCTCTCACTCGTTCGTTCCTTCATTTGCATGTTTACTGAGCACCTAGTGTGTGCCAGGCCCTGTGCTTGGAGCTTGGAAGTTCAAAGAGAGATAGGATAGTGTCTCCATTCTGCAGCTCTCAGTCATTAGGGAGGGAAACATAAACTAGTAAATGCCATTCTTGGGAAAACACTATAATTGAGATAAAATGTAAATTGTAGTTGGGGCACAAAAGAGGGCATGATCTGCCCCCTGGCCATAGGCCTTCTCTCCGAGCTGAAATGATCACCACCCAAAGAATGATGTTGCCCTTTGCAACTTGCACACACTCCTTCTGCCCTGCGGTTTCCAGGCATTAATCACTCAAGTGCCTCATTCTTCCCTCAGAAATAGTTTTCCACAGAAATAATTTAGACAAATGTCAGGGCACATCATTTTGATCAAGGGGGAAAAAGGATAATTTCACTGCACTCTGGTTGAAACTCCAACCCCCTTCCTTAGCCAAATCTTATCCACAAAGTCCCCTAACCTGCTCCTCCAACCTGTCTTTATCCACTGTACTCACAACCTTGATCTGCCCTTCCCCAACTCTAGCGCCAGCTGACACTGACCTAATCTGACTCCTTGAGCTCAATTTCAACCCTCGTTCTCCTACATGGCTCCATATCAAGCCAGAACATGCCAGTGCCCTAAACAGTGCCAGTCACTTGGTGCTCAAGAAACAGTTTTTCCAATTGAATGAACGTAGTCTTCACCCAATGCCCACCAGTACCTCTGTCCAGCCTGCGTAGTCTGTATTGTGTGCTGAAAGTCCAGTGTTAGCCCGTCAGCATCCTCTGTACGGTCAACTCCGAAATCCAGCCTGGATCAGCATTCCTTGGGCAGATGTCTCCGTCCTGCACCGATCAGCACCCTTTGGGGGAACAGCTCCTCCAGCCTCAGTCAGCACGTTCTAGGGAGAAATCTCCGTCGGCCCAATCAGCACGCTGTGTGGGACAGCTCCGACCATCCCTGATCAGCACCTACAGGCGGACAGCTCCGCCAGCCTATTTCGATGCGTGCCAGGCTCAGCCCTAACCATCTTTGCTCCAGGCTTGGGACCCCAACTCTTCCGTTCTGATTCCTTGGGACGTCTGTGCAGCTCCTGGGGCCGCACCCACCCCTCCATGAGTCCCTCCCCCTCCAGAAAAACCAGTTAACCAGAGATCTGCGGACCCAGACCGCTGCCTTCCTCCGACTTCCCGACCGCAGATTCCTCATTTAAGGCTCTCACGCTCATGTCTCCCCACCCGCAGATCCTCCTGTACGCGAACCTGATCACCTGAAAGAGACCAAACCACACAAACCCCGTGCTTCGCCAACCAAAACCTGTCAGTCAAACCACTTTCTCTCCTCCAACCAGCGTCCCCTGCCCTGCCCTGTCCCCTCCCCCGTTTCCCGGTCCCTCCCTCCTGTTCCTCCCCCTCCCCCGTCCCAGCCCCTCCCTCCTGTCCCTCCTCCCTTCTGTCCCTCCTCCTCCCTCCTGTCCCTGCGGCGTTGCCACTCGCGCTGCGCGGAGTCTGCGGGGCGTCGAGGTGCCGGCGGGCGGGTGTCGCAGGGCGTGTCACGAGGTGCGTCGGGAGGCGAGGACGAGGGAGGAGCCGTCTCTCGGCCCCCCCGCGGTCGGCAGGGCTCCCCGAGAAGATGGCGGACCGCGCGGACATGTTCTCTCTCTCCACCTTCCACTCGCTGTCGCCGCCAGGCTGCAGGTACGCACTTTGGCGCTCTGGGCCTTGGCATGCCCTTTCCTTCCTGCAGCCCCCTCTCTGACCCTGTCCCCAGACCCCTCCGACCCACCCTGCCACCCCTCCCCCATCACCTTTGGGGACCCAAGCCCCAGGCCCCTCTCTGGTCCTGAGGCCTCTGACTCCTGCTCCCCATCCCCCAGCCTCGGTTCAGGGTCTCTCCAGTCTTGTCCTCCCCTTGTCTCCCCCCGTTTCCCGCTGGGATCCATTGCCGCACCCGGCCTGGGCAACTGACCCCTCCAAGGGTGGAGGTCCTGGGCCAGAGCCTCTGAGGGACAGCCTGCCTGGCAGGACAAGAAGCACATCCTCTGTGCTTGGCAGTGTCCTTTTGGTCTCTTCTCAGTGGCGGCCTGGCCTGGCCTGTAGGGCTCAGAGAGGGAGAGAGCTGAAATCAAGCCTGGAGCCTGGGGGAAGGGGCTGGGGTGGGGAGAGGGCTGGACCTCTGGGTGTAGGCCTGCCTTGGGCTGGAGGAGGGAGACAAAGTGGCCAGACTCTGCTCCTAGAACACTCCTCCCTCTCCTGCTGCTGCAGCTTCTGCTCACCCCTCCCCCTGCTCTGCTCAGCCTGACTCCCCTGAGGCTGAGGCTGTGACCCAGAGGGGCTTGGAGCTGAGTGTGGAGGGAGGAGAGGCTGCTGGCTCTGTGAGGGAGGAGGACTAGGAGAAGGATTGGGGGGACAAGTGGCTCCTCTGGGCTGGTCATGGCTCAGATTGTGGGGGGATCCTTTGGAGAGCAGATCTTGTGGTTCAAGATGACAGCAGGATGCGGGTCTGGGAGTTGGGGGCTCTGGACACCATGGGGCCCAGGAGCTGGGGGTCTCCCTTGGCTCCTCCTTAGGACAAGCTCCCTGGCGGGGAGTTCAGGGTTGGTGGCTCTCTCAGGAGCCCTGCCCTTGCTCTCTGACCCCGGTCTCCTCCAGGCCTCCCCAGGACATAAGCCTGGAAGAATTTGACGATGAAGACCTGTCTGAGATCACCGATGACTGTGGCCTGGGCCTCAGCTATGACTCGGACCACTGCGAGAAGGTGGGGCAGGGGCTGGGGGCTCTCAAGGGAGAGCCTCACTTTGGCTCTGCTTAGCATTCACTTGGGGTTATAGGGTGGGTCTGCGCTCAGCTTTGAAACATGGAATCCTCTAATTTGCCTCCTTTCTCTTGGCCTCTTGGCCTGGGGTCTTCTTTGATATCAAACCTCTTTTTCTAACAGACTGTAGGCCCTCCACAGAGGGCCTTCCCCAGCAGTCCTCGCCTGACCCCTATCACCTGGCTAGCTTGGGGGAGGGGAGCTGTGCCTCTGCTTTGGGTGCCCTCTGTCCTCAGATCACTTCCCAGAAAGATCTAACCCCTTCCAGCTGCCATCTCACCTCGTCTCCTCCCCAGCTCTGTCCCCACCTCTCAAGCCTCCCTCTGTCCGCCTCGTGTCTCCACCCCTGAAATCTTTTCTCCCCCATCTCCTGCTGCTTCTCCTCCTCGCTGCCTGTCCATGTTTCTCTTTTCATTCATTTAAGAATGTTTCTGAGCGACTGCCATGTGGCAAGTGCTGGGGGCTTCCTGGTGCTTGGGAGGAGAACAGGACAGATGTGGCCTTTGCCCTCGGGAGCTTATAACCTAATGGGGGGGAAAGACACTAAGAGGGAATGGCTGCCTGAGTGTCGGGGGACTGGATTCCAATAGGAGGACACTAGGAACCCCACCGAGACTGAGACTGAGCCTTTAGGGAGACTTCCCAGTGGAAATGGCACACAACCCTGCCCTTAGGGAAGACTAGCTGGAGCTGGGCAGATGAGGGAGGTAGGAGGGAATGGAGGAGAGGAATTGCCGGCAAAGGAATTAACTGTGTCAAAGGCCCTGAGGTTGATGCAAGCTTGTTGAATCCTGGGTGCTGGCCGTCTCTCCCTTCATACATTTATTTGGTATTTACTGAGCATCCACATGGCTAGGTCCTGTTCTCAGGGGTGGGGTACACCAGTACCCATTATGGAGATGGCCCTGCACTGGTGGGGCTTGCAGCTTGGTGGGGGAGACAGACCAAAGACTGTGCAGTAATCGTGAATTGCATTAAAATGCTGTGAAGGAAAGGATTTGGGGGTGAGATGAGGCTGGCAGTTGGGTTGGGGCCACTCTGAGAATCTATCACCAAGGCTTAGGAGTTTGGTCTCTTACCAAGAACTGGGGTGATCCTTATGAATCTTAAGCAGATTTTTTTAAAAACTGCTGTTGGTGGGGAGCAGAGTGAACTGGGGGCTTCTCTCCCTTGACTTATTGCTTCCTGTTCTCCCCTTTCCTGCCACCTGGGACCACGAGTCACTGTCACACTCTGGCCCAGCTCTGCCCTAGCTCTGCCCTGTCCCTCCTTCCTGCAGGACAGCCTCTCCCTGGGGCGCTCGGAGCAGCCGCACCCCATCTGCTCCTTCCAGGATGACTTCCAGGAGTTTGAGATGATTGATGACAATGAAGAAGAGGAGGAGGAGGAGGAGGAGGAGGAAGAGGAGGAGGAGGAAGAAGAGGAAGAAGAGGAGGAAGGAGAAGGAGAGGGAAAGGAGGGAGGCGGCCCTAGTCCAGAGGCCCCTGCCCGGGAGCCCCTGATCCCCTCCCCCTCCCTGGAGGAGCCCCACAAGCACCGGCCCACCACGCTCCACCTGACCACGCTGGGACCCCAGGTGAGCTCCCAGACCCACAGCATTCTGGAGCTAAACTTGGGTTCCCAGCATCCGGGACTCTTCTTCTCATGACAGCCTGCCCCTCGTACCCCTGAGAGCTGGAGCCTGTCTTCAGCGCTGGTTTCTTGTCCCTCCCCCAGGACTCCCTGAACAACAATGGAGGCTTTGCTCCAGCGCCTCCAGCCTCCTGGCAGGAGACAGTGCTGCGCTCACCCCCCCAGGAGCCCCTCAGAGGTGAGCGGGAGGCTAGGGGCACACGAGCGGAGGGGGAGGAGTAGGGGGGTAGGCTGGCTGACGCATCTCCCTGCTCCGCAGAGCCGCCAGCACCCCTCCCACCCACAGACGGGAGCTCCAGCGGGGCACAGTCGTCTGTGCCCCCAGGTTGCGACTGCGAAGGGAACCAGCCCGCGGGTCCCCCAGCGCCAGATGGGGCCTCGCCCTCCTCGGATCCCGGCATCGAGGCGGACCTGGGGAGCCGCTCCAGCGGGGGCCGCGGGGACCGGCGCAGCAGCCAGGAGCTATCGTCCCCGGGCTCCGACTCGGAGGACGCGGCGGGCGCGCGCCTGGGGCGCATGATTTCCTCCATCTCGGAGACCGAGCTGGAGCTGAGTAGTGACGGTGGCAGCAGCAGCAGCGGCCGCTCCTCCCACCTCACCAACTCCATCGAGGAGGCCTCATCTCCTGCCTCGGAGCCCGAGCCTGAGCCCGAGCCCCCGCGCGAGCCCCCTCGCCGCCCTGCCTTTCTGCCCGTGGGCCCCGACGACACCAACAGTGAGTACGAATCGGGGTCCGAGTCGGAGCCAGACCTCAGCGAGGACGCGGACTCGCCCTGGCTGCTCAGCAACCTGGTGAGCCGCATGATCTCCGAGGGCTCCTCGCCCATCCGCTGCCCCGGCCAGTGCCTGTCTCCCACGCCGCGTCCTTCGGGGGAGCCTGCGTCGCCGGCCGGCGGGGTCCCCGAGACACCAGAGGCAGATGTGGGGCCAGGCGGCGTGGAGCTGGTGGACATGGAGACGCTGTGCGGGCCGCCGCCCCCCGCGCCCTCCGCACCCCGGCCTGGCCCCGCGCAGCCCGGGCCCTGCCTCTTCCTAAGCAACCCTACACGCGACACCATCACACCGCTGTGGGCTGCTCCGGGCCGCGCCACCCGCCCTGGCCGCGCCTGCTCCGCCGCCTGCTCAGAGGAGGATGATGAGGACGAAGAAGAGGAGGATGAAGCCGCGGACAAGGCTGGGCCCCCTGGGAGCATGGGTGCGGGCCCTGCCGCGCCACTGGACGCCTCGCTGGTGTACGATGCGGTCAAGTACACGCTGGTGGTGGATGAGCACACGCAGCTGGAGCTGGTGAGCCTGCGGCGCTGTGCAGGCCTGGGCGACGACAGCGAGGACAGTGGTGGTGAGACAAGCGAAGAAGAGACTGGGGCTGCACTGCTAGGTGGTGGTCATGGCCCTGGGGACGCCTCCCCAGACAGCCCAGACCTCACCTTCTCCAAGAAGTTCCTCAATGTCTTTGTCAACAGCACATCTCGATCTTCCAGTGAGTGGGCGGTAGGGAAAGGGGGATGGTCCCAGGGAACAACAGGCTCCCAGGCAGAGTGCCCAGGGCAGCCTAAGGATCTGGGGGAGGGGGGGCCGGTGGTCAGGGCTGGGCACTGCTGTCTTACCCAGGACATGGGCCTGGGGCTTTCCCTAGACCCCCAGTCGGGGAGGAGTGTGGTGGGGAGGGCTGCTCTGCCTCCAGTGCCTCATGGGTGGGTTCTTGCTCCCTCCCTGACTCAGGACCACCCACACCGGGCTGCTGAGGGGAGGGGAACTTGGCCAGGCCTTGCAGGACTTTCCTTCCTTTCTTTCTGAGTCTCTGTCTCTCCTGTCTCTGTGTTTCAGGCACCGAGTCCTTTGGCCTCTTTTCCTGCCTGGTCAATGGCGAGGAGAGAGAGCAAACCCATCGGGCTGTCTTCAGGTACAGCCTTCCCCTTGCCATAGGTGCCCCTAGCCTCAGTCTACAGACATTACAGAACACTGCTGGACACAGTCTGTGCAGTCCCACCCCTCCCCCAATGACCTCCCACCTGTGACTTGATCTCAGGTTCATCCCTCGCCATCCCGATGAGCTGGAGCTGGATGTGGATGATCCCGTGCTGGTGGAAGCCGAGGAGGATGACTTCTGGTTCCGTGGCTTCAACATGCGCACAGGCGAGCGTGGGGTCTTCCCTGCCTTCTACGCCCACGCAGTGCCCGGTCCTGCCAAGGACCTGCTGGGTGAGTCCCCCTTCCCAAGGGACGTCTTGTTACTCCTGACCCCCCTCACTCCTCTGACCCCATCCCCTTGTGACCCCCACCCCCAGGGAGCAAGCGGAGTCCCTGCTGGGTGGAGCGATTTGATGTGCAGTTCCTGGGCTCTGTGGAGGTGCCCTGTCACCAGGGCAATGGCATCCTGTGCGCAGCCATGCAGAAGGTCAGTCTGGAGGTGTGGCACAGTCCCTGGAGGCCCCAGGCCTCCCACCTCCTCCATGGAGGGTTCAGAGGGTATCTCAGGGGCTTCAGGGGGCAGGCCCCCTGGAGCCTGTTTCAGAGGCCTGTGCAGACGTGCTTAGGGCAGAACTCAGCAGCCGTCCTACACCCCTTGGGCTCTCTCAGCTGGTTCAGTGGGGTCCCAACCTTCCCACTGGCCCCTCCTCCCCTTCAGCACATCCTCCTCTTGTCTGAAAATCAAGACCAACTTTCACAGAGTCCCTTTCTTGGGACTCATTTGCTCACTCATTCACTCAGCAGACATTTCGTGAGCGCCTGCCATCTGCTGGTCCTGTGACTGAGTTGGAGAGCAGCAGGGGCGCAGGACAGCTTTGCACCTGAGAGCTTCACCAGCTTGTGGGCATGGGCAGTGAGGAGGCCGGGGGTGGCAGGGGCTGTGGTCCTGGCTGGAGGAATGGAAGGAAGATGAGGCACGCTGAGTGCGAGAGGTGACCGCTGGTCCTGAGACTGAGGAATGGCCAAGACCACCGGCTCCCATCTTCCAGAATCAGTGCCAAGAGTCTCTAAACATTATCTAAAATATTCCTCCAAGAGGAGAGAAAGACGCCCTACAAGGCCCTTGAGACCCTCTTCTCAGACCCTGACTTCTTCCCCAGATTGCCACTGCTCGGAAACTGACCGTCCACCTGCGTCCTCCTGCCTCTTGTGACCTGGAGATTTCTCTTCGGGGTGTCAAGCTGAGTCTAAGCGGAGGACCAGAGGTGGGGGTGTGGGGGGCCTGAGGCACAGGGAAGGCTGGGTGTGGGGTAAAGCAAGAAGGTCTGACCAAAGGACGTCGACAGGGGTGGCAGGAGTAGCCCAGGTCATCTCCGTCTAACTCGGCATGCTTCTTCCCCTGTGCTCTAGTTCCAGCACTGCAGCCACTTCTTCCAGATGAAGAACATCTCCTTCTGCGGCTGCCACCCCCGTAACAGCTGGTGAGAGCCTTACCCTCTTCAGAGTCCCCACAAACCCTGAGGGCTGCCCATACACAATCCCTACCTTCCACCCCCCAGACCCCCACCTGCACCCACTGGGCTCAGGAGACACGGATCAAACAGGCTCCCATCTGGTCTGGGTGGGGAGACAGACACACAGACAAGTAAGTGCTAGAAACATCTGTGAGAGGTCTGGTGGATGGCTCTCTGTGGCCCCAGCGAGCAGTTCCAGCAGGGAGGCAGGCGGGTGAGTTCTGGGATTCAGGAGGCAACTGCAACCTGAAAGGACAAGTAGGTGCCAGGGTAGATCTTCTTGGCAGGAAACCAGGTGAGCCAAGGCTGTGGGCAAGGGGTACTGGGGGTCTCCAGAGCAGCTGGGATGAGGCTAGAGGGACACTAGGGGTACCTGTGCCCTTCTGACTATGCCAAGGAGCTTGTGCTTAATCCAGTTGGCGATGGAGCCGTGGTGTGGCACAGTCAGGTTGACACACTGGCTTTGGCTGCTGTGTGGAGTGGATGGACTCAGGTGCTGCTGGCAGGAGGTCAAGTGGCCACTGAGGTTATCTCGGTGCATTTAGGAGGTGGAACAGGCAGCACGTGGGTTGATTGGATGTAGAGGCTGGCGTGGAGGGAGAATCAAGGGTGACATGCCACCTGGGTGATGGGCAGATAGTAACCCACACACCAAGAGAAGGGGCACAGTGTGAAAGGGCCTGACAGCCTGGAGATGCGGCATTCAACTGCAGAGGCAGGAGATTAGAATGGCCATTTGTTAACATCGGTCTGGAGTGTAGGAGGGAGACCTGGAGGAAAGGAATACGTTTGGAGCAGGTAGATCCCTGCAGGCACAAGATGGGGCAAGAAGAGACAGGAGTGAGAGGGGAGCGATAGTACTGGCATTGTAACCCGCGGGTTTGTAGGGGGGCTGTAGTCTTCCTGCCCAGCCAGACTCCTGCCCACTGGATCCCAGTATCCTGAATGAAGGAGATAGGAGGAGGTAACCAGAGAGCAGACAGGGCCAACCAGAGGCTCAAAAGGACTCGATGGAGTGTTGGAGGAAGCAGGTCCTCAAAGGCAGGTGAGATGTAAGAAGGGCACAGTGCAGCTGGGGCTGAGGCTCGTGACAGACGTTGAGGCTGCCATGTATGTCATTGGACACTTTTGTGGCAAAGAGAATGAGGAGGGCTCTATCTGCTGGCTGGGGGATGGTGTTGCCCTTCAGTAGAGTCAGAGCCTAGTGTGGCTGCTTCTCCATCGAAGAGGGAGATGGTTGATGGAATCCCCTGTCTAGATGCTGCTCTGAGGGCTGAAGAGATGGGATAGAACACCAGGGCTCAGACCAGACAGCGGGGCCACTCGGAAACCATGAGGACCCGTCTGCATGGCAGCCCACAGGCCATATTGACCTGGGCTGAGGATAGCACTGTCGAGAGGGGAAGAGGAAAACTGGATGTCACAAGCTCAGGCCTCCTGAGCTGGACACTGACCTGGGAGCAATTCTATGGGAGAAGGATGGTCAGGCCACTGGTTCAGGACCACGACATGGCAGGGGAGGGGGAGGGGACCGAGGAGCTGCTGTCCTGGCCCATTCCTTCCTAATATTTGTTCCTCCAGAACTCAGCCCAATCCCTCACGGTGTTAGGCAGATGGTTAACTCTTTTCTTTGTGAAGTAATAGTGGGTCAGCAATATGCTGAGGTGCTGTGTTTGCATGAGGTGGAGCCTGTGACGTTTAAGATTACAGATGCCACAAGTGCTCCTAGCACTGCTGCAGACTGGCTGTGTATCCTTGGGCAAGTTTCCGACCCCTCTGTGCCTTAGCTCCCTCATCTAGAGATGATAGATAGGGACACCTCCCTGAGAGCACTGCTTGAGGTTTGTGTGAATTAATGTCAGCTGCTTAGGCTGGTGCTTGCGGTTGGTGAGCAGCATCTAAGTATCAGTGACCGAGTGTGATTATTTGAACACAGCATTTAAGACAAGGCTGTGACGTGTTCACAGACAACATGAACACGTGGTCCTGGCAGCAATACTATCACGTGGATTCCACTTTGGTGGAGCCATGAAACCCTAATCTGACCCCATGTGGATCAGATGGGCCACAGCTGGGGAGTCTCGAGTCTCAGTGCTGCACGACTCCAACAGACCATCCCTCTGGACACTAATTTTTATTAATGGATGAGAACAAGAAGGGCGAATTCAGGAAAGGCACATATGAAGCAGAGTTGGAGCAGGGACTAAATGAGTGACAGAGCCAGGGTGTGAGGTTCTTCTCCGGGAAGAGGATTGTGCAGATCCAGCGGGGATGTTAAGACCCACATCAGAGCTCGGAAAATAGCTGTGAGTTTGCAGGACCAGAGGTGGGACCAGGCAGGCTCAGGGTACCATGAGACACGAGCAAGGCGTGAGTCAGTCGAGACATGGCACCCAGAAGGCAGGGAAGAGGCCTTGCTCTGTGGTGCAGGGGCAGACTGGGGGGAGGTGGGCGCAGCACAGAGGCCTGTGGTGCTGGCTCTGGAGATGGAGGATGCAGCTGGACGCCATTGCCATGGAGGAGTCAACCCAGATCACTGTCTCCTCAGAGGTGCCCAGCACTGAGTTTGGACTGGGACCCAAAAAGGCTCCCTCAAACCTTGAAATCGTGTGACACACAACATTTCTCCTGTCCCACTCCCGCCCCGAGCCCTGCTTCTTCTCTCCAGGTGCTGGGGGGCTGCGGTGTGGGTCCATGCTCTGACACCCTCCACACTGACTCCCGCTGCAGCTATTTCGGCTTCATCACCAAACACCCTCTGCTGAGCCGCTTCGCCTGCCACGTCTTCGTCTCCCAGGAGTCCATGAGGCCTGTGGCCCAGAGTGTGGGGTGAGTGGTTGGCAGGGTGATGGAGAATTAGGGTGGACGGTGTGGAGATGGATGGGATGATGGTGGGGAGACTTGGGAACAGGGAAGGGGTGGAGAGTTTGGGCAGAAGTGAGAGGGAAGGTCAGGTGGGAAGCAGTGGAGGTAGGGAGTCAGGAAGATGTGGGCTGGAAAGCTACGTTGGAGGAGGATACTAGGGGTGGAAGTGGTGCAGGCACATTGCCCAGCTAGGGGGTGGGGGTGGGAATGGAGCCTGGAGGCCAGAGAGCGAGGAAAAGGGCAGGTCACTGGCCAGGAGAGCTGAGGAGTGAAGTCTAGGGGCACATGGGCTGGCCCAGGTGGGTGGGGAGGGAGGAGTGTGAGCATGGGTGGCTCAGACGTTGAAGCCACACCCTAAATGGCTGGTGAATGGTGCTCTCTCTCCCAGCCGCGCCTTCCTGGAGTACTACCAGGAACACCTGGAGTACGCCTGCCCCACAGAGGACATCTACCTGGAGTAGCCGCCCGCCGCTCTCCTGCTCCAGGTGCACCTGGAGTTCGCCTGCCCCACAGAGGACATCTACCTGGAGTAGCCGCCCGCCGCTCTCCTGCTCCAGGTGCAGCTGGGCTGGGGGTGTCTCAACAGGCCACTGCGGCTTTGGCAAGGACTGGATTGGGGGCACGTGGACCTGCTGTCCAGGGAGTCTCCGGGGCTGTGCTGAGGACTCTCCTCCTCATTCCCAGGGGCTGCGGGAGAATGGAGCCTGCCCCTCCCCACCTCCCCTCTGATCCCTTCTTCCTCTGCCCCTTGACTTCCCTCCTTTCTCCTCGTGTCTGTCTCTGCCCCTCTCTGTGCCTGCAAACTCTCACCCTCTGCTCTTTACTTTGGGGTCAGAACTGGGAGGGGGGTTTGGAGGATGGCGAGGCTGTAGGTGGCCAGTGACATCAGGCTCCTGGGTGATCCCCTCCTGCCCCTCCTGTGATTTATAAAGGAATTTTAATTTTTATAGTGAACCTCAAGGGATCATCCCATCCTTGACCACAAGGACAAAGAGAGGGATCCCCCATACCGTCCTGCACGGAGCTCAGGGGGAAGCAGGGAGGGGTTCCCCAGAAGGGCCTTGGGGGAGACTAGGAGTAGTTCTTGATGCTCACCCCAAGCCCCCAGATGCTGCTAGGAGGAGGGCACCCTGCCCCGGGTCCCGGCCACACCAGCATCCGCTTTGCCGCTGCAAACACTCCCTGCAATCTAGCACCTCAATAAACTCTCTGCTTGGTGTGACCCTGGCTGTCTCTGGGTGGTGGTGGTTGGGGGCAGATACGAGACCAGGGGCCATGGGGACCAAGACCCCAGAGTGGTGGAACTGAGAGAAGTTTCACCCCTTCAGTACTCTCCAAAATCACACCAGGTGTCCAGTGGTGCCCTCTGGGGCCCCTGGGGATTCTCCCCAAATACACTTACTTGGCCAGCGAGGAAGCTGAGGCTGGAGAGGGAGGGCCCTGCCATGCGATGTGTGTTCCTTCCACCCACAGTGGAGCAGGTGTGCAAGGGAAGTTGGCATGGCTCAGATCAGTGTGTGCATACTGTGTCTGAGTGAGCATGTGTGTGTGTGTGAGACAGCAAGGGTCAATCTGCTTAGATCTTAAAATTAGTATTTAAAAAATTCTTCACAGAAGGAGCCGGCTCGGTCGTGCAGCAGTTAAGTTTGCATGTTCCACTTTGGCGGCCCGGGGTTCACCGGTTAGGATCCTGGGTCTGGACCTACGCACTGCTTATCAAGCCATGCTGTGGCGGGCATCCCACATATAAAGTAGGGGAAGGTGGGCACGATGTTAGCTCAGGGCCAGTCTTCCTCAACAAAAAAAGAGGAGGATTGGTAGCAGATGTTAGCTCAGGGCTAATCTTAAAAAAAAAACCTTCTCCACAGAAGCCAGAAGAAGAGGTAACTGTTTTCACCATGTCCTTAGGTGAGTGTAGACATGATCTCCCAGAGAAAGGGCTTCCCAGGCTTCCCTGGGGTGAGCCCTGCTCTCAGGTGCTGAGGTAAGCATGGCAGTCAGCACCTTCCTGAGGGTGACCTGGGTGCCTCTCCTGACTTGGGGACTAGTACAACACCAGGAAGACAAGGTGAAGGATATCAAATGAGAGTGAGTACAGACAAATTCACTACATAAAAGTTTAAAACTACTATCTATAAAAATCACACTCCTCTACTCAAATTAAGGGCAGCCAGCAAACAGAGAAATATAGTCGTGATGTTAAGAGTCAGTAAATGACCCAGCCCTTTAGCATGCAGACAGCCCCACTAACAGACCAGGGACCAGACCCTGGCATGGTGGAAACAGCTTGTTAACCAGCACATGGAACATTCCAACTCCAGCCGTCAAGAAGACAAAGTAGAACATCTCTGAGAAAACTCTCACTAATTAAAGTCGCAAAGAGGCAGAGAGCTCCTGGATGTGTATCTTTGAAACCAGCACCCCCTCTGCACCTGGGCATGAGGGGCATGGCCCCCAGACCCCTACCGCTGCACCACCACGGGGACCCACCACCCACCCACCTGCTCCCTCTGCACTTCCTTCACTCTCAGGCAGGTGGGAATTCACGCGCTGCCCTCCCGCTACCCTTGTCCATCTCAGGGAAGGCACCCCCCTATCCCTGTTGGGCCTGGCCCCTGCCTCCAACTCGTCTCCCCATTTTTCTCTATTGTTAATCTTTCCCTCCTGGCTGGCCCTTTAGGACAGCGGTTGGACATGCTGGGCATCCTTTACCTGGAACAGCTGCCTCTTGGTAGGGCCCTTCCCGCAACTGCCCACCTTCCTTCCACCTCTCTAGCCTCCTTTCCTGCACCTGGTCAGCTGCACCTGCCTACTTTCCTTCCCCTCTCCAGCTGTTCCTTCTCAGATCTCACGGTCTCCTCTAGCTCAGCTATGCTCCAGACCCTGTCCCTGGCTCAGTCCTGGGTTCTCCCTCTCTGGCTTCCTCCCTTCCTCAGACTGGATGCCTTCCTTGTGCCAAGGGCCCCAGTGTTCTGCCTCAGCACGGCTTGGCTCAGCTCTGTGCCTTGTGTATTAACTCACCAACCCCAGCTGACCACCAGGGGCACTCCCTCGGCCAGTCACTGGGCTGGTGCTTTGCAGGATTCTGTAAATATAATGACCCTAACAAGGGGCACTGAGATGCAGAGAGCCTACACTGCCTAGTGGGTGCTGCAGACACTTCAAACTTACATGAGCCTTTTCCCCACCTGCCCTATTCATCTGTGTTCTGTGTTTTACATTTTTCTCAGTCACCTGAGTTGGAGTCCGGAAGTCACCGTAGACTCCCTGCTACACCCCCGCCCCTAAGTCTGTCCTTCCATCCCCCCTCCTCTACCTGATCAAACTACCCTGAGTTTCCTCCTGGATCTTTGTGCATCAAACAGCCTCCTCCAGGCTCCCTGCCTCCACCTACATCTGGGAATTCACCTGCACCTGCAACCAGACTGAGGCTTTTAAACAGAAACATGAGCAGGCCACTCTCCCTCAAACTCTGCAGTGGCTCCCTGTCGAGCCTCAGCCTGCCCTGTCCCTGCCCTTCTCCAGTCCCCTCTTCCCTCCACCCCACCTCTGCCCTTGGAACCTCTGAGCTTCCTATGGGCATCTGCTGCCCTTCACTGTACATGGCTGGGTGACCTCCTCTTCTTCTGGGTCCTGGGGGGTTCTGGGCCCTGGAGTTGGGTGAGGTGTCACTCCCCCTTGCTCCCCTGGCAGAGGCTGCTGACTGTGAGTCCGAGAGAGCAGGTGTATGGCTGATGCTCCCTGTCCTCCCAGAGCCTGGAGCAGCCTGGCACACATGCTGGGGGCCTGCAGAACCCTGTGTGATGAGCAAGTTAACCTCCAGCACCGGGACTGACTTCTGGAAATCTAGTCATGGGTAGCATCCTAAATAAAAAGCTTTGTACACATTCTTGTTTAAAATATTGAAAGCATAAAAATAGTCTAAATATTGACCATCAAGTAGGGTTAACTAAATTAAGATATATTTACCTAATTGAAATATTGGGCAGATGTTAAAAAATGTGCTTACTACATTTAGTAATAATACAGAAAATATTTGTTTTGCTGCTAAGGGAAAATACATAAACAGAATCTATGCTGGAAACTACATGTTGAAAAACTGAAAGGAAATACAAAGAAGGCTAGCAGTCATTGTCACTGGGGGTCAGTCAGAGGGTGTCTTCCTCTTTTTCTGAACATGTCTTAATTGTTTCAAGTATTATATGTGGCTTATTAGAGACCTCCAAATACAAATAGAAACATCCACAGAAAAACTAAAAATAAAATAAGTAAACATATATTAACTAAACTCAAACCAAAAAAGTTGTTTTGGTCACAATAAAAGTACCCATCTCAAAGCATTGTTAAGAGGCTTAGACAAGTTTACCTGTCAGACAGGCCTGGAGCAGTGCCCTATTGAATTAGTGCTCATCACTGTTTTATAAACGCCAGACAGTACGATTTCTCTGTTTTATTTTTTTAAGTATTATTTATCCATTATAAAGAGTAGCACATGGTCATTATAGAAATTTTGGAAACTGCAGAAAACAGAAGGTAAAAAATCTTTATATCTTTTCAACTCAAAGACAACTATTTGCTAATATTTTGGTGTATTTTTTTTCAGCCTCTCTTCTATATATGGGTTTTATTTGATTTTGTTTGAGGCAAGAGGAAGATCAGGGGAATCAAGGAAGAATTTAAGGCAAAAAGATTAAAGCAAAGTAGCCAAGGCTGAAATGACACAGGTGCAATGAAGAATGATGATCTTAGCACCTGAGTCTCTAGTTATGAAACTACAGACTAACAAATACTTGATTCAAAATGTCTGTGTGGTTGGGGGCCAGCCCTGTGGCCTAGTGGTTAAGTTTGGTGTGCTCTGCTTCAGTGCCCCGGGTTCGGTTCCTGGGTGTGGAGCTACACCACTGATTGGTGGCCATGCTGTGGCAGCATCTCACATAAAATAGAGGGAGATTGGCACAGATGTTAGCTCAGCAACTATCTTCCTCAAGCAAAAAGAGGAAGATTGGCAACAGATATTAGCTCAGAGCCAATCTTCCTCAGCAAAATAAAAAATGTGTGGCAAGAAAAAGGAGAAACACATAATCATGGCAATGGATTTGAATTTCTCTTGATCAGTTCACAAGAAAGAAATGTAGAGCTAAAAATATAATTAATAAGGTAAAACGAATACATGTACACTCTGGATTTTATATTCTACATATAGAGAACAATATGCTTTTTGGATGTTAATGGAGATATTTCAACCATGGATCATGTAACAGGTGTGAGGCAAAGCACTCACCTCCAAGAGAAAACCCAGGAGGAGAGTGGAATCAGTCAGGGCAATTCTTGTGCAGCAGGAGTTTTGGAGGCTGGCGTGGCTGCTAGAAGGCTCCTCCCTGGTCCTGAGGCCTTTGTCCTCATGACTGCCTGAAGGTTGCGGTATCTCCAAGCATTGTGTTCAGTTCCAGGCAGGAGGAAGTGCAAGGGCAAAGGGGCAGCTGGCTGATTTTGCAAAAGCCCCACTGAGTACTGTAGTGAGGAGTGGGCAGGAGGCAGGCACAGCCCATCCTCAAGGCTGGGTGCTCCTCCGAGAAGCATGAGAGTTCCTCCCTGAACCGTCCACCCAAGGATGGGACGCAGGAACATTTACTGCTGACTCCTGGCCCCCACGGGTTGAGAGCCACCCCAGGTGTGTTCACCCCTTCAGAGCAGCTCACGTGCAGGCTGAGAGCACAGTGAAGGAGCGAGATCCACCCTGGCTTCTGATCCTTTAGAGCTGAGTGGTGGTTCTGATCTGGAAAGAGGCACAGAGAGCATAACCTGTGACCGGGGAGCCTGGTGGAAGACCCACCTCTGCCCACCAAGGGGAGGTCGAAAGGCCCCGACAGGGTCAGGGTGATGGAGAAGTAAGTGGCACCCCCCGGAGAGAGCTCATTAAGCCTTGGTGCTGAGCAGAGCAGAAGTGTAGGCTCCTCACCCCTGAGGCCACCTTATGAGCTGGCTCACCTTGTTGCAGTTGTGGACACAGGAGTGGAGGGATGTGTGGGATGGGAGTTGATACTCAGCATGGGGTCTCTCCCTGAATGTGGCTCCCCCAAGCCTGGGTCATGTTTTATGGAATTGGCATAAAACCCAGCATACATGTCCTGGTTCCTGTCCTGTGGCAGCACCCACAGAATCCAAAGTCAGCTGCACTGAGTACTGCACCCTCGCACCTGTGAATGAGAAGTCCTCTTATACATGGAGCTCTGCAAAGAGGAGGATAAAACAATCTAGCCCTAAAAACTATCTCAGCTATCATTTGAATTGCTGACAAAAGGACAACTTTGATTTGATTTCTCACTTCCTTTGTGCACATTGGAGCAGATAAGAGCAGCTGGTCCCTGGCATTTACCTGGCATGTACAGGCCTGGTGCCTGCCCTGTGCAAACCTCCACCTCTGCAGAACCCTGCTCATTGCTCTGTGGGCCCCTTACTCCATGGCCTTTGTCTGGACAGAACCTGCTCCCCAGAGTGCATGACACACCTGCTCTCTTCTGGGGCGTCCTGCATGAGATTTCATGGAGAGTAGGCTGATGCCCCCACAGGTGTCGGCAGCATTACTCTTACATCAGCTGAGGGGCATGGAAGAAGCTCCTGGGAAGGGGAATGGAGTGAGCTGCCTCAGCCCCACCACCACTGGAACCTCGCCCCGTCCTTCTCAGGGACCCCCAGTGAGGGACTGGACTGTCTATTCACACAGGAAGGTGTCTCAGGGCAGGTGACCTGTCCAGTCATGGGTGGCAAAAGAGGGGGAGGAACCCGTTCAGATGAGGCTCCTCCCCCAGGAGGGCACGTCCCTGGGAGGGGATGGCAGGGTGGGCACAGGCGGACCCCCAGGTTTCCGCCTCAGTGTCTCCTGGAAGCAGTCCCCCATCCTCCACCTCCCCAAAATCAGCACATTACACTGAACCCAGCTGTGGTAGCATCCATCCCCATGGATGGCAGGAACCATGTCCCACTCCTCTCACCCTAGCCCATTTGCTGAGATTAGTGGGGTGAGGATTAGTATTTAATTTCCTTCTGTATCACTTGGCATTCCATGGTCACAAACAATCCATAGAAACTGACTCTGGGTAACTTAACCAAAAGAGAATTTATTGGGAGGGTGTTGAGGATTCCTAGCTTGGAAAAGAAGGCAAGACCAGGGACACTATAGGGGGCAAGTGGCCACCTTGGGGATGAGTGGGTAGCAGCTCCTGCCTCCAGCCTGGCCCAGCTCTGCTGTGGGCTGATGAACTGACCCTCTTCCCCGACCCTGTGGGTCCCCCCCACCTGGAGATCCACTTCTGGGCAGGGGCGGGCAGCTGGACTGACAGCCTCTCCAGGCTGGAGCGGGGCTGTAGTCCTCAACAGGGAATTGGGTGCTCCCTGGGAGGGGCAGGCTCCAAGCACCCAATGTCTAACGTGGCCGCTTGTTCCATATTTTTGTGTTTGCAAAATGATGAGGAAGTGTTTCTGCTCTTGCCGTGGAATCCCGGGCACAGCCTGAGGAGAGGGACTCAGTTCTCCCTCCTTGCTGAACAGGGTGCTGGGCTGTCCAGGAGGATGCAGGTTGTGCTGGAGGGGGGTCATGCCTCCGACCCCACAGCTGTGACCACCCTGAGGAAGGGTCTTCACACAAAAAAGCCAAGGAGGCTGGGGGTGCCTAAAAATGTGCACCCTCCCTCTGTGATTGCTGCCTCTACATCAGGCAAAGGAGGTGACGGGACTTACCAAGCATCTGAAAGGCAGCGAGCGTCTCAGGGGAGATGAGAATTGAGTTGAAGGCTCATGCTTAAAACACATGATTTGCATGAGCACAGAGAGTGGTGTGAGGTACACACACCCAGCAGACGGCGTTGCCTACTTCGGACTGAGGTTACAGGCACTGCCTGGGGTGCTCTGATGAGTATATGTTACTTTTGTAACTAAAAACATTCAGAGAAGAGCTGAATTTAAATATTGTCCCATGGAAACATCCCCTTTACTCCCTCCCCCTTCTGGTCACTTGGGGGACAGGGGAGCACGTGAGCAAGGAGGGGGTGATGGGGAGGGGAGGATGGTCTTCCTGCTGGTGCAGTCCCTCTGCCTGCTGGTCATTTGGGCTCCAATATCTCCTCTTCCTTCCTAGTGCACCTGAGGGGAAACCATAGCACCGTGTTTGTTCCATCCGTTCCAAACACACTTAGTTCCTTCCAGAGGATTCCAGGCTCCCTGAGGAAGCTGCTCTGTGGAAGGGAAAGCTGTCAGCCTGCTGGATTGATGATCTCAGGCTCACAGGAGAGAGAAGGGGAGGTGCAGGGACATTACAGACAGCATTTGGGGCCATGAGAAGTGTGTGTCTGAATGTGGCTGCATGTGTATGTGTGCACACACATATGTGAGTGAGTGTGTGCATGTCTCTGTGCCTGTGTGTTTGCGATTGGGTCTGCATGAATACAGGAAAGTGTGTGCACACGACTGCCTGTATGAGGGTGTATCACGCTAAAGCAGCCAAAACAATGAGAAACAAGCATTTCTGCACATAAAAGCATCACAGCAAAACCAAAAGTGGAATGGGAGAGTGGGAGAACCTGGTTCTCTCTCCAGTGGGGGTGCAGAGGGTAGGTCTGAACAGCCTCCTCAGTCCTCAGCATCCCTGGCCAGTTTAGTTATCTGCCCCCACCCCAATGATTATGCTTTTGTGGGACCAAGTGCTCTTCCTCTGTGGCATTTATCATGGTTAAACTTCTATTTCTATTCACGCATAAAATACACATGACATCAAGTGCACAAATTTTGTGTAGCATGATTGCTTTGCACATATGCATGTACTACGTTCCTACCCCCAATCAAGACCGAGAACATTTGTAGCACCCAAAGGTTCCCTAGTGTCCCCTCCCAGGCAATATCCACATGTCCCACCTCATAAGAGGTAGAGGCTTCTAGCACACTGGAATTCCACACGTGTCTGAGATCCCAGGGTCGATGCTCATCTCCTTTGCTAGACAGTAAGCAGGCGTGGGAGCAGGGATGGGTCCCCTCTGATGATCTGGGCCCCAGCACAATGCACAGCATAGGGTGGTGAATAAACATCTGTTGAACTAACAAGTGATGCTCACCACCCAGGTGGGGCGGCAGACCTGGAGAAGGTGCCTGCAGGTTGTGCCTGGGTATCAGCACTCATTCAGTTCTTGTGGAGTGTTGGTCTTTGGATGTGATGCACAGAATGTGTGCCTGCATCAGTTCCTCTCTGTCCTCAAGAAATCTGAAATCAAGGCACCCTTAGGTGACTGCAGGCCCCACTGGAAGAGAAGTTGCAGCCTGCAGCGGGGGGCGGGGGCATGCCCAGCCCATCTGGGGCCAGTGCCTCCACTAGGACCAGACTTGCACGTGGGTCCTCCTTATGCCAGCGTCAGTGACTACTGGACCCCTCCCAAGGAAACCACTCCCCTATGGGAGCAGCCCCAAGGCACAGCAGGATTGGGAGGCATAGTCAGTGCAGCCCCCAAACCAGACTAGAAGTGATGGGAGAGTCACACGGAAAACACAAAGAGGCCTTCAGCATGCTGTACAGTCTGACTCAGGAGGCCACCTGCGTCTGTGCATGTGCCCCCCCCCCACCCCCACATGTGTATCCCATTCACAGGTCATTCCAGCAAGAGTGCTTTCGCCTGCAAGTAACAGAAAACCCACCAGGAGTGGCTGAGACAGGTAGCATTTATTTTCCTAATTGTGAGCTCTGGAGACAGATGGCTAGAGACACTGGTTTAGCAGCTGCATGACCATGGCCAGCAATGCCACAGCACCATCCTCACTGTTCCCAGAGGACAAATGCTGGAGGGGACCCAGGGATCCCAGTGAACTGCCCCTGACCTTTTACTGACCATGATTCTCGGTCACATGCCATTCCAGGACTAATTGGATTGTAACTGGTTCAGACTGGCCACTACCCTCCTCGGGAAGGGAGAGGCTACACCCCTGAGGTTAAGAGGCCACTGCCTACCAGTGGAAAGTGGGGGTCCATTAGTAAGGAAGGAGATGGCTGTTTGGTCTGCCATGATGAAGACTACCCACTTTGAGGCCAAGAGCACCCAGACAGTGCTCTTCTCATTCAACCATGTGAAGGAGCATGTAGTGTAGGACCACCGCTCTGGGAGCACACATAGAAGACAACCCCACAAGGGCTAAACACACCATGCAGATGTGGGCGGGCAGCCAGGAGGTCCTCTCTGCAGAGGAGGCCCCAGGCAGAACCAATGGTGAGCACGTTGACTGGATGAAGCTACAGCCAGGCTAAGACACTAGGGCTGAGGAGCAAGGGGTGTCGGGTCGGGGGGTAGGGCAGGCCACTCTAAGGAGTTTGGATTTTACTCTGAGCATGATGGGAAGGCTGCAGAGTTTTCAGTAGGAATGCCACCAAACCTGACATATGTTTTTAAGACATCACTTTGTCTGCTGGGTGGAGAATAGCTCATAAAGGGTCAAAGCTGAAGCCAGGAGACAGGAAATGTGTGTGCAGGTGGGAAATGCAGAGCTGTGGAAGTGGGAGAGGTGGGGGGGGGTGGGGTTGGGGGCTGTTTCAGGTGCTGCTAATGTGCCTTCCTGGGAGCTGGCAGGAGCCCCCAGCTCAGCTCCCCACCTGGAAGGTGCTGGCCTTCAGACAGGTCTCTGGTAAGAGCCGGGACGGGCTGGAGCCTGTGCCTCTAGGAACGCTTCTTTCAGGAGAAACCTGGCTCTCACGTCTTGTATCTTTAGGACCTTCTGTCCACCATGCTCACGTGCCCTCCCACCCTGTTCCTGGCACATAAAAGCACCCAGTCCTGCTCTTGTGAATGGATATGCTCATGCTCATGCCCCAGGCTTGCATGCACTGACGTATGTGAGCACCTAGGTGGGGGGCAGCTCCAGAGTCAGGACGCCTGGGTTCAGATCCCAGCCCAACCTCTTACTGGCTGTGTGACAAGTCGCTGGACCTCTCTGTGCCTCAGTTTCCTCATTTGTAACACAGGCAGAGAACAGTCCCCACCTCGGGGCTATCACAAGAATTAGATGAATTATTAGACCTACAGGTGTCAGCTGGTGTTATTCACATTATCAGGTACAAACCACCTCCACACACCCAAGCCACAGCAATGAACCATGTCTCTGGGCAGAGCAAGGGGCCCTGGGCTGGCCTCTGCCAGTGCCCTCAGGTATGGGGCTCCGGGCAGTGGCAGCAGGATGGCCAGGGGGTGCAGCTGGGCTGACAGCAGATCTGCAGGGCAGGGTCTTCGCCCCGGGCCATCTGGCTGGGGCTGAAGGTCATGGTAGCATCAAACTGGGCCTTGAGCAGCTGAAGATGCTTCAGTGCCTGCAGTGTCTCTGAGGTGACCTTGGCCACACCCTCCAAGAGGTTGTAGTTCTCACTGGGGTCCTCAGACAGGTCAAAGAGCAGCGGGGGCTCATGGGCGGTCAGAGGGCTGGAGGCGTGGCAGGCAGGGTCTGCTGTGGTGTCACTGTGGGCAGAGCCTGGGGAGGGGGGCTCATCTGTGCACAGGGCAAGAGGGAGAAGAGGGGCCAGGCCTGGCCCCTGAGGGGGTGGGCAGGGCTGGGGAGAGGCAGTTACCCTGGGTGAAGAAGTGAGCCTTGTACTTCCCACTCCGCACAGCAAAGACCCCACGGACCTCATCTGGGTTGGCCGGATAGAAGAAGACAGTCTGCCGGGGGCTCTTGGGAAAAGGTCAGGGGTCATGAGGTGGGGAGGGGCCCCCAGGCACTGATCTGCACATACCCAGAGTCGTCAGCCTGCGAGAAGCTCTGGATGTGTGGCTGCTCCCTGCCCACTCAGGAACCCCAGAGGCAGCACCATCTGGATGCCACTCAACAGAGGGTCTGCCCAGGCCTAGGGGCTCGGGTGCTGCCCAGGCTCACTACTGGCAAGGGTAAGCAGGGGTGGGGGAGCCAAGGGTGGAGGGTCGCAGGGTCGCTGGCCTTACCTTGCCTGTGCCCAGTAACAGGGGGCTGAGGTCAACGCCATCCAAGGTGATGTTGGGTAGCGGGGCCCCTGTCAGGGCTGCCAGGGTGGGCAGTAGATCCAGGGAGCTGGCCAGTTCATGGGTCACACCTGGGGGCAGAGGGCTGTGCAGTCACTCCATCAGGGTTGGGGAGGTGGGGCCAGGAGTCCACAAGGAGAGGGCCTGAAGACTGACCGGGAGCGATGTGGCCTGGCCAGAAGGCCAAGGCAGGCTCTCGGACACCCCCTTCGAAGGTGGTTCCCTTTCCGCATCGCAGGAGGCCAGAGCAGCCACCGCGGGACATCCGCATGGTCTCAGGTCTGGGACACAAGGAGGTGGTCAGCAATGAGGAGCCCAGGGACTCTGATCGGACCTGGTAGCCCCAGCCCCAGACTTCTAAGTTACATGCTGTGCACAGAAATGGCCAGTATATGCCTGTCCCTTCCCTGTCCTACCAAGACCAGCACTTCCACATACTCTGGCCCCCAGCCTCCCACACACACCTGTGGGTCACCATAACATATCTCTGGCATCTCCCAAGACCCCTTAGCCCACTATGTCCTCTTATCCCTTCTACGTCTGTGAGGGATCAACCAGCATCCCCATGCCCTGGGCTGGCATACCCGTTGTCTGCAGCGAAGATGACCAGTGTCTCTCCAAGCAGTCCCAGGTCCCCCACAGCCGTCATCAGGGCCCCCACAGCCGCATCCAGCTCCATCAGGGAGTCCCCAAATGGCCCGCGGCCTGAGCGCCCTGCAAAGCTCTGCCCACTGAACTGGGGGTAGTGGGTGTGCTGAGGGCAGAGACTGGAGTTAGCCTTGGGTAGGGGTCATGGGCAGCCCAGAGAGGGGGCCAGGGTCACTCACGTGAGAGGCGTAGTACAGGAAGAACGGGCGGCCCTGGCGCTGGGCATCAGCCATGAGGTCACGGGCGAAAGCCACGTAGCGGGCCTCAAGTCCAGGCAGCCAGGGGGGCTGCACCACCACGGATAGGTTGGCCAACAGTGGGATAGGGACCAGGCCCTGGTCACAGCTGCCATCACAGGGGGTGGCCGGTGGGAAGCAGGTCAGGTTCTGGCAAGGGCCCTGGGGGAGCAGCTCCACTCAGGTGTCTGGTCCGGGGGGCCAAGAGGAAGGGGACTGATGGGAGGTGGGCAGGAGGGTAGCTGAGGGCCCTGGCAGTTCCTACCTGGTCATGGGAGTATGGGATGCCCAGGAATCGATGGAAGCCCTGGTGGGGGGGCAGAAAGGCCCCTTCAGGCCCCACCCCAAGGTGCCACTTGCCGGCCATCCCTGTGAGGTAGCCTCGGGCAGCCAAGACCTCAGCGAGGGTCACCTCCTCCAGGGGCAGGCCCCCGCGGGAGCTGGGCTCCAGAACTCCAGGGTACAGGCCCATCCGAACTGGGAGTCGGCCAGTCAGGAGGGCAGCCCTACAGGACAAGTCACAGAGTCCGTGAGACAGAGAGAAACTAAGACTGAGATGAACACAAGAAGAGGAGACAGCGAGAAAGACAGAAAGGCGAGCTTCTCCATAGAGAGGGACACACACCCTCTTCCTCCCCCACTGCACTCAGAGTGACTCTGGGAGGAACTGGATGGGTGGAGTGGGGTGGGGTGGGGTGGGGTGGGGTGGGGTGGAGGTGCAGGTGCGAGCTCCCCTGACTCTCACTCACCGGGACGGCGTGCACAGAGACACTGGCACATAGAAGTCCGTGAACCGCAGCCCGCCTGCGGCCAGCTGGTCTAGGTTGGGGGTGGTGGAACTAGGGTGCCCATAGGAGCCCAGGTCCCCGTAGCCCAGGTCATCGGCAAAGATCAGCAGGATGTTAGGTGGGTTGGCAGCTGCCAGGCCTGAGGCCAAGGCCAGAGCGAGGGCCCACGGCGCCACCATGGCTCACAGCACAGATGGGCCTATCACCAGACCCTTGAGAGGCAAGGCAAACTGGCTCCAGCAAGCTCTACCTAACCCTGAGACCACAGAGCCAGGCGCTACCCTCTCTTGAGACCCCAGACGCAGGCACTTACCCTGCCCTGAAAACTCAGACCCGGGCGCTACCCTCCCCTGAGATCCCAGACCCCAGACTCAAAGATACCGCCCACCCCGACAACCCTCTTCCTTGAAGTCCAAGCGGACTCAGCACCCAGAAACCCCATACCCCAACAAAACCCAGGAGACCATGGCCTGGGATATACTCCCCGGAGACCCTCAGGGACCAGAACACCTTCAGATTCTCGGGCGGAGATCTGACCCGCTGCACCTAGAGGTCCCGGCCCAGGATCCTGGTCACGGGCAGAAGTCACATGACACTGACCCACCGGGTCTAGCGCGGTGGGACGAAGGCTATATACAGCCAAGCAGGCGTCGCTGCCGAAGACCTGGCAGCAGCGCCCTCCGCAGGCGCTTCCGCCTCGGCCCAGCCCCGCCCCGGCCCGCCCAGTGGTCCCGTGACCCCTGCGCGGCGGCCCAGGGGCAGGGAGGGGCGGGGCGGGGTTGGGCGGGACCTGCGCGGGCCGGGCGGGGCGCCGTCTTGGTCGTGCGCGCGCGCGGACTCGCTCTGCGCCCCGAGCCGTTGGCGCCAGGAGCGCGGGGCGGGGCCTGACTGGGGCGGGGGCGGGGGCGGGCTCCGCGGAAGTCCGCGCGGGGCGCGCGGGGTGTGTCCCGGGGACGGCCGACTGCGGGGTCCTGAGCACCGAGAGCCATATGCGCCCTCGGTGAATGAGCAAGTCGAAGTGAAAACCCTGCAGCCAACGGACTGCTAGGTTTTCCTTCACTACTTTTGGTGCTTTTCGTGAAACACGAGATAGCAAATTCAAACCCTTTCCCCTCTGTGCATGTGTGTCGGTTTGTGTGTCAATGTGTGTGTGGTGTGGTGTGTCATGTGGTGTGATGTGTGTGGTATGTGTGTGTGGTGCGTGTGTGTGGTGTGGTGCATGTGTCAGGTATCTGGGGTCTGGTCTGCGTGTGGGTTACACCAATGGAAAGAACCCACTGGGAGAGGAGATGACTGGTCCTGGCTCCGTCCCTGGACAGCCTTGGATAGCCTCCACCTTTCTGGGCCCTAGTCTGTTTAGCCATCTCCAAGTAAGAGAGAGTCGGCCGAGGGTGGGTCCGTGGTTATTTTACTCAGTGCGGCTGAGTGCCCCAAGGTGGGTGCAGTCACTAGCTGCCCAGAGCAGCTCCTCATACCCTCACTACCCTATGGCAACTCCCTGCAGCCCAGGGAACCCTGCCCAGGGCCTCAGGTTCTCCCACAAGCTCAGGTACCTCAGGAAGAGCAGAACCTGGGCTCCTGACTGGGGAGCCACGATTATTGGAACTATGATTACTGACCCTGGAGCCAGTAGGAGAGTGGACAGGGCCCTGGAAAGGCCTCTGGGGAGCAGGGTGTGGGGGCCAGGACACAGCTTCCACTGAAGCCCAGTCCTGGCAGGGGAGCTGGCATTTTCCTGATGAAACATGAAAGCTCAAGACAGGGGCAGTATGGGGGAGCAAAATATGAAGGGCAGGGACTCCCAGAGATGGGGCTGGGCCTAGGACTGTGCTCAAGGCTGACCTCATGGGGAAGAGAAGGGTCCAGTCTCCAGTGAGCCATCCCCTTGGCGTCACATTCCAGTGTGGTTTCTGGGCCTGTGCGTAGGAGCGGTATGGGGTCGGTGGCCAGGACAGAAAGTTTTTCTGTGGCCCAGAAATCTTTGAACCTGTAATTGGAGCTATCACAGCTGGTTGGCGCTGTGAATTGGAGTTTAAAAGGAATCAACCAAAAGCACTTTCTTCCCTTTCAGCTGCAAGCGATGGAGGACCTGCCCTTCTTCTCAGGAAGAGCTGCCTGTGGTTGTAATGTTATGCAAATAGCTGGCACTTTCCCCTGTGGTTTCTGGAGGCTGCTCAGGTGTGTGCACACGGGATAACTGAGCCAGCCCAGTCCTGACCTCTGGACGGGGGAGGGGGTGCATGTGCTGCCAGCTATGTTTGTTCAAAGCCAAGCCGCTGCAGGTGTCTGAGTCTTTTGGAGATGTGAGTTCTTTTTTGGCATTGCTGTGGGAGCCAGCAGGAGGGTCAGCTTGGGACAGAGCCCGGACGAGAGGCAGCCCGCCAGGGTGCGGAAAGTGACTCTGGACGCCTGGGACATTGCTAATTTGGAACTAACGCCCACAGTTAGGAAAGGGGCCTTGCAATGAGTGGTGTGGGTCTTGTCTTTCTGCACCTAGGACAGGGGTGAGAGAGGTGTCCATCTCCTGGGCCTGCATGGGGTGGGTGGGGTGGGCGAGCTGCTTCAGTGAGAACACTTGGCCCACAGAAAGGCGTTCTGCAGCGGAGCCTGGGACCAGCTGATGTGGGGACCCAGGACACTGGAAGCCATCCACCCAGGCCTCCACCTCCCCCCTTGGGTCAGCTCCATCCTCTTTGCTCTCAGCATGCACGTTCCTGCTCCCCAACCTGGCCCACCCAGGTTGTATTTCCTCCCCTCAGCCCCCTTGAGGCTATGTGGTTGGTCTCAGTTCCAGAGGGGCTCTGCTGGCAGGTGCATGCCTCATCTGAGGGGAGGGTGGCAGGTGGACAACGATTCTTTGCTTGATCAAGCTTTAGTTAGGCTTCACAACCTTATCCTAGGCCCATCTGTGCACTTCCTTGTAAAATCTAGTTTTGCAAGAACCTTGCTAAGTCAGTTTATCAAGAACCCTCCACCCTCATGTCTGATCAGGTTCTTGACCCCCCACCATCCCCAGCTGATGCCTGATCACCCTGGTCTGCCTTTAACAAGAATCTTGGTAGGTCAGTTTAGCCAGAATCCTCCCTGATCCTTGATGTTTCCTCAGTAATTTTCTCTCCACTGACCCTCACCCTGTTCCTTGGCTATTGTAGTGGAGGAAAAAGTTCTCCGTGACCCTCAGAGGTTCCCTGGCTGGGTCTGAAAATTAAACTGACAAAGACAGATTAACAAGAGAAAAGCATACAAATTTGTTTAATTTTTCTAAGTTTTATGTGACATGGGAGCCTTCATAAGGAAATGAAAACCCAGAGAAAGTTACGTTTGAATATTTTATGCTAGGTTTGATGAAACGGGGTTCAGTTCTGAGCAGGAGGGAGAAGCACTGTTCAGGAGTGCTGTGGCTGGCGTGAGGTGGTATGGCTCTTTGTGGCGCTGCCCTCAGCATCCTGCTCCAATGACTGCAGATCAGTAGGCATCTTCCAGCCTCAGGCTTCTGAGCTTGCTGTTCCCTGTCTGGAATTCTTGACTCCATATTAGCTGGCTCCTTCCTCTTCTTCAGGTCCACTGGGATGTCACTTTCTCACTGAGGCCTTCCTTGACCCCCAAGCTCCCTCTCCCACCCCTCTGCCCAGGTGTGAGCTGCTGCTCCTGGGCTCCCGTAAATGGAGGATTACAGTAGTATCCACTCATCCCTCATCCCATTGGTGGGAGGCAAGACTTAGTCCCAGCTGGCTTGTGGCAAGTCTGTACTATTATTACTGTTATTGTCATTATGTGGGTGATGGGTGGTGCTGGGCAGGGGCCATGAGAGCTTCCAGCTGGGGAGGATCTCCCACAGGGGACATCTTAGCTGAGGCCTCGGGAAGATAAGGGTTATCTGGGTGACAATAAAGAGGAGAGGTGAAGACAACTTGTCAGACAGTTGAATTACAAGCAGGGGTCTGTTTTTATTGCAATCTTGCAAGCAAGGGACAGGCGCCTGAGAGAACACTTCAGAGACTCATCCAGGGCAGGAAGGAGAATCACCGTCAGACTAGACACGGAAACAACCTCTGGTCACAGATCACTCGCCATGAATGTCACTCAGCTGGTTGGGTAATTAGTTCCCCAAAATGACATACCCTCATTAAAGTTCATCAGATCATTGCATGAGCATTTTATTAGGAACACTAATTTCTTCTCAGAAGAAAGCTCTGCCCAGACCAGATGTGGGACAATTTTTCCTTTCCAGTGCTTTCAAGGAACTAGTTGGAGCTCAAGAAGAACATCT
Source organism: Equus asinus (assembly GCF_041296235.1). Classification (NCBI taxonomy): domain Eukaryota; kingdom Metazoa; phylum Chordata; class Mammalia; order Perissodactyla; family Equidae; genus Equus; species Equus asinus. Next base: position 12,132,680 of record NC_091793.1, on the reverse strand, counting down.
TCTTGAGCAGATCCAATATTTGGTTCCCAAAGTGGCTGCAGGCAGCAGACTCTAGATTCAGTGTCTACTGCAGTCAGGACGCCCCACTGCAGGGCCTGGTCCAGGTCCAGCTGTCGTGGGGTGAGAGGCAGCGGCCAGTGCAGGGGTCCAAGGGCTTGAGGAATGCAAAGAATGCAGGGCAAGCGCCTAGGTGAGTCATAGTCCAGCATTCCAGGGCAGAACAGGGGCAATTTAAAGTAACCACAAGAAGAGAAGGCTTGGACACGAAGATAATTGCACCATTTTGCAAATCTCCTTCAGCAAAGTTCTGAGGAGTGGACATTGGAGGAAGACGATCCTAAATCAGGCAGAAGTGACAGTGAGCATAGGTTCTAGATCTGAAGGGCTGGGTGGTGTTGACTCTTTGGTAATTAAAACCAGGCTCCTGACAGCCCATGAGAATGAAGCTGAGATGCTGGAAACTCCTTGGTTTAATGGAGAAAAAGGGTATCCAAAGGTCAAGAGAGATAGGAATGTATTGTTCTTGACCTGCTCAGTTGTCCCCTAACTGTCCTCTGAGAGTGCCCGGAGGACACCCCCTCACTAAGACATTCAAGGGTATACTTTGGAGTAGGGAGGGGAGCAACAACACCCTTGAGAGGCTCTGGGGGGCTGGGCATTGTAGGGTGGAAATGAAATGGGGTGAAGAGATAACAGGGTGGCAGGGACCACGTGTCCAGGCAGGTGTGGTCATCATCATGGTCAAGCAAAATGGTGTGGCCTCAGAGACCTTTGGTTCATTGGTCATGGAGTCACCCTCCAAGACAAAAACAGAGGGCAGTGCCAGTGGAGGTGGGGGCAGTGGTGGAAAGACCCTGGGTCTCAGGAACATGGCCCGGACTTGACTCATAATGCAGGAGAGTCATAGCTCCTCTTCCAATTCCTGGACATGAGTCACTCGCAGACCTGGAGCTGTCTGCTGGAGGGAAAGACCTGGCAGAAATACTCAAGGCTGTACTAAGTCTTCCCCCTGGCTTCCCCCGCAGGGAGGTGCAGTCTTTGGCCAGGATGGCCACACACTGGGGGAAGGGACATCCTGGCTCGCAGGCGTTGTTGGCCACTGGCTCTGAGCTACTGCCACTTCCCAGACACTGATGCCCCTGTAGTCCACTGATGAGAGGGGGGCTTTGGAGGTTAGGTGAGACATGCATTTTGAGCCACAGTCCATCTCACAATGGACACAGTGGGTGTGTGAATCTATCTTGTATTAATTTCCCTGGTACTGAAACATATGATTTGAATAGATATATTGACCAGCTGGCCAGTACAACACTACCTGCTGATCCAGGCAAGGACTCTCAAGGTGGGAAGCCCAATGGAGGCTCCTGGAGTTCCCCTCCTATGTTGGTTGAGGAAACACCAGCTACTTTGACAGATAAACCCCCAAATCTCAATGACTTAATACATTAGATGTCTATTTCTTACTCACAGAAAGTCCAGTTTGCAACATGGGCAGGAATGGGGGACTCCATACTCATTTGGGGGCCCAGGCCAAAGGAAGAGCTGCCATTTTGGACATGTGGATTTAAGGTCATCCTGGATGCCCACATCCAGCCAGCAGGAGGGTGAAGAGAGAGTATCCAGGGATCAAGTAGGAGGTATTTATGGGTCAGGCCTAGGAGGGGCACAGATCATTTCTACCTAAATTGATTCCAGAACTCTATGACATGGCCTTACCTAGATGCAAAAGGGGCTGAGAAATACAGACCTCAGCTGAGAGGGTGGTCTGTTGTAGCCAGCAGTTGGGGCATGGGCTTTCTGATGCCTCAGTTTGCTGTCTGTGGCAAAAAGAGTAACTCCCTGGGGAACGAGTTCTATGGTGGTATTGAGGGAGAGTGTATTTCTAGAAGCTCAGACTAGACACTTCTCTTTCAGTCCTTCCAATGACTTTGTAATTCCATGGATTAAATCTCTTTCTGCGCAGACTGGCCATACAGGGCCTGTCGTCTACATCCAAACCCTAGCTTTTATGGTCAGTGAGATGAGAGGTCAAGGAACTGGGAGGCCATGGTGTGAGGGATCACTTGGAGGGACATGGATGATGTCAGAACTTAGGGGGAGCAGGCAGCTTGTGATCAAGATGCTAAAGTCCTCAGTGAATGAGAGGACGTGGTTGACCAGGTGGGACCCTTCTAATCACTGCTATATTCCTAGTGCCTCATACTTTGGAGTATGTGTGTGAGTGTGTGTGCACGTGTGTGTGTGTGTAATAAACGTTTTAAAATGCAGAACGTTCTTCTGTTCATTTGTGCATTCACTTAATATCTGTCCAGCAAACAATCATTAAACGTTTACATGTGCTGACTGCTCTGGCTGAATAAGAAAAACAGATTTCCAACAATGTAATCTAAAACCCCTCTATCTCAAAGTACTTGGAAATGCTGACTAAAATATAATAAGCATTCTTTTAAATGCATAGCTGAGCTTGAAAGAAAGCAAGGGATATCCCCAGAGACACAAAATGAAGTGGAGAAAGCAACAGGGTAAGCAAGTATGATATTGGGGACATTCTCAATACCGGGAACTTAAAGCTTTGGGTTTTAATGGTTGCATAGAAAGCAAGAGACAGGGGTTTGGGCGCATGCAATATAAGAAACTGGAATTCAGATTCTCACATAAAGTCAAGACTTCTAAAGATCTACAATTTCAGTGAAAGGATATAAAGAAAAAAATGTGCTTTCCAGGAAAGAGAAATGAAAGATTTTGTAATGACTTCACCACAAGATGGAAATCAAATCTCCCTTCAGAATTCATAGTATAGACTTACCTTCAAATGGATGTGGGTTTTAAACATATACTACCCAGGTGGTTTGGAATTGAGTTGAAGTGGTGTGAGGTTGGCAGCACTGGGGCATCTAGCCAGAGCAAATGCAGATCATCTCTGGAGGAGCACACAATCCCTCCAGGCTCCCACAGATTGGATTAGCCAAACATGAGATCACAACCTAAAATCACAAAACATGTAAATGTGCTAAAAATGTTTAGAGAAAAAAAGATGCAATTGAAAACCTGAATAAGTAATAAGAAACTATCAGAAATGATCAGAAAGAAAAAATAAAAGAAAGAATCTGGTAGACTTAAAAAGGAACAAAATATAACTTTATAGATGAAAAATATAATAATTGAAATTTTATTGGGCAGGTTAAATAGCAGACTAAACACAGCTTAGAATTATTAAACTAGAAGATGGGTCCAAAGAAATACCCAGCATACAAAATAGATAGACTAGGAGATGAGAGCATTTTACAGACGTTAGAATGAGAAGGTCTAACATATTTAAAAATTTAAATATCTTAAAAAAAATTTCACACTTTACAATTTCATTAAATATATTCACGATGTTGTAGAACCATCATCACCATCCATTTCCAGAACTTTTTCATCATTCCAAACAGAAACTCTGTGCCCATTAAACAATTCTCTATTTTGTCCTTCCCTGAGCCCCTGGTAACCTCTCTTCTGCTTTCCGTCTCCATGAATTTGCCTATCCTAGGCATCTCACGTAAGTAGAGTCATGCAAAGTTTGTCCTTTTGTGAATGGCTTATTTCACTTCACATAATGTTTTCAAGGTTCATTCATGAGGTCTAATATATTTTTAATAGGAGATACTGAGGAGATACAATATTCAAGAAGAAATAGCAGAGAATTTCCAGATTTGATGAAAGACATAGCTCCTCAGATTCAGGAATCATGACAAATCCCAAACAGGACAACTAAAACTAAAACAACACCCAGGCACATCATGTTGAAAACAAGGAATATTAAGGAAAACAGGATCTTAAAAGTAGCCAGAAAGACGAGAAAGTACCTACAGAAAGAAAAACAATTAAAAATAGCATTTATTTCAATGGCAACAATAGAACTCAGATCATAATAGAATAGTACGTTAAAAATATGAAGTGCAAGTAACTGTTAATCTAGAATTATATACCCAGGGTTGTAGATTGCTAGTTGCCTATTCTAATATCCATTATGCCTTCTTCCTTATTAACAGGGCCCTGATTTTGTAGGGGTCAGCAATGTGCTCATCTAAGAAACAACATTTCCTAGCCTCACTTGCAGCCAGACCCTGTTCTGGCCAATAAGATGTAAGCAGAGTCATTGGGCAAGGGTTCAAAAAAGTTCCTTAAGAGGGTCAGACATCTGTTCATGATGAAAAACTCTCTGCAGACATAGAAGGGAACTTTCTAAATTAGATAAAGGGGATCTACAAAAAACCTTCAGATAACACCATGCTTTAATGGTGAAATATCGAACATTTTCTACCTGTGATTGAGAGCAAAGCAAGGATGCTTGCTCTTACCACTTCTATATGACACTGTGCTGGTGGTCCTAGCCATTGCCACAAGGCAAGAAAAAGCAATAAAAGGCATAAAAATTCAAAAGGAGGAACTATTTTGCTATTTGCTGATGACCTGATTGTTTACATAGAAAATCCTAAGAAACCTATAAAAATGCTACTGGAATTAAGTGAATTTAACAAGGTTACAGGCTACAAAGTTTATATACAAAAATCAGTTATATTTTTATATACTAGCAACAAACAATTATAAAATGAAATTAAAATTTTCATTTGCAATAATGTGGAATAACAAAATTCTGAGGAGTAAATGTAACAGAAATGTGTGAGAAGTCTACACTGAAAACTACTAAGCCATGCTGAGATAGATTAAAGAACCTGAAATAAATGAGAGGATATACCACGTTCATACACTGGAAGATTCAATATTGTTAAGATGTCCATTCTCTCTAAATATATTTATAGACTCAATGCAATATCAATCAAATTCCAAGCAGGTTTTTTTATTTTTGTAGAAATTGACAAGCTGATTCTAAAATTTATATAGAAATGAAAATGACCTAGAATAGCCAACAAAATTAAAAAAGAACAAAGTTGTAGGACTTATACTATCTGATTTCAAGATTTAGTATAAAGTTATAGAAATTAAGACAATGTGGTATTGGAGAAAGTATATAAATATAGATTAAAGGGAAAGAATAGAAAGTTCAGGAATAGACCCACATATATGTGGTTAACTGATTTTCAAGAAGGATACAAAGGTAATTCAGTGGGAAAGGAAAGTCTTTTCAAAAATGGTGTTGGGAGATCCCTACAGTCGTCAAACTCCTAGAGACAGAAAGTAGATGGTGGATGCTGGGGGCTGGGGGAGGGGCATGGGGAGTTAGGGTTTAACGGGACAGAGCTTCAGTGTGGGATGATGGAAAAGTTCTGGAGATGGATGGTGATGATGGTTGCATAAGCATGTGAATGTACTTAATGCCACAGAACTATACACTTAAAAATGATTAAAATGGTAAGTTTTGTGTTGTATATATTTCACCACAATAAAAAATATTTTTAAATATAAAAAATGTGAAACAACTGGATATCCCAAAAGGGAAAATATGAACATCAACCTTTTCCTGAAACCATAAATAAAAATTAACTTAAAATTAATCATAGACCTAAGTGTAAAAGTTAAAACAATAGCTTCTAGATGAAAACACAGGAGAAAATTTTTGTGATCTTGTGGTAGGTAGATTTCTTAGATAGGACACAAAAACTACGAACAATAAAAGAAAAAAAATCGATCCTATAATGATGAAAAACTTTTGCTCTTTGAAAGAGACTGTTACAAAAGTGAAAAGGCAAGTTACAAAATTAGAGAAATTTTGCAGTAAGCATATCTTACAAAAAACTCACATCCAGAATATATAAAGAGCTCCTGAATTTCAATAAGTCAAACTAACCAGTTTTTTAAAAAAATGGGCAATAGGCTTGAACCAATGCTTCACAAAAGAAGACATGTGAATGGCCAATAAGCACATGAAAAGAGGCTCAATATCATTAGTCATCAGGGAAATGCAAATTTAAACACACAAGGAGATACTGCTACATATCCATTAAGATGGCTAAAATTAAAAAGGCAGGCCATCTGGTGGTGTAGTGGTTGAGTTCCCGTGCTCTGATTCAGCAGCCCAGGGTTTGAAGGTTTGGATCCCAGGTGTGGACCTACACACCGCTCATCAAGCCATGTTGTGGTGGCGTCCCACATACAAAATAGAGGAAGATTGGCACAGATGTTCACTCAGGGCCAATCTTCCTCACCAAAAAACAAAAAAAGGACAGGCAACCAAGTGTTGGTAAGGATGTGGAGGAAATGGAAGAAGCTGGAATGTAAAATGGTACCACCATCCTGGAAGACTGCCCATTTCCTAAAAAGTGAGCACCCACCTATCATAAGACATAGCTATTCTATTCCTAAGGATTTACCCAAGAGAAATGCAAGCATGAGTCCACACAAAAACTTGTACACAAATGTTCATAGCAGTTTTATTCCAAATTGTCTCAAACTGGAAGCAACCCAAATATGGATATCAACAGATGAACTGATAAGCAAAATGTGGTATTTTCCTAAAATGGAATACTATTCAGAACAAAAAGGATGAACTGAGTGGGATTTATCCCCAGGGGGGCTTCCCTTCAGGATGGAGGGCCAGGATTGGTGGGTGGAAGGGGACTGTGGCAGAAAGTAGGCCAGGGATCTCCTGTAATTGAGAAAGTGGAGAAGGAGGGGCTAGGAATCACCTTTTTTTTTTTTTTTAAAAGCTAAGCCCTCCCTGCAGTGGCTGCTCCACTTCTCCCCTGGCCCAGGGGTGTCTCCAGCCCCTCCACTGTACTTGGGGAGTAGTTCTGTGCCCTGTGGCTGGAGTCAGCTGACCCCACTGTGCCACTGCTCCCTTTCCCAGCAGCCTCGCGTCATTTGGGCTGTGTGGCCAACTCTTCAGCTTCGTTGGCTTTTCCATCTTCTGATCCCATCTGCAGCATGTCTTCCAGAGATTCCTTTAAATTGTCGTTCCATCCTCAATTCATGTGCCTCTCTTCCAACACTGGGATGGATTTATTTTTAAAAAACATGCATTGTTCTTTTTAACAATACTGTACAGTACACTTAAAAATGATTGATAGTGAATTTTATGTTATGTATTTTCTCCCAAACTAATTTAAAAACCAGATAGTTACTGAATTGTGAGTGACCTTTGGGAGGAAGAGGGGCAAATGTGGGCAAAATTCATAGTCCTGAACGAAAAGGTAACTGGAATCCTGAAAGTGAAATTAATTAGGCAGATATTTTTCACTTTTACTTTCACTGGTAAAATAGTATTTTTAGGGGTAATCTGTTTTGTTAATAAGTATTGTAGAAATGAATTATATGATATATAATCTATTATATAATGATAGTATAATACTGAATCTTAAAGCTTCTTTTTAACCTTTCATTGTAAATAAACAATGACTAGGGGAGAAAGGGATTTAAAAGAATAGTCATGTATGTATTATTAAAGTAGAAATAATAAAACTTTCAGGATGACATTGTGTTTAAATAATAACCTTGTTGGAATTCCACATCTATCATTATCATGATATATTTATCTGATGAAGCTAAAGCGATGAGGCTAACGCTTGAACAAGAATAGCATTAAAAACAAATTTATATATAAAAAATCTTTGGCAAAATTCCACAGTTTTGTCATTTTATTTTTTATTTTTATTTTTTTTTGAGGAAGATCAGCCCTGACCTAACATCTGCCACCAATCCTCCTCTTTTTGCTGAGCAAGACTGTGCCCATCTTCCTCTACTTTATATATGGGATGCCTGCCACAGCATGGCTTGCCAAGCAGTGCCATGTCCCTACCTGGGATCTGAACCAGGGAAGCCCTGGACGCTGAAACGGAACGTGTGAACTTAACCATTGTGCCACTGGGCCAGCCCCAGTTTTGTCGGTTTTAGAGCCATTCTTTCTTGTTTAGTCCAAAATTCATATTCCATCAAGCACTGTTACTTCAATAATGTAAAGCTTCACCCACTAGTGATCTTGATCTACACATTGCAGGTAGCATTCATGACATCTCCAAGTAAAACAATACCTCATTAACACTAGGCATTCTCAAAGCCTAAAGGCTGAAGAAATAAATTTTTAAAAACAATGGAAGTTAAGTGGTTCTGAACATAAAACGCTTGGTTAGGCTTTATTGCATAGATTAGAGTCACTTTCTTAGAGTCTGTGACACTAAATTGCCTATTGGGTTTACTGGCTTCCTGCATCAGCTCCTGCAACTGTCCAGTTTGTTCATCCCGAAAGTCACTAAGTTTTTCTTCTGGTAGGGTGGTTCCAAAACATGCTTTTTCAGTTGAATTTTGTCTGTTTTCATTAGCTTGTTGCCACAGAACTGCTGCATACACCTCCCATTCCTGCAAGAAACACTGGGCCTCCTCAGAACCAACAGTCTTATGTCTCCTAAATTCATCCTTCATGTACTGGTCACCAGGAGTTTTGAGCTCAGGGGCAGAACCCTGCGCAGCAGCAAGAGGCACCAGTACAAGGCCCAGACCCGTGAGACATGCCAAGCTGGCATAGCACTGCATATGGACTACAGACCTAAAATAATATTTCATGTCTAACACTCTTTCTAAGAACATACAACAAAGATCAGCCATCCCTTCACATCACCCTAAATTTGCCAATACACGTGAAGAATGTTCATTAGAATGCACACCTCTGGTTGAGACGACAGAAAGCAAATTTGAACTAGCTTTAGGATGATAAAAAAATTTGAGTATTTACTATGTACTGGGCATATGGTGAGCACTTTACATCCACTTACCTCATCCAGCCTGCTGAATAGCCCAGGAGGTCAGGAGCTGACTTGTAAGCCCCTGATGGCAGGTGCCCTGCCTCATACCCAGCTCCCCAAGGAGGGCACGTGGCCAGAACGAATGAGGGGATAAAATAGTTCCTACTATTGTCCTCAACTTGCCAGAGCACACATGAAGGTGGAGGCTAAGGTTTCCCAGGCCATCTGGGTATTTGGTGGCTGAGCTGGAATTCTAATCCAGGGACCTGGTCCAAGTCCAGCCCTTCAACCTCTCCACTCTGTGGACTTTCAACCCAGAAGAAGGGAAATGTATTGGCTCTTGAAACCAAGTGCAAGAAAAGCAGAAGTGCTATCAGATTTCAAGGACTAAGTTTAGGGACTTCAACCCTTTCAGAACCTTTCTTGTCTCTCATATCTCTATTTCTCTCAGTGTCACTTTCTTCTCAAGGCTGGAATCTTGGTTACCAGCAGCTGCTGAGTTCATATCTCTCTTATGTATCCCAAGAGTGGACAAAGAGTTTCTTCTCTCAGTTATGAGAAGTAAAATCCCAGGGCAGGATTCTCATTGGCTCTGCTTGGGTCACATGCCCCCGCCAAGCTTCAAATCCTGGTTTCTCTAATGACTGGCCACACGTGACTTTGGACAAGTGAAGTTACTCTTGTTTGCTTTTGTTTCTTCATCTGTTAAATGAGGACAACAGGGGCTTGCTCAGTGATTTTGTGAGAACTGAATGAGTTAATACATGTCATACACTTAGAATGACATGTAGTGCTCAAAAACCTTACTCAGTAATCTACTTCCATAATTCTTATTGCACATTTCTTTCTTTTTTTCCCGAAGAAGATTCGCACTGAGCTAACATTTGTTTCCAATGTTCCTCTTTCTTTTTTGCTTGAGAAAGATTAGCCCTGAGCCAATATCTGTGCCAATCTTCCTCTATTTTGCATGTGGATTGCTGCCACAGCATGGCTGATGAGTGGTGTAGGTCTGCGCCCAGGAACTGAACCTGTGAACTCAGCCTGCCAAAGCAAAGCCTACTGAACTTAACCACTAGGCTACATGACCAGCCCCCACATTTATTTTTCATTTAAACAATTTTCATAAAGCTTTGTGGTGGTCTCCCTGTGGGAAAATCTCCCTGTGAAGCTGTAACCATTGCCTGTCTCTATTGGTTTTGGAGTATGAATTATGTTACTCTTTGTAGTCCTCAAGACCACCAAGCCATGAAATTAACATAAAAAAGTCTGGGCTAGTGGTACTCCTCTGGAGGGACATACCCAGGCTGCTCAGGATTCCCAACAAACACAGGCCCATCTGAGTTCATAACCCCAAACCACAGAATTCTTACAGAAATAATCTACCATGAGTGGGAGTTGGTAGATGTCACAAAGAGCAGGATTAGACCACCAAAAAGTTCACATATTAGAGCTATTGACTAGAAATTAAAAAATAAATATGTTTGAAATGATTAAAGACAAAAGAAGAAATTTAAAAATTGAATTAAATAAAAAAGAAAAAGCCAATATAAAGAAAGAGCAAGCAGATTTGACAATGTACCAAATAGGGCTTCTAGAAATAAAATCTATGGTTACTGAAATTGAAAACTCTATTAAAAAAAACCCCATCTCTATGGATGGGATTAACATAACAGCAGATTAAACAAAGTCAAAGAGAGAATTGGTGAGATAAAGTCAGAACTGGGAAAATTACCCAGAACACAGCACACAGAGAGAAAAATCTTCAAAGTTTTGAGAGGAAATAATTGCCAATTTAGAATTCTACACTGACTAAATTATTATTCAAGAATGAAGGTGAAATAAAACATTTCAAAGACTGAAAGAATTTGTCACTACCAGACATTCATTAAAAAGGTTTCTAAAGCATGTACTTTCAGGAAGAAGAAAATTCAATGCAGAAGGAAAGAGTGACATGCAAGAAGGAACAGCGAGTAGAGACACCAGTTAACACGTGGCTGAATAAGCTTCACTGTCCCATGGTGACAATAGCAGTAATGACAAGAATGATTAATCTGGAGGTAAAAACAACATGGACAAAAACCTGTAGGATGAGAGAGGTGACTGTAGTTAAAGTAATCTAAATTCTTATTATTACATGAAAGGAAGGTAGAGATACTAATTAACTTTAGACATTGTCAATTATGTATGTTGAAAATTGAAGTGTAGTTATGAAAATGATAAAAAGAGAATGCATAACTTCCAAATCAATGGGAGTTGAGGGAAAGGGGAATACAGAAAACTTGATCAACCCAATGGAGGGCTGAAAGGGAGGAAAAAAGAAGCACAGAGGAAAAAGATAGACAACACAAAATAAGATGGAAAAAAATCAATGAAGGGGCCGGCCCAGTGGTGTAATGGTTGGGTTCGTGCGCTCTGCTTCCACAGACCAGGGTTCACAGGTTTGGATCCTGGGCACAGACCTAGTCATGCTGTGGCAGCACACCACATATAAAATAGAGGAAGATGGGCACAGATGTGAGTTCAGGGCCAGCCTTCCTCAGCAAAAAGAGGAGGATTGGCAGTAGATCTTAGCTCAGGGCCAATCTTCCTTAAAAAAAAAGTTAAAAAAAGTCAATGAAAACATATCATTAGTCACAATAGACATACCACTAAAGGTTAAAAATTGTAAGTTTGTTTTTTTAAAAAAAATCTAGGTACACACACTATTCACTAGAAACACATCCAACAATATAAGACATAGAAAGGGTAAAAGGAAAATGATGAGAAAAGATATATGAGGTCAATATTTTTTAAAAAGTGCTGTGGCTATATTAATTAATTACTTTATGAAAAAATAAAATTAAGGCAAAAAAGCATTCTTAGGGATAAAGAGGGGTACCATATAATGATACAAGGAACACTTTATCAGGAAGTTATAACAATCATAAAACTTAGCATTTAAAAACAAAGTCTCAAAATACATAAAACCAAAATTGGCAAAATTTCAGGGAGAGACTGCCGAAGCCACTTACCATGGCAGTGGGATTTTTTTTTTTTTTTTTTGGTGAGGAAGATTGGCCCTGAGCGAACATCTCTGCCAATCTTCCTCTATTGCACGTGTGATGCCATGACAGCGTGGCTCAACAAGTGGTGCTAGGTCCGCACCCAGGATCCGAACCCATGAACCCCGGGCCACCAAAGCAGAGTGCACAAACTTAACACTATGCCAGCCCCACCACAGCAGTGAGATTTTAACCCACCTCTCTTGGTAATTTATAAATCAAGCAGATGGAAAATTAGGATATAGAATATTTGAATAATACAATTAACAAGCTTGATATGATGGAGATTACTTATATATATATATATATATATATATATATATATATACACACATATCTCCTTGCATCCAACAATTCTTACTGAACAGATAGAAAACCTTTACAGGGGCTGGCCCCGTGGCCGAGTGGTTAAGTTCGCGCGCTCCGCTGCAGGCGGCCCAGTGTTTCGTCGGTTCGAATCCTGGGCACGGACATGGCACTGCTCGTCAGACCACGCTGAGGCAGCGTCCCACATGCCACAACTAGAGGAACCCACAACGAAGAATACACAACTATGTACCGGGGGGCTTTGGGGAGAAAAAGGAAAAAATAAAATCTTAAAAAAAAAAAAAAAAGAAAACCTTTACAAAAATGGGCCACATGCACAGCTACAAAGGAAGTCTTCACAAAATCCCCAGGATCAGGTTACGTAGACCACCTTTTCTGACCATAATGCGACAAAATAAGAAATCATTAACCAAAGTTAATCCTCCCTCCAAAAAAACCTAGTATACATTTGAAAACTTAAATAAGCACGCTTTTCAGCAATTCTCAAGCCAAAACATATAATTGATATTACAAAATCAGAACGAGATGAAATGAACAACACTACTTATCAAGACATAAGGGACATAATTAAAGGGGCACTTGGAAATTTATACCCTTAAATGCTTTTGCCAGAAAATTTTACTTAACGAAAAATTGAGTTAAGCATCCAGCTCAAGAAATTAGAAAAGGAATCATAACGAAATTTTTTAAAAAGCAGAGAGAAATAAACAGAACAGAATAAAATAAAATAGAAAATAGGGATGATTAACAACATGAAAAGCTGATTCTTTAGAAATAAATTAACATTCTTGGAAAAGTAAAACTTAACAAATCAGACTCAAGATGAAACAGAACTTAAATATACTGATAGATAGTAAGTAACTAGAAGCAATAAAAAATCTACCCACAAAAGATACACAAGATGCAGACACTTTTACAGTCAAGGATTCCTGCCTCATACAAACTGCTCTGGAGTTTGGAAGAGGGTCTGATCTGGAGAGAAAGTTGGGTGTGAACAGCTTGTAGATGAAAGTTGGAGCTTTGATCTATCCGCTCAGCAGATATACATTGAGCATCTCCTGTGCACCAGGCACTATTCCAGGGCCCTGGACACATCAGTGAACCCCACAGGCAGAGCTCCCTCTGCACAGGGAGCCTGGTTCTAGTGGGAAAGACAGATACTAAACAATAAACCACAAATGAGTGAATTACAGAGTATGTTAGAAGACAGCAGGTGCTGCAGATGAAACAGAAATGGATCAGAGTAAGGGGTGGAGGATCCTGGGGGAAGTGGAGGAACCTGGGGGAGGTGGGTCCACTTGGGGACAGAGTGCATGCTGGAGAGAAGAGCAAGGGCAGCCAGAGAGAGCCCAAGAGCAGGACGCCCATCAGTCCCCCACCCGCCATGAGTTGTCACAGAAATCAAGGGGGTGAGGCCTCCAGAGGGCATCAGGTGAGGCAGGAGAGAGACCAGCCTGTGGAGTTAGCACCAGCGGGTGGTGTCTGTGGGGACCAGGCCACAGTGGGCTGAGGGAGAGCAGGGTTGGGACTGGGGTCAGGAAGTGGGCCCCAGTAGTGCAAAAGGAGGGAAGGACGGCATGATGCAGGAGGGGGCACATCTGAGCTAAAGTGCAGTAAACAAGCCACCAGGAGAAAAGCCAACCAGGAGGGCCAGGAGGTGGGGCTGGTGCAGGCCACCACAAAGGAGGGTGCTTGAGACCATGAGGGTATGGGCATTGGGCATCAGAGGGCTGAGTGAATGCTGAAGCAGAAGCCACAGGCAGTTGGGGTTTTGCAGTGTCCTGTCGGCCTGGGGGCAGCTGCAGGGTGGTGGGCAGTCCATCCAGGGCAGTGCCCCTGTGTCAGGCACTGATCTGAGCGCTTTGCCCACGTGAGCTCGCCCAGACCCTATGACATCTGTCTGTGTCTGAATGCGTGAGGTGGGAGAATGTGGGGAAGAAGTGGGAATGGTGAGAAGATGGATCTGTCTGGAATCTTGGCCCTGGATGGAAGCAGTGGGGAAGCAGAGGGGCCATAGGGTCTGGTGAATCCTCACCTTCGAGGACAGAGATAGGAGAGCAGAGTGGGGCGGGGCTGGGCCAGGGAGGTGGGCAGGGTCAGGCAAAGGGATACCCTGCCGGGGAGGTGAGTCTGAGTCTCATGGACCTTCTGAGGGAGGGTGGCTCAGAAGGTATAGGGGAGGTGGTGAGGAGCCTGGGGTTCTTTTATTCTCAACAAAATAAAGGGCAAAGACACCCCTGTCTCTTGGTTTCCTCCTCTGTAAACCCACCATGTTGCAGGGATGGAAGGATGTAATGTGGGTAAAGTGCTTCTGAGTGTTGTTATTTTTGCTGTTTGCCGGGGTGGTGGCGAAGTGGGGGAGTGCTGCAGACTTGGATTTGCTCATATGTGCCCATTCTATGTGCCAGGCACTCTGTGGACTCAGAACCGAGCGATGGCTCTGCTACCTACCTGGGCGGTGCAGGCCCAGCTGAGCCTGGAGACCATGAATCTCCTGGTTGCTGATGAGCAAAGATGTGATGTTTTCATCCAAATGTTCAGCAGCCATGGTGCAGGACTAGAGTGGGGTCGCTGGATCCACCCAGGACAGGGGGTTGGTAGGGGGAGGCCTGGGGAGGCTGAAGGGTCCCCCATGAGGTCCAGGCTGGATAGCAGGTGGGCGTGTGGCCATCTAGGCCAAGGGCAGATTTGTAGAGAGAGCACAGAGGCCCAGGGCTGCTCTGAGTCTGGTGTGGGGAGAGGTGCAGGCTCCTCCAGGCCCTGGCCCCTTCCTTCCGTTCCATCCCAAACAAGGATTGGGGAGCATGTTCCTGGCCTTACAGCTGGCCACAGAGGGATGGAAGGTTGGTAGCTGGGAGTAAAGGTGGACGTTGTGGTGGGAGGGACACAGGAAGGGCAGGGTGGGGGTGGGGTGCTCTTGGCTGGGTAGGGAGGTGGGGGCCTGGGTGACACGGGGAGGGGAGAGACAGGCAGGAAGGTGGTGGAGACACGAGAGGGGCCGGGAAGCACTAGTTTCCTCTCTCCAGGGCTGGACTACGGGAAATCCAAACCTCTGCTTCCCAAGGTGCTTCCTGCAGATAAGTGAGCTCCTGACTGCCCCTTCCTGCTCCCTCCACCCCCCCCCTCCCCGTTTCCCCACCCCTCCCATCCTGCCCCAGCCCCCAGGGGACCCTTGGCTCCCCCCAGGCCGGGCCAGTGGCCTTGGGAAGAGCCTGCACAGAGGGGTGGGAGGTCTGGGCATCCTGGGGCCACACTTCCGAGCTGGGAGGGTCCGCCCTGGCTTGGGGAGAAAGCAGGACCTGACCCACAGACAGCGCTGGAGATTCGACTCTGCGGGGTCAGTGGAGTCCTGGGAGGCAGAGATTATTCCTAAAGAGGTGGTGAATGGGGGAGGAGAGAGCCAGGGCTCCCTCAGGGGTCAGGGCTGGTGTTTAGGAAGAGGGGCCCCGCTCCAGGATCAACCAGAGGTTGTTCTGGGGGTAGCGGGGTGGGCATTGGGTGGGGGTGCTTGGTGGTGGGCATGTAGTGGTCAAGGTGGCTGTGGGGAGGGGGCTGTTCTTGGAGGAGGTGTCAAGCACTGTTAGTGTGGGGTTAAGGTGTTTCCAGGTTGTCGTGGGGAGGGGTAGGGAGGTTTTCTCTGTGTGTGTGGGTTCATTCAAGTTTATTTCTGGGAGGTTCAGGGGATCGTGGGCAGCTCTTGGAGAAAGTGGGCAGGCTGGGGGTCAGGGGCTGTTTTCAACTAGGGACCAGACGGTGTCCCCATGCTGGGTTGTTCTGTGAAAGTTATCGTGTGTCCTGTGAGAGTGTGAGTGGTTCCGCTATGGGGGGGTCAGGGCCTGTTCTTTGGGGGGGAGTCAAAGCATGTTGGTGGAGTTCTGCGGGAGTCAGCACCTGTTTCTTCGGAGATCAAGGATATGCTGACGTTTCGCGCTGTTTTTTGCTCTGGGGGTCTTGGGGGCACAGGACTTCGCACCACTGGGGTAGTTCTGTGAAGCTTATGAGTGTCGGGGGGCCTGGCATGCTCCAATGGGGCGGTGGTGCCTGAGCCAGTTTCTTCTCTGCGCTCTCGGCTCCTCCACCCACTCATCACCCCCTCCCGCGTTGCCACGACAACGCGTAAAACTAAAATTCACTTCCCCTTGCAGGTGGAGACTAGTAGCGCCCCCTCCCCTAAGCCCTACCTCATAGGTCGCGCCCCCATCCTGTTGTCGCTAAGGTGACAGGGAGGGGGCTATAGGCGTCGGATCTAGGCGGACCAGGGGGCCTGGGGAGGGGGAGGGGAGGCAGGCCTCAGAGTCCGGAGCAAACTCCCTAAACTCGGCTGGAGGTGGGGTAACCGCGCTGAATACTGTTTGGCGGGGCCATAGGGGTTAAGTCGGAGGGTTAATTGGCTCTGGCTGTAGGAAACCCCCTGCCCCTCCCCGGCCGGGACGTCCCCACCGTGCCACCCCCAGGATTGGGGCAGGGTTGGTCCCGTCGTCTCCCCCGGGCCTTGAATGGGGTGGGGTGGGGAGGTCGATAGAGTAGGGGAGAAGCTGCCACCCACGGAAATTAATTTTCCTGTTTTTCTCTCCCCTTCCTGCCCTGCCGCTGGTCCTTGTGCCCAACGCAGCCCCCACCCCAGGCCCAGGACCCCTCCTCGCCGTATCTCGCTCAGTGGTCCGCGGAGGCTCGCCTGCAGCCCAAGGGCGGTGAGGCCCTCGCTGCCCAGCCACTCCCCCCACACCGAGGCCTAGGACTCCCCACACCCCTGGCACAGCCCCCAGGGCCCCCGCCGAACCCTCCCACCTCGCCCCGGGACCCCGCACAGTCTCCCTCGCCCCCGGCGCCCCGGTTGGCCCCGAGCCCTCTCGGCCCCCGCCTCCGGCGCGGCCCCTTTGCCACCCCCGCTTCCCTCCCGGCTCAGGCCCCCTCCCCCCGCCGCCGCCGCCCCCGCCCCCGGGGAAGGCAGGCGCCGAGCTGAGCCGGGGCCGATGCAGCTGAGTCGCGCCGCCGCCGCCGCCGCCGCCGCCCCTGCGGAGCCCTCGGCGCCGCTGTCCCCCGCGCCGGCCCCGGCCCCGGCCCCCCCCGGCCCCCTCCCGCGCAGCGCGGCCGACGGGGCTCCGGCGGGGGGTCAGGGGGGGCCGGGGCGCCGCGCGGAGCCTCCGTGCGCCCCGCTCCCGGCCGCGAGCGGCCCCGGCCCCGGCGCGGGGATGGACGGCCCCGGGTCCAGCGCCGTGGTCGTGCGCGTCGGCATCCCGGACCTGCAGCAGACGGTGAGCCCCGCTGCCCGGTCCTGGCCCTGCTCGCCCAGCCCCCAACCCGCCCGCCCGCTCCGAGCCGGGCGCGGGAGACCCCGGGCTGCGGCTACTCACCCCTCCCCCGCCGCCTCCGCGGGGACCCTCCCCAGCGCCCGGGCGGGGGCGGGGCCCGGGGAAACCCCGCCCTTGGGGCGGGGCCTCCCCCGCCGGACGCGGAGGCACAGGTCCGCGGCATGGGCTCCGGAGTCCCGGACTCCCGCGGGGGCCCGGACACCCGGGGCCGTGCGCGGGGCCGGGCGGGGCCCGTCCGCGCTCATGAGCCCACTCCGCCGTAGAAGTGCCTGCGCCTGGATCCGGGCGCGCCCGTGTGGGCCGCCAAGCAGCGCGTGCTCTGCGCCCTCAACCACAGCCTCCAGGACGCGCTCAACTACGGGCTTTTCCAGCCGCCCTCCCGGGGCCGCGCCGGCAAGTTCTTGGACGAGGAGCGGCTCCTGCGGGAGTACCCGCCCAACCTGGACACGCCCCTGCCCTACCTGGAGGTGAGCGGCGGGCCGGGGGCGCGCGGCCGGGGCGGGAGGAGAGCGCGCGGGGCGCGACCACCAAGCTCCGAGACAGGAGCCGTGAAGGGCACGGCGGTGAGGAGCACGGACGGGAGGAGTTAGTGTGGAAGCGATGGGGCCTGTGTGCGGCGAGCGCAGTGAGCGATGCGTACAGTGTGTGTAGCCTGCGAGGTGTGAGCGGCGTGCAGTGCGCGCCGCGAGCCGTGTGTGGTGTGCAGTGCGCTGTGTGCAGCATGTGTGGTGGGAGCACTGCGCGTCGTTCTGCGGGGAGGGGTGTGAGCGGGAGTGAGTGCCCAGAGTGATGTGGGGAGTAAGCCAGCCCGTGATCTGTGTGCACGTCTGTCCCCCTCCCGGCGGTGAGATCTGAAGGCAGACCTGTCTTCGTTTGCTCACCCCATTCATGATGTAACGCTGTCAAGTGCCCTGTCAGGCATGGGGACACAGACTCATAGTGTTGGGGGTGGCAAGCGCAGTGGGCATTGAAACAAGCATTGTGGTCAGTGAGCTCAAAGTGGGCTTGGCCTCCACGGTGGCACAGGGAAGTATGGTCAGTTCTGCTCAGAGAGGGGGTGTCTAGGAGGGTAACCCTGGAAGAGGAGTGGGATTTTCCAGGGAATCCTGGGGATAGGAATGAGATGGAAAGGGCATTGCTGGCTGCAGGACAGCTGGGCATGCGTCACATCTGGGCTTGGTGTTGGATCTGTGTCCACAGTGGTATGTATGGGATGTGTATGGCTGCAGGGAGGCAGGTTTTGTTGTCTAGGGCGAGTGAGCACTGTGAGGCCTAAACTGCAGGAGTAAGCAGGACTCGGTTTTGAGCATGCATTCACTCACTCAGCCCAGTGGATGCCTTTTCTCCACCTTTTCTTTACCTGAGCAGTTTCGGTACAAGAGACGAGTTTATGCCCAGAATCTCATTGATGATAAGCAGTTTGCAAAGCTTCACACAAAGGTAAGGAGGCAGCCACAGGGAGGGGGCTCCAGAACCCTCCTCCTCCTGTCCCCCATGGCCGGCATTCCTCTGCCCCAGCCTTTACTGGGTTTTGTGATGTCAAAAATGTCCTTTAAAAATGAGGGCTGGGTGTAGACTCTGGCACCATGGCTCCAGGGTGGGCAGTCTGGGGATGGGCTTCCAGTCAGATGAGACTCTTGCTGACCCTGCAGTGGGCCCCTGGCGTAGGGGGTGTCTTGGTGAGAACCTGGGTGGGAGAGAAGTGAACAGGCATCTGATGCTGGGGGAGCTGGGCAAAGCTGGGGCACAGGGAGCCCAGTACTTAGTGGCCACCCAGTGCTGGGCTGTCATAATTAGGTGTCTTGTTGATTTTCCCCTGGGAGGGAGTGTTATTATCCTGTTTCACAGATAAAGATACTGAGTCCCAGAGAAGTTAAGTGACTTACTCACAGCTGTGCAGCCAGTGAAGCTGAGACTGAACCCAGATCTAACTCTGGGGCCCTGTACCTAGGCACACCTGTGAGGTCTTTACTGCTGGCATCATTGCTAGGTGGGCCTGACCCCAAATGCTCTTTGGGGGGTGCCTCACTGCCTTCTCTGTAAGAGGGACAGAGTGGGTGCCACGGCCCCTCCCCATGGCAGATTCCCTGAGCTCCCTCCCCAGGTTCCCATGGGCCAGTGGACATTTGCTTGCTGGATACTTCGTTGACAGCCACTGACACATTCTCTGAAGCCTAGGAGAGACATCCAAGCACTGTCACTCCTGTGACCCAGTGATACCTCTGTGACCCCAGAGCCTCCGTGCCAGACTTCTGGCCTGCCCCGAGGCACGTGGTGGTCAGCAGCCATGACTCTCTGGCTGGGCAGAGGCTGTTGTGGAAAGGACCCCCCTCCCTGCACTGGCCCTGGTGTGACCTGTCACCCTGGGTTCCTCCCATGGTTATCTCTCCTCCAAAATTGTCCTTAGTGACCCACAAAACACTGATGACCCTTGACCTTCAGTGAGTCCCACTTGTTTTTAGGATGAGTTTCAACTCATTGCCACAGCCCCCTTTTTCTGCCTGCCTGGGCACTGGCCAGCCCCCGCCATCACACTGTCCGCTCTGGTTCTGGCTCAGGTCTCTCCATTCAGTCATGAGCACCCTTTCTCCTGTTTCATTATCTTGACCCACCTGAGGAGGCCATCTCCTGTGGCACAGTCCCCATGGTTCCCTCTCCCATTTCTGATGTGCTTTGAGTGTTTCTAGAAGGCCTGAACCTCTGTCCAGGACAGCTTGCCTGTGCACACAGCATCTGTAGCACCAGCAGGGCTTGGTGAGGCTTTGCTGAGTGAACTGGTACATGATTGGGTGGATGAATAGAGGCAGTCAAAGTCCTGTCACAGGAGGGGCCCCCCAGAGATGGGGAAGATCCCCGAAGTGTGGATCTGCCATGGGGTGAGCTCATGAGGAAGATGAGCCAGAGAAGGAACAGGCTACCTTGGGAGTGATGAGGATGTGGCTGCCATGGGGCTGGCTCCTGCCTGGAGGGTTGGGCTCTTCCAGGCTGGGCAGATTGAGGTCCCAGGGTGAGGGAGGAGCTGGGGCAGCAGCTGAGGCTGTGGCAGGGAACTTGCTCAGGGGCAGGATCAGGGCAGCCTGGCCTTCATGAGGGACTGGCTGGGCCCAGGCCGACAGTCCTGGTGGGCTTGGAATGTAGGCAAGGACTTCAAGCAGCATATGGGCCCAGTTGAGCTGGGATCAGGGCCACAGTGGGAGTGCAGGGCTTAGGGTGATGTGAGTGGGGTAACAAGGTCATGGTGTAGGGTGACAGGTCAGACCGAGAGGATGGGGCAGTAGATGCCCCACAGGTGGCCTCAGGCTTGCTGGTGGAAGGTGGGTAATGGTCAGATGACAGTGGCTGTGGTCAGGGCTGACCAGGATGGCTGGATGTTCCAGGCGAACCTGAAGAAGTTCATGGACTACGTCCAGCTGCACAGCACGGACAAGGTGGCCCGCCTGCTGGACAAGGGGCTGGACCCCAATTTCCACGATCCTGACTCAGGAGGTGAGCAGCAGAGCAGGAAGAGTATGGCCCTGGAGTGGCTGGGATCATAACCTTTATCTGTCCCTTGAACCCAGAGTGTCCTTTGAGCCTTGCGGCGCAGCTGGACAACGCCACGGACCTGCTGAAGGTGCTGAGGAATGGTGGTGCTCACCTGGACTTCCGCACTCGCGATGGGCTCACTGCTGTGCACTGTGCCACGCGCCAGCGGAATGCGGCGGCTTTGACGGTCAGAGTGGGTGGGGCCCTGGCCTGGAGGGTCGGGTGGCCCAGGAGGGGGAGGAAGCTGGGCCCAGCCTGGATGCTGAGGCTCCTCGCCCTCAGACCCTGCTGGACCTGGGCGCTTCACCTGACTACAAGGACAGCCGTGGCCTGACGCCCTTGTACCACAGTGCGCTGGGGGGCGGGGATGCCCTCTGCTGTGAGCTGCTCCTCCACGACCATGCTCGGCTGGGGACCACTGACGAGAACGGCTGGCAGGAGATCCACCAGGTGGGCAGGGAGCATGAGGGTGAGGAGGCCCAGCCTCTGTTTGGGGGCGGGAATGGGTGAGGTCCTGGGCTCTGTCAGGGGTGGGGTGGGCGGCTTCTGGGCTCCACCTGTAGGATTGGGGTCCGGGCTCTGTCTGGGACCAGCAGGACCTCCCTCCTCCCCAGGCCTGCCGCTTCGGGCATGTGCAGCACCTGGAACACCTGTTGTTCTATGGAGCCGACATGGGGGCTCAGAACGCCTCGGGGAACACAGCTCTGCACATCTGTGCCCTCTACAACCAGGTGTGACTGCGCCTGCACACGTGTGCACACAGCTGACCCTGTGCAGTGACCGCATGTGTACATGTGTCCGACCCTGTGTGTCACTCCACGAGTGTGTGTTTTGTGTCCTGCAGTGAGCTGTGGCCTTGTAGGCCTACACGTGCATGTCTCATCCCTGAACACGTGTCACATGCGTGTTCTGAACAATCAGGTGTGAATTGTGTGCATCTGGGCCTTCTGGGCTGGGTGGGCCCTGTGTGTGGAAACCTGACCTGCTTGTCCCTGTGCTGAACACAGAGATGTGGGTGTGTGTGCCCTGCACCCCCGTGTTTGCACGTGCTGTTATGTCCTGCCTCTGCTCCTCCAGCTGACCAGTTGTGACCCCTACTTCGACTGTCCCAACAGGAGAGCTGTGCTCGTGTCCTGCTTTTCCGTGGAGCCAACAAGGATGTCCGCAATTACAACAGCCAGACAGCTTTCCAGGTACAAAAGTGGTTTACAGAAGCATGAGGCTGGCCTGAGGGTGTCTGTTTGCCTCTGTGTGACTTGACATCTCTGACCTTGGTTCTTCCCCTGTAAGGCATAAGGGAGCTCTTACCCCAGGACTGCCCCAGGGTGAAGTAGAGGAAGTGGGTGGGCCAGTGCAGTGCCTGGCTAGGGGATGTGTGTTCCCTGTGGAAGATTCCTTCCATCTCCCTTCCAGGGAGAGAGGAGGGTCAGAGGGCTCTGGGGCAGGGGACCAGGTGTGGGCCTGACCTGCCAGAAACAGGCGGGGTGCAGAGGCCAAACCAAGGGCTAGTGGGGTAGTTCCAGCCCCTGATTTAATTTAGGTGATGTTTCTGAGCCCC
This sequence comes from Equus asinus, assembly GCF_041296235.1. NCBI lineage: Eukaryota > Metazoa > Chordata > Mammalia > Perissodactyla > Equidae > Equus > Equus asinus. The sequence goes on along the minus strand of NC_091793.1, from coordinate 12,110,239 downwards.
TTTTCTGGCTGATGTTGGTTCTTGGCACTGGGATGACCAGGTAGACAGGTCTCTGTGTAGCCTAGAGTTTGTGGGGGCGCACCGCACGGAGGGCGCTGGGACTCTGTTCTCTTTGGGAGCAAGGGCCTTCAGAGGTCTCTGAGGGGATGTGGGGAGAATAGGTCAGGCCATGGCAATTGTCCAGTCAGGGGTGGGGCAGCAGTTGAGGGCCCGGTGGGTTTGAGCACAGCTGGAAGGGCCTGTGGGATGACTGGATGCAGGGACGAGGGGAGGGAAGAAGGAGACTGACGGGTGTGAGGCAGCAGTGGGCCACGACTGAGATGGGAAAGATGGTGTTTGTGGAGGGACCGTTAAGAGAATAGATAAGGTGACCAGCATGCCCTAATTTGCCCAAAACTGTCCCTGTTTTACCTCTGAAAGTCACATGTCACAGGAAACCCCTCAGTCCCAGGCAGACTGGGGTGGTGGGTTAGACAGGGGCCAGGGTCTGAGCCTGGGGCCCCCAACCAAGGACGACCCCACAGAGGAGCCCGAGAAGGAGCCACCAGGGGCCAGGGGTATTGAGTTGGTGCCACTGAGCCTCCCCTTCCTACCCCTCCCATCCTACAGGTGGCCATCATCGCAGGGAACTTTGAGCTTGCTGAGGTCATCAAGACCCACAAAGAGTCAGATGTTGGTGAGTTCTGCCCACCCCAGTCCCTGTGGATTCTGTATTTTGGGGTTGTCAGGGCCCAATGGCCAGTGGGGATGATATAAGGGAGCACTGCCCCCCCCCCCCCGCCCCCCGCCCTTAGCCTCTTCCTGCAGCTCTCACTCCTTCTGTACTCTGTTGGTCAGTGGTCCATTAGTGGCCCTTGCAGGTAGGGGAATGTGCCAAGGGAAGGGCTTGTGTAGAGTAGACAAAGGGTCAGGGTCGGGGTCAAGGGCATGTAAGGTTAGGGTCAGGATTAGCATCAAGGGCGTGGTTAGATTAGGGTCAGGGTCAAGGGCATGATTAGGTTAGGGCTGTGGGTTGGTGCTGGTGCTGAGTTTAGGGATCAACTTAGTTTGAGAATGGAGTTTAAGTTAGGGTTAAGGTTAATTTCCCATTAGGTCGCATGAAGAGCCAGCAGGCAACACGGGGCAGTGGATCTTAGCCACTGACTCTCAGCGTTTCACTCTAGCCTGGAACAAGAACTAGTTTAAGTGGCCCATAATGTATCTCAATATGACAAGATCATGTAAACGTACATGTGAAGAAAGCAAAACACAGTGAGGAATGCAAATGGAAGAGGGTGGCAGCTACACTCAGGGTAGGAGCTCTGAGCTCTTGGAAGCCAGTGCGTCAAGGGGGCTGGGTATGCATGTGGTTCATGGTCCCAGCAGGAAAACCAGGAGATGCCATCCAGCCCAGGCAGGAGGATGGGCCAGCCATCACTTTGACCTCAGTGAGGTCGTCACCCACTCCCATGTCACTGGGGCTGGTCTGGGACCTGTCCTGGGGATCCTGCCATCCCTCCCCTGTGTTGCAGGGCTGGGGCTGTGGAAGAAGATGGGTCTCCCCTCCTGGAAAGAGTATTTTCTGGCCAAAGGCCACCCCCTCCAGCCCCCTGGCCACATAGGGGCTCCCTTCTCAGCTTCCTCTGTGTCCTGGGTGGACCAGGCTTTTCTGCCCATGTCTCTCTCTGGAACACAGACTCCCAGCCTCCCCTTTCTGCCTTGAGTGCAATATCCTCGTTTTAAAAGTGTTTAAAGTGACAATGGACAGCAGAGGGTTACTGCTAGTCTTAGGTCAGAATCCTTCTTGGTTCTAATGTGAGGTTTCGATGAGGGCTGGGGCTGAATTTTCAACTGGGGTTGAGATTGAGGTCAAGTTCATGTTTAAGGACACTTGCTCTATAGAGTCTCCCCTGAACAGACCTCCCTCAGTAAGGCTTGGTTATGAGGCCCTCACATCTCTAGTAGGGTCAGGAGACCATGATAGTTGATAGACTTTCCCGGGTATGGGCAGACCCTCAAATAGCAGCAGCTGGAGTACAGCCAGCATCAGAGACTCATGTTGAGTAAATGACTGAGCTGATGGAGTGGTGTAGGATGGGGATCCAGGTTCTGGTGGGGAGAGAACTGTGATAAGGTTTGGGTTTGAATTAGGGGCAAGAGACAGAACAAGGGCTCCAGTTATGGTCTGGTTGGGGCTGGTAGGGGTTTTGGTCATTAGCCTGGGAGAACCCTGGTTTGTGGACGTACGGGGTCCTCTTTTCTGCTGATTGTCTAACCATGGGAAAGCTGCTTAGGACCTCCATGCCTCAGTTTCTCTTTAGTAAAATATGGTTTTTTATGGTTATTTGCATCCCCTTCCCACCTCTAACCTCATGTGGGATTTGATTCTGTGGGTCTGGACTCTGGCAGGTGGCCTTGGTCCAGCTGATCGCAGGGAGGCCGAGAGGTGGGAAGGCCCCAGCTGCCCCTCATCTTATGATGTGGACAGAGAGGCTTGCACTCCTGGGGTCGCCATTATTGTGACTTACTGTCTGGCTGACCCAGAGTGTGCTTACCTGGTAGGTGTTAGGCATGCCGGCACTGAGCCAAGGTAGAGCGTGGGCATTCATAGTCATTAGTCCCAATGTGGTCATTGGCTCTGCTAGCCATTCACTCTTACTTGCTCAGGTGTCACACATACACTCAGATGACACAGTCAGATGTCCCTGAGCTACAGGGTAATGTATTCATGAATATTTACTATAAGCTTTGTTATCTTAATTCACCCTCTCTACAACCCCCCAAGTGATCATTATTAGTCCCTTTTTTCAGAGGAGGAAACTGAGGCACAGAGGGGGTTGATGGTAGAGGCTGTCTTCAGATCTGGCAATCCATGGTTCTGTCCTTGTCACCCCCACTCCCTCTGCACCCATTCACTTCAAGGACACTCCCTCAGTGACAGTCACAATTCCCATGCCCCACTCCAGCTCAGGGACCCTGGGTAGGGCCTGGAACAGAGGAGCTGGAGGGAGGCTCTGCCCATCTGTCCTCCTTCCTCCTCCTCAGGGAAGGAGCCTACCGGGGCGGTCTGGTAGGCTAGGAACCTGTTACCCTTCAGGGCACAGGACACCTCAAAGCCTCTTGACAGCCCCCTCTGGACTGACAGGATTGAAGCAAGGATGCTGGCCTGGAGCAGCTGCCTCTGCTCCCTTGCGTCTGTCGCCTTAGGCCACCTTCGGGTCCACATTCTCTCCCACCCTCTCTTACGCACACACTTTCAAGCACACATCCATGGAACTGCCCCACGGTGCTTTTGACGAGTGCCCTGGGGAAGTGCTTCTCACACATCCATGGAACTGCCCCACGGTGCTTTTGACGAGTGCCCTGGGGAAGTGCTTCTCACACAGTCACGTGCATTTGAGTCACCAGGGGTCTTGTTAAATGTAGATTCTGACTCAGTGGGTCTCGTGGAGCTGGAGATGGAGATGCTGCGTGTCTAAGGATCTCCAGCCCCAAGGCGAGGCTGCTGGTCCGTGGCCCACACTTTGCGTAACAGGAATCTAGAACAGGGTTTGGCAAACGATGCCCCGCAGGCCAAATCCAGCCTACAGTCTGCTTTTTTTGTTTTTAAATTGAGGCTTTAAAATTGAAGATTTAAATTTCATTTAAAATTAAATTCACATAACATAGAATTAACTATTTTAAACTGAATGTCAGTGGTATTTAGTATATTCACAGGGTTGTGCAACCAACACTATTGAATTCATCACCCCAAAACGAAGCCCCATGTACATTAAGCAGTTAGTCCTCGTTCCCCTCTTTCTCAACCCCTGTCAACCATTAACATACTTTCTATCTGTTTGGATTTACCTATTCTGGATGTTTTATATAAATAGAATCACACAATATGTGACACTTGGTGTTTGGTTTCTTTCACTCAGCATGTTTTCAAGTTTTGTCCATGTTGTAGGATGTATCATTACTTAATTACTTTTTATGGCTGAATAATATTCCATTGTTTGTATATGTGACATTTTGTTTATCCATTCATCCTTCAGTGGACACTTTGGGTTGTGTCCATTTTTGGCTATTGTGAATATTGCTGCTATGAACATGTGTGAAATGTATTTGTTTGAATACCTGTTGTTTTCAGTTATTTTGGGTATATACTTAGGAGTGGAGTTGCTGGGTCATATGATAATTCTATATTGGACTTTTTGAGGAACTGCCAAATTGTTTTCCACCATTTTACATTCCCACCAACAATGTTGGAGGGTTTCAAATTCTTCAAATCTCTGTCAACACTTGTTATTAGTTTTTTTGATTGTAGCCTCTAATGGGTCTGAAGTGGTATCTCATTGTGGTTTTGATTTGCTTTTTTTCTAGTGGCTAATGATGTTGAGCATCTTTTCATGTGCTTATTGGCCGTTTGTATATCTTCTTTGGAGAAATGTTAAGTCCTTTGCTCATTTTTTAATTGCTCATAGAATGAGTTAGGAATGTTTCTTCCTCTTCTGTTTTTTGGAAGAGTTTGAGAAGGGTTAGTATTAATTCTTTAAATGTTTGGTAGAATTCATCAGTGATGCCATTTGATGCTGGACTTTTCTTTCTTGGGAGACTTGTGATTACTGATCCAATCTCTTATTATAGTTCTGTTTAGATTTTCTATTTCTTCTCGAGCCAGTTTTGGTAATTTGTGTTTTTCTGGAAGTTTGTTGATCTCATCTAGCTTATCTAATTTGTTGGCATACAATTGTTCTTTGTATTCTCATATTTCTCTCTCTCTTTTTTTGTTGGTGAGGAAGATTCACCCTGAGCTAACATCTGTTGCCAAGCTTCCTCTTTTTTCTTTTTGCTTGAGGAAGATTAGCTCTGAGCTAACGTCTGTGCCACTCCTTCTCTGCTTTATGGGATGCCTCCACAGCATCACTGACGAGTGGAGTAGGTCTGTGCCCGGGATCTGAACCCGTGAACATGGGCCACTGAAGCGGAGCGTATGGAACTTTAACTTCTCAGCCACGGGGCTGTCCCCTCATATTTCTTTTTGATTCTATAAGATTGGTAGTAATGCTCAAATTTTATTTCTGATTTTAGGTATTTGAGGTCCTCGTCTCCTTTTTTTTCTTAGTCAGTCTAGCTAAAAGTTTGTCAATTTTGTTGATATTTTCAAAGAACCAACTTTTGGTTCCACATTGATTCTGTCTATATTTCTATTTTCTATTTTGTTTCTCTCTGTCTCTATTATTCCCTTTCTTCTGCTAGCTTTGGTTTTGGTTTGCTTCTCTTTTTCTAGTTCCTTACCATGTGCACTTAGGTTGTTGATTTGAGACCCTTGTCCTTTTTTAATGTAGACGTTTACAGCTGTAAATTTCCTTCTTAGCATTGCTTTTGCTGCATCCTATAAGTTTTGGTGTGTTGTATTTTTGTTGTCATCTTCTCAAAGTGTTTTCTAATTTTCCTTGTGATTTCTATTTTGACACATTGGTTGTTTGAGTGTGTTAATTTTCACATATTTGAGAGTTTTCCAGGTTTTTTCTGTTTTTGATTTCTAGCTTCATTCCTTTGTGATTGGAGAAGATACCTTGTATGATTTCAGTCTTTTTAAATTTATTGAGACTTATTTTGTGACCTAAAAAATGGTCAATCCTGGAGAATATTCCATGTGCACTTGAGAATAATATGTATTCTGCCTTTGTTCTGTGGAGTGTTCTCTCTCTCTCTGTACCTGTTAGGTCTAATTGGTTCAAGTTGTCTATGTCCTTATTGATCTTCTCTCTAGATGTTCTATCCATTATTGAAAATGGGGTGTTGAAATCTTAAATATTATTGTAGAACTGTCTGTTTCTCCAAATGTGTCAATGTTTGTTTCATATATTTTGATGCTCTGTTGTTTGGTGCATATATGTTAATATTATGAATCTGTTTGTTGAATTGACAGTTTTATCAATATTTAATGTCCTTCTCTGTCTCTTATCACACTTTTTATCTTTAAGTGCATTTCGTCTGAAGTTAATATGGCTACTTAGCTCTCTTTTGGTTACTGTTTACATGAAATATCTTCCTTTACCCTTTTAGGTTTAACTTGTGTTTTCGGATCAAAAGTGATTCTTTTGTAACTAGTATATAGTTGGAGCATGTTTTTTAAATCATCATCTGCTTTTTAAATAAAGTTTTATTGGAACTCAGCCACATCCATTTGCTTGTATATTGTTTGTGCCTGTTTTTGTGCTATAGTGGCAGTGTTGAGTCCTTGCAACAGATATTACATGGCTCACAAAGCCTGAAATAGTTACTGTGTGATTTTTACAGAAGTTTGCCAACCCCTGGTCTGGAACATCTTTTATGATTTCCCTGATTATAGTCAATTACAAATGGTCCCATACAACAGTCGTCTGGTGAGCCTTGTCACATGTAACCTGTTCTTGTCTTTCCTGGAGTCTGTGAAATGGGCAGTTCCAAGAGCAGATCTCAGCATCCCAAGACCTCATCTGGCTGACAGGAGGCACAGGCTTCAACCCCTGAAGCTAGAGTTGGAGGCAGTTTGGGACGTGGCCCTTGATGCCGCTTTAGTCATGGAGTGGCTAACTGTCATGGTTTGCCTGGGATTGAGGCAGTTCCTGGGATGTGGGATTTTACTTTTAAAATCTGGAAAGCCCAGGCAAACCAGGACAAGTTGGTCACCATATTTGGCTGCCCAGAGTCTCACCTGTGCCCCCCCTCCCCCAGTACCCTTCAGGGAAACCCCCAGCTATGCGAAGCGGCGGCGGCTGGCTGGCCCCAGTGGCCTGGCCTCCCCTCGACCTCTGCAGCGCTCAGCCAGTGACATCAACCTAAAGGGTGAGGTGCAGCCGGCAGCTTCTCCTGGACCCTCGCTGCGAAGCCTTCCCCACCAACTGCTGCTCCAGCGGCTGCAGGAGGAGAAAGACCGGGACCGGGATGGTGACCAAGAGAATGACATCAGCGGCCCCACAGCAGGCAGGGGCAGCCAGAGCAAGATCAGGTAGGAGAGAGCTGGGAGGCCCTGGCAGGGTCTAGGTGGGTGGGGTGGTGGGACCCGACCCAGGAAGAGCCAGCGCGGGGAGGCAGTGATGGGCTGAGGCTTGGGGTGGGGGACTCCCAGTCCCCCAGATGGGCCTCCCTGGATGGGGAGTGGAAGAAGTTGAGATCCTGTGGTCTGGGCAGGCTCCCCCATGCTGACCTCTGTTTGGAGCTGGACTTGCCCTGGGGACAGTGGGCAGCTGAGGGAGCATGTTGGGAGGAGAGGGTCTGGGCCGATCTGTGGTTTATAAAGGTTCCTGCAGTATCAGGGAGTGGGGCAAGGGCTGGGCTGCAGCAGGTTGAATGTTGTGTGGTAAGGGGTTGGGAATGCAACTTCCTTTCCATGAGGGCTTGAAACCTACAGATGACCCCTAGCCCTGTCCCCAAGGGAGAGTCTTGGTCTTTCCCCCAACCCCTCAGCCACATATAACCACAGGACTCCATGGTTTCTTCTCTTCACCTCTCACCATGAACGTTGGGACCCTGAGAACCAAGGACATGCGAGGGACGTGGCATCTTTAGAACTTAGAGCAGGACGCCTGGGCTGGAGCCCCACTGTCCTCTGTGTGTGCAGTGGGGAGTGGAGGGGTGGGCACTGGCTCTGCAGATGGACAGTTGGGGTCCAGTGCAGTCCTTGCATCTGCTGACTGTGGTCTTGGACAGGCCAGCTGGGTTTATAAACCCTTATACCTGGGTTTCTTGTCAGTAAGGTAGGGCTAATTCTACCCAAGTTGTTTCCTTTGGGAAGCCTTCTGGAACCTGGGCAGGTAAGGGGTCACTACTGGGACGCCCTGGCCCGGAGCACAGGCCAGCTGCTGCTGGTTAAGGCAGCTCTCCTCCCTGTACCTCGAGGGCAGGAACTGTCTTGCTTGCTTCCTACAGTTTCCTCAGAGCCAGTCAAATAGAACGTGCTTGGGAGACATTGTTGAATGAAAGAGTTACGTAAACAACATTGTTTTCATGATGATAGCTGGGCATCCTGGGTGTGTCATCTCACTTAACCTTGACCACCTATGAGGCTGTACCCTATTAGCACCATTTTACAGATGAGAGTCCGGAGTGACTTCTCCAAAGTCACAGAGCGAGGAAGCAGTATAACTGGGCCCCAGGTAGACCTAATTCCCAAACTTTGTAAGCCTGAGTGTTCAGGAGAGGGCTTGGGCTGTGGCAGGAGCTTATAAAAGCCATTTGTTCCTTTGCCGTTGTCCCTGCTCATGCAGCCTCAATCTGTGATGGCTTCTCTGTCTCTCCATGTCTCTGTCCAGACTCCAAGGCTTCTGTCTTGCCCCAAAACACCCCAGTTCTCCTCTGAAGCTTTTGCATTTCCCATGGATTTTCTAAGGGATGGCCCAATGGCTAAAAGAACAAACTTGGGGATGTTTCAGTTTTGTAGAAGGGCCACTCCTGCGGATGCCCTGCTCTCATTTATTTTTTATATATTCATTCATCCTTTCAGGAAACACAAAAGTAAGACCTGCCGTGTTCAGGGCTTTAGCTCACTGCTCTGTGGGCATGGCAGAATTACTGTCATCATTTTCCTACAAACATTAGTAGATACCTAGATGCCAGATGGGGGAGCTAATAATGGGGGGTCCTAGAGGTCTCAGAAGGACACTGACAGCTGGGGCCCAGGGCTAAGAGGCAGTTAGGTGGGCAGTGATCCAGCTAAGGGGCCTCCTGGTAAGTGACCAGGAGGGGCCTGAGGAAGTTTGGTGCACGGGGAGGGAGAGGGGCCCAGCGGGGAGATCACCTTTGGTCAATGGAGAGAAGGTGGCATTTGAGCTGTGATTGGGACGTTGGGGGCATGGAGGGAGGTATCGGCTCCCTCTGGCGCCCTCTGTTGGCAGAGCGTGGCATGGAGCCCCTGACCGCCGGGAAATGTGGTAGCACAGCATCATAGCAGGGCAGAGAAAGGTGGGCTTGGAGCTGAGAGACAGTAACTTAATAACTGGCCCGGTGAGTGGGATTAGAACAGTTGAGGTGTTGGCAACAGCATCATGAACCGCCCAGAGGAGGGAAAGGAAGGTACCAACCATGTGACTAGAGTGTAGCTAATTCTCACGCCCCAGAGAGCCTGGCTATTGGCTGAGAATGTGGGCCTGTCCTGTCCAGGTACTAGGGAGCCAGTGCAGGCTTTTGAGCAGGGTGAAGGTGGAGGACCCAGGCCGCAGGCTTGGTGCTCTGGTGGAGGGAGTGGTCCGGGGAAGGTGGTCAGCACGGAGTGGGCATGGGCATCAGGGGCAGGTGTCCTGGAGGATAGGACACAGGTCTGGAGGGTGATTCGGGCGGCCAGCACAGGGCAACAGTCAGGGTGTGAGGAGGCCAAGGCCCCAGCGGGGTTGCGGGGGTGGGGGCGGCCCCACTGAGGAAGCTCCTTCTGGTCGAGAGGCGCTTCTCTGAGGTCTGAAGCGGCCCCAGGCCCCTCCCCAGCTCCCGCCGAGCGGCTCCGACTGCCTCCCTCCTCCCCGCCTCCTCAGCCCGACCCCTCACCCGCTCTCCGCGCACCGCAGTCCCCCTCGCCCGTGGCCTCTTCCCCCCCACCGTGGGGGCCGCGGGAGGAGCGGGCGGGAGGCCGCACCGCCGCCCGCAGAGGGAGGAGCCGCGGCCGAGGAGGCGGGGCGCGCGGAGCGGCCGCGGCATGGAGCGAGCCCGGCGCGCCCGGGAGCGCAGCCCCGCGGCCCCGGAGCCCTGAGCGGGCGCGGCTCGTGCGCTGGCGGGAGCGGGCCGGGCGCGGCGGCGCGGCCCATGGAGCGGCCCCGGGCCGGGCCCCCGGCGGGCGGGCGGGCGGCGACGGCGGCGGCGGGCGGGCGGCGGGCGCTGCGGCGGCGGCTGCGGTGAGGCCGGCGGCGGGGCCGGGCCGCGCGCCATGGAGGCCCCGGGCGCCGGCTTCGCGTGCCCGCTGCCCCCCGGCATCGCGTCCGTCACCTACGTGTTCGTTTACAGCCCGAGCGGGCCTGGCGGCCCCGGCGGCCCCGGCCCCACGCCCGGCCCCGGCCCGGCGCCCCCCGCGCCCCCCGCGCCGCCGCCCCGGGGCCCGAAGCGGAAACTTTACAGCGCCGTCCCCGGCCGCAAGTTCATCGCCGTGAAGGCGCACAGCCCGCAGGGCGAGGGCGAGATCCCGCTGCACCGCGGCGAGGCCGTGAAGGGTGAGGGGCGCGGGGGGCGGGGTCGCGGGGCGCGCAGCGGGGTGCGCGGGCCTCCTGGGGTTCGCGGGTGCCCCTCTGAGGTGCGCGGTCGGGGTTTTCCGCGATCGAGGAGGGGCTGATGCCATTTTGGGGGTCTCTGTCATTGGGGGTATCCCGCGGAATTCTGAGCCTCTGTGGTCATTATGGGACACATCTGCCTCTGGGGATTCCTTGTGTCACTGTGGAGGGCTCTTTGTCAGGGAGGGGTGTCTGTCTTCATGGGGTTCGTGTCATGTGGGCCCCTTTCGATCCTATGTCATTATGGGTTCCCTGTGTCACCGTAGATGCTCCTCTCTTCGTGGGGTATTTCTGTGCCCTGGGACTGGTGTCATTGGGGTTCTGTGTATTTGAAGGACCCTATCCCATTACAGAGCTTCCTCGAATTCCCTGTGTCACTACTGGGACTTCTTCATTGGAAATCCTTGTGATGTGTGGGGACCCTGTGCAATTCTGGGGGATATCTGTGACAATTATGTGGGTGTCTGTATTATGAGGGTTTCTGTCACTGGGCTTCCTGTGTTCTGGGGGAATCCCGTGCCATGACAAGCTCCTCTCATTATGGGGGTCTCTGTCATCATTGGGGTCCTGTCCTCCTGAGTGCCCTATGTTCATGGGCGCTTGAGGAAGAAACAGTTGTGAGGGTCAGCCCTCCTTGGTCCATCATGTGATCTGATCCACTGGCCACAGCACAGTGATTCTGAGTTCTTGGCAGTGACCCCTCCAGTGGGTGACAGAGAAGGCTGGGGGTTGGTTCAAGAGGTGGGAGGAGAGGGGTCAGCTGGGAGGGCATGTGCAGGATTGTGGCCCCTGCCTCTGCCTACTGTCTCCCCACGAGTGTGTCCATCTGTGTGTGTGTCTGTCCCCCACATGCCCATCCTGTGCTGTGCCCATCTGTTCATTTCTCTCTTCTGTGTGGATCCCAAAATCTTCCCAGAGAAAAAGTCAGGAAGATGAAGGAAAGGAAGGAAGAGAAGGAGGGAAAGGGTGAAGGGTGGGTGGGCAGAAGCTGAGCCTGAGGTGGTGGTGATGTGGCGGTGGTGGTGGTGGTGGGAGAGGTGGGTTCCTAGCTGCCCTGCCCTGATAGCCTGTCTGGCTTCTGTCCCTCCAGTGCTCAGCATTGGGGAGGGCGGTTTCTGGGAGGGGACCGTGAAAGGCCGCACGGGCTGGTTCCCGGCCGACTGCGTGGAGGAGGTGCAGATGAGACAGTATGACACAAGGCACGGTGAGTGACCCCCATGTCCCCCATGCGTCTCCTGAAGGGCGTTGTCCCATCCAGCTCTCCTTTGGCCTTGCTTGGAGCTAAATCCACATACATGTTCACAGAGGGAAGACTAGAGTGAACTCAAACACGTTTGAAGTGGGCGCAAACTGGTGTACATGAGACACGTGGTGTGCACACACCCTGCACGTACTTATGAACACATGTGTGTACAACCTGACACTTCACATCAGTGGAGACATGTACAGTGTGCCCTCAGGATGGACATGTATGAATGTGCATCTGCCTGTGACTCCACACTTGGCTCCTAGTGACCCCCGCATCCCCGGTCCTCACACAAATACTGGGTGCTTGGAGTGTGCAGCTGGCAGACAAGTAAAGAGGTCAGTATGAGAAAGGAGGCATCTTTCCAAAGTAGACAGATTGTCCAGGTGGGCAGTGCAGGGAGGCCTGGAGCAGCCAAGAGGAAATGAGGCCTGTTGGCCTGGAGGGGCTATCGTGGGTGCCCTAGGGCCAGGATGGTCTGAGGGCAGCGGGTGGGGGCTGGCTGCATCCTTAGCCTGCAGGGAGGACGTGAGGACGAAGGCTGTAGCTCCTGGGGCTGGTGAGCAGCCTCAGTCCCACCCTGCTGACTGCCTGGGCCTCCAGGAAGGACCCCTCTGGGTGTTGGGATCTGAAGTGGTTCTGCTAACGGAAAGCAGCAGCTGGTCCTTCTGAGGCCTCCAGGCCAGGGTTGGCTGCATGTCTGGGGTATACCCTTGCAATGAGCAGTCAGGGGTCCTAGGAGGCCCCCAAACCTGTGAGTATTATTTCTGGCTCTGAGAGCTGGTGGAATGAGGGAGCCCCCTCCTAGTGGTGGCCAGTAGTGGTCACCAGTGGTATGTCTGGATTGAGGGTGCATGTGTCCCTCCCTCTGCACCTGAAAGGCTTGGGCCCAGGGCTGCTATGCTCCCTTGTCCTGGGTCAAGAGTTCCCAAGGGGAGCCTACCCCTGTGTGGCCTGGACCCCGTGTAGAGTGAGGCAGAGGCCCAGGGAGGCAGGAGTGTGGCTGCTGACCAGCTCCTGAGCAGGTGTCTTTGCTCCTTCATTCTGGCGTTCCTTGCCTCACCAGCTCTCCTGGTGGTTGATAGCATGGAAGGGACATGATCCCCTGTTATCTGCTTGTAGAGGGTAGGTGGGGTGGCATGTCCAGATGGGAATGATTTCGGAGGCTTGGGCCATGGTGCCAACTGGACAGGGGAGGGCAGGAGAAGAAGGGGGCTGCCAGCCCTGTTGAGTGGGAGTGGGTCCTGTGCTCCCCCATGGGGTGGGCAGTGAAAGTTCTGGTTTGAGAACTGTGTGGGTCCAGGGGCAGTTGGCCCTGAGTCTGAAGCTGGGGAGGGAGGGAGGGAGGTCTAGACTGGAGTCGACTTGTTATTTGAAGAATAGCAAATGTTGATTTGGTGTTTGACGTGTGCTTGACCCTGTGTCGGGAGCCAGGATCACAGAGGCTGGCTCTGCCCAGAGAGGAGCAGGCATGCACAGCAGTTACAACAGAGGCATTAATGTATGGCTGCAATGGAGGCTTGAGAACAGGGGAGCTCTCTAGGTCGGCCTGAAGGAGTCAGAGAAGGCTGCGAAGTGGAGGCGTTGTTTGAGCTGAGCCTTGAAGGATGACCAGGAGTCCTCTAGGTGGTCAGCTGATGCGAGTGGGGGCAGATCCCGTCTGCCGGAGCATGGCATGGTGTTCTAGATCTGCACGTGCTGGCAGCTGGCATGCTCCCAGCAGTGTCAGGGTGCCTGGCATGGTTTTGAGCACTTTTGCATATAAGAATTCACTGGCTCATCCCAGCAGGTCTGGGAGGTGGGGACAGTTGTTGTTAGCCCATTTCTAGGAGGTCAGATTCCACAGCCCAAGGAGCAGAGTCTTATCTGTGACATAGGCAGTGGGCTGCAGGGTCCCTGCTGTAGCTGCCACACTTTATGGGCTCTGGCTGAGTGAAACCCATGTGTGCAGTGAGGGGTGGCAGGGCTGGAGTGGGGATTGTGAGGCCGATCAGGGGGCCATGGGACCAGGGCGAGGATAGTGGGACTGAAGTTTGTGGCAGTGTCACAGGAGAAGACTGGGGCTCTGTCTTCATTGTGCAGGTTGTTTAGGGTTGTGGTAGAGGCCCAGGCTGGGCAGAGCGAAGAGGTGGAGAGGGGCTGGGCAGTGGTGGGCTGAAGTCATGGAGGGAGAGGGGAGAGTACACAACGAAACCAGTGGAGGAGCTGGAGGTCCTCGGGCAATTGCATGGCTCCTGGACAGGGGTGGCTCTGGAGTTTGTCACCCAGGAGAGTGTCTGAAGGTACCTGAGTAGATGGGAGCGTTTCATGAGTGGGCAGAGGGAGAGAGGCCTACAGAGGCTGCCTGCCAGGAGGTGGTGGGAGTAACCTCTGTCCTCAGCTGCAGGCCTGGCCCACCAGGCACTCTGGGCTGTCTCTGATCTGGGACCCAGGGGATGAGTTCTGCCAGAGGCCAGAGGGCAGCCCAGGAACAGGAACCTGCTTCCAACAGGCCCAGATCCAAAGAAAGATCTGTTTTGGAGATTGGAGTGGGGACAGAAAGGGACTTAGAGGCCAAGGAGGGGACACTGCGCCAGCATGTGTGGGCCATGCTGATGCCCAGGGTCACAGAGAGTGTGCCTCCCATAGCACCTGTCTGGAGCTGGTGGAGTGAAGGGAGGAGTTGCAGCAGGGTTGTGCTGTGAGGGGAGGGAGTGGTGCCATGAAGCCCTGTGTGCTCTGGAGGTTGGTTTGTAGGACACCAGAAAGCTGTGGCTCCCCACTCTTTCCTTCCCTTCCTCCTCCCTTTCTTTTCAGTACTTGGGGGTCATGCTGTGTGTTTTCACTTCAGCTGGTTTTAATGTGTCTGATTAATAAAACTGGAAAATGAATTTGTGTTATGTAATAAACACAATTTGTTTGGTTGACAAAAATCTAAAAACGGGACGCTAGTGAACTGTGGAGTTTGGCGGGGGTGGGGGGGGTCCTTCTGCAGGCAGGTGCCATGAACATTTCCAAAGTTGAGTTTATGTGGAGAAGGGTGTTGTGCCCCCCCTACCTCCCTGGGCCCCCTACCCTGAGCAGTGATGAGGCCTGGCCTGCTCTGGCCTTGGGAATGGCAGGATGGTGGATGGTTGGTGCTGGTGCCCTCAGAGGGTCTCAGTCCTGATGAGCAGTGTGTGGGAGGAGGAGAGAAGAGAGCAGATGAGTGCCTGGGAGGGTGCCAGGGTGATAAAATTACAGGCTATCAGAACCTAGGGCATCCTCCAAGGTGAATTTTCCTATTCTGTAAGGAGAGGCTCAAAGGGGCTTGTTGACTTTCTGAGAATCGCACAAATTAGTGGCAGGGTCCTGAAATCTGGACCAGTACTCACATCTGTGTCTTCTGATATTAGTAGGAACTCTTTCTTCTTTCTGTCCAGCCAGTTCTCCATCAACTCTTAGATCCATCTATCCTCTGACTTACCCACCCATCCTGCCATCCATCTACTCATCCTTCAACCCACCTAGTCAACCCAGTCCACCCCAACCCCTCCTTCCATCTATCCACCCACCCAATCCATCTGTCCATCTATTGATCCATCCATTCATCAATCCACCATTCTAGTTCTCCCCTTTCCAAAAACCCACCCAGTCTGTCCATCCATTTACCCATCTTCTACCCCGTCACCATCCATCCCGCCTACTCTCTTTCCCTCCATTTAGTTATATATCCATTTACCTTTTTATCCATCCTTCTGTCTCTTGTTCCATTCATCCTTCCATCCGTCCTTCATATATCCATCTATCTACCCACCCACCTAGCCAGTTGTCCACACATCTATTCTTCCAGTTAGTGTTTGGAGTGCTATGTGCCAGCTATTGTGCTAGGTGCTAGGGTCCCAGAAATAAATAAGATCTGGTCCTTATCCACCAGAAGCTCACAATTAGTGGAGAAGACAGGTCATCAAATATTATAGGTTCCCTCTCCGATCTCATTTCCTACCACTTTCTCTCACTCCCTCTGCTCCAGCTGCACAGGCGCTCACTGTCCCTTGAACACTCCAGGCCAATGCTTGCCTTGTGGGCTTTGCCCTGAGCGCCTGGGCTCCCAGGAAGTCCTTTACCCATATAATCCGCGAGCTGCTCTCTTACGTCCTTGCACTTTTGCTCAACTCTCCCTTCCTAGTGAGGCCTTCACATGACCACCTAGAACTGCAAACTCTCTCTCATCCTGCTTGCTTTTCTCTTAAGACTTACTAGCATTTGACATGTTATGTATGTACCTATTTCCTGTCTCTGTTCTCTCTCTCTCTGGATAGATAATAAATTCCACAGGGTAGAGGTTTTGTTCTGTTCTCTGGTGTATTCTCAGAGCCTGAAACGAACAGTACCTGGTACATAGTAGGAGCTCACTAAATACTTGTTGAATGAATAAATTAATCTTGAGAAATGCTAAAATGATAGAGAATGAGGGAGGAGCTGAGGGATGAAATGCAAAGTGGTGGTAGAGCCATCTTGGGAGCCTTCCAAGGTCTTGGAGACCTGGAGACAGTGGTGCGGGAAGGTCAGGAGGGGCAGAAGTGGGTACTAAGGTACAGGAGGATCTGATTTACAGGCAGCTGGAGAAGTAAGCCTGGAGCAGGGAGGGTTGTGGCTGGAGGTAAGGATTGGAACCTGCAGGCTTGCAGGAAGGCAGCAAGGCCAAGGATGGGGCAATGGGCAGACAGCTGGCTAGCTCTGCAGTGGCTCTGAGGGACTTTGAGATCAAGAGTACAGATGAGGACAAAGCTCTGTGGGATGCAGTGACATCAGGGAAGGGGATCCAGCCCCCAACACCTGGACCCCCTGCCCACTCAGAGGCAGGGTCTGGAGCAAGGGACCCCATGAAGTTGAGCATTAGTGGGCTGTTGTGAGGGATTCAGTGAAGACACAGTGTCACTTCCATGCCACTGCAGATGGGTATATAGCATGACACTTGCACATGACTGTGGGTCACACACACACAGACATGCATGTGCACAAGCACATGCATGAACATAGCACTTACACACTATTGTGGGCCGCACACATGTGCATGCACACATTCGCACCTTCTTTGCTATTAGTTTGGGCTTGCTGACTCTCTCTGTGGATGGCCCTGACCTTATCTGGTCTGCTATATGCAGCCACCCAGAAGAGAGATGAGCCATAGCTCCTGCCCCATTTGAGACCCTGACCCCCAGGGGCCAAGTTTCCGCATGGTTCCCTCAGCCTTCTCACCTTAGGTCCTCTGGGCCCAGGACCCTAGGATTTGAGCCCCCCACTTCCATGTGGGCACACCCAGGCCAGGGGTGTGCATGTGGGCAGAGGCTGATGACCAGCATGGTTGAGGGACAGTTCAGGCCAGTTGGAGGACATGACCCTCCATCAGCTCCTGAAACTCCCCTCAGAAACCCGGGAGGACCGGACGAAGCGACTTTTCCGTCACTACACGGTGGGCTCCTATGACAGCCTCACTTCACACAGGTACAGGTGGGGGCAGGTGGGCAGGTGGGCACGTGGGCACCCATGCGGATGGGACATTGGATGTGGAGGGAGGTTGAGAGCTGGTCGAGGAGGCCTGGGGGTGAAGAGGTCAGAGGAGGGAGGGGTGGTGCCCAGCCCACCTCTGTCTTCTGCCTTCCCAGGTCAGTCCAAGGACACCTCCTGGGGGTGGGCCGTGCCTATGGATCCTGTTTGGGGCACATGTGGGGGTCAACCTGGCCAGCTGTGCTCTCTGGCAGGGTTCTCCTCACCCCTCTCTGCTTTCCTCCGTCAGCGATTATGTCATTGACGACAAGGTGGCCATCCTGCAGAAACGGGACCATGAGGGCTTTGGTTTTGTGCTCCGGGGGGCCAAAGGTAATAAAGGGTAGGGGGCGTGCATGTGTGTGGGGCTGGGGTGTCAGGCTGGCAGCGTCTGAACACTGCTTGGGGTGTCTTCTGTTTTGCCTCTGCTCTCTTCCCTGCCTCACCCCTGGCTACCTGCCTTGCCCTACCTGCCTGCCTTACCCCTGCTCCACTCCCTGCCTCACCCCTGGCCTCCTTCCTGTTATACCCCTCTTCCCCTTAGCTTCACCCCTCCCCCCCCCCCACTGGCTTCACCTTTTCTTCCAGCTTCACCCCTGTCCCCCAGCTTCACTCTGTCCCCCAGCTTTGCCCCTGCCCCCTAGCTTCACCCCTGTCCCCTAAGCATCACCCTTGCCCCCTAACTTCACCCCTGCCCCCCAGCTTCACCCCTGTCCCCTTGCCTCACCCCTGTGTCCCCAACCTCACTCCTGTCCCCAGTCTCACCACTCCCCCCCAGCTTCGGCCCCACCCTTCCTTGTCCCTCTGCTGTGAGGGCCTTCCTGGCTTTGGAGTGTCTCAATATAAGGCAGCAATTCCTTCCCCTTGCTGCTTTCCAGGATCTCTGCTGTAGTGTGCCTAATGGAATGGGGGCCTTTCTGCTGGGAGGGAGCGAGTGGGGAGTTTCTCAGAGGGAGATGTCCTGGATTCCTGGGCTGGCTCTTTTTGCCCTGGGTGGCCCCTGCCTGCTGCGCCCCAGCCCCAGGTCACTCTGCCCCAGTGGTCATCTGTCCAGCATGTTGAACCAGGTTGCTGTGTCGCAGCCACCTCCACCTGGACCCCTCTGGTGAAGTGCCTCCCTAATTGCCTCCACCCCACCCTGCAGCAGAGACCCCCATCGAGGAGTTCACGCCCACGCCAGCCTTCCCAGCGCTACAGTATCTCGAGTCGGTGGATGTGGAGGGTGTGGCCTGGAGGGCCGGGCTGCGCACGGGAGACTTCCTCATCGAGGTGAGGCTCGTCCTTACCTGTGCAGCCAGGTGGGGTGCTGACCTCTGAGCTCTGAGGAGGACACACCTGGACTGGCCACCCACCTGCCTGTCTGTCCCAGGTGAACGGGGTGAACGTGGTGAAGGTCGGACACAAGCAGGTGGTGGCTCTGATCCGCCAGGGCGGGAACCGCCTCATCATGAAGGTTGTGTCGGTGACAAGGAAGCCAGAAGAAGATGGGGCTCGGCGCAGAGGTGAGGGGTCGGGCTTCAGACCTCTGTGCCCACACTCTCCCTTCTGATTCCTGACCTTAGACCTTTGACCCCAGGCCCACTTTCTTCTCCCCACTTCCTGACCCCAGACTGCTGATATCAGATGCCTAAACCTAGGCAAAACACCCACATTCATGGCCTGGTGCCTTCCCAGTCCCTAATGTTAGACTGCTAACCCTGGCCTCAGGCCTCTGACCCCTGACCCCAGGTTGCCCCTCCTCAGATCCCCGCCCCCTCCTTCCTGGCGTCCCCCCAGCCCTTGGTGTGGAAGAGCCCTCCTTCCCGACACTGCCAGCAGCTGCCTGGAGGCCGGGGTTGCCATAGCAACTGTGAGGTTGACGCTGCCGCTGCCGCTTATTGTCGGAGGGAAGGGGGAGGCGGCACCTGAGGGAAGAGGAAAAGCGTCTTCTCCCCGCGCCGACGTCGCGGCACAGCCAGGGCCCAGGAGGCTTTGCCAGCCTGGCCTAGCCCAGCCCAGCCCCTGGCTCGGCTGACCACATCCTGGTCCTCCAAGGGGCAGTGGCCTCCAGGACCTGGGGAAGCCCTGGAGCAGCAGGGGCCTGCCTGCCGGGAGACCCCTCCCAACCCCCACCCCATGGCTCTGGGGCTCCCTCGCTCAGCCCTCGGAGCCTACAGGGTGGGCATTCAGGCTGGAGTTGGCCAGCAGCGTGACCCCAATTGGGGCCCTTGACCACCTCCTGAGGCCTTGACTGCCCTGGTCAAGCCTGGCCCTCAGCACCCCCTGAGCTCCCAGCGCCATGAAGAAGTTTGCATCTAGCCGCAGCCTGAACAAGATCCTGGCCCAGTGCGACTCGTCCTCACGGGAGTACGAGGAGATCCAGGCGGTGGAGCGCAAGTGGCACCTGCACCTGGCCACGCCGCGCTGCCTGCTGCTGGACAGGAGGTCCAAGGCCTCCCTCTTCTTTGCAGCCCCGCCGCCCCCCAAGAGGGCTCCTAGCACCACGCTGACCCTGCGCTCCAAGTCCATGACGGCTGAGCTTGAGGAACTTGGTGAGCAGCGGGGGCAACAACAGGCGGACAGCCCAGGGTGGGAGACCAGGCAGAGTGAGCTGGGGCCAAAGCCAGGCAGAGACAGAGGGGAGGAAGGACTGACAGATGGACATATGAACAGGTCAAGGGGAAATGAGTGGGTGTGGAGTGGTGTAGAAATTGGGCACCTGTAGGGTGAGGAGGCAGGGTGAGGGCTGAAGGGCTGGGTGACGGGGCTGGAGATGGACACTGGGACAGCTGGGACTGATGACCAGGGAGCAGGGCCTGGCCCACTAGTGTATTTGCATGTGTGTGCTGCCTCTGGCTCTCCACATCTCTTGTCTGACTTGACTCCTTCATGACACAGCAGTCAGGGGACCTGGGCTCTGCTTCTGGCTCTGCCAGCACTAGCTGTGTGACCTTTGTATTTATTTTACCCTCTCAGCACCTGTTCACTCATCGGTTAAGCAGGGGTCATTGTAGGGAGCTGTTGACCTCACAGGGCCATGTGAACATTGCTGGTATGATGATGGGACAGGCCCTCGTGAGCTGCAGGAGGCAAACAAGAGTGTGTTGAGGCTTTGATGGGGCATGTTGTGGGCACAATCCCAGGGTGACCACCAAAAGCCTCATTGTGGGATGTCTATATATGTGACTGTCAATAGCCTCATCACAGGCATGTCCAGATATACATGACTGTGTCCTGACATACGTGACAGTTAGTAATGGGCATGTCCTTACATACCTGACCATCAGCATCCTCGTCATGGGCCTGTTCCAGTGCACATGACTGTTAGCATGCTCTATCTATCCTTCCATAATTGGAACCCAGTCCTAGTTCCAGAGTTTGCTCTGGCTCCACCATAGAAGGAACCCTGATCCTGGTTCTAGACTGAGCCTCAACCCTGGCTTCAGGCCTGGTTCTACCCTATCCATAGAAAGAACATTTACCTGTCCCCCTAAATTATTCCTGGCCTTACTCATGGACTGAGCCCTGACGCTGGTCACAGGCTGAGCCATCCCCCTTGCAAGCAGGTACTCTTGACTGCAGTTTAGTTCACTGTGGAGGACAGCCACCATGATACTCTAGGCTGATATGGTCAGGATTTTCTTCCCCATAAATATTCTGAATAAAATAAAATTTAAAAAACACACAGCCAGGGCCAGCCCTAGTGGTCTGGTGGTTATGTTTGGCGTGCTCCACTTTGGCAGCCTGGGTTTGGTTCCTAGGCATGGACCTACACTGCTCTGTTAGTGGCCATGCTGTAGTGGTGGCCCATAGGCTAAAAAAAAAAGAGGAAGATTGGTATGGATGTTAGCTCAGGGCGAATCTTCCTCAGCAAAAACAAAACACACACACACACATGCACACGCACACACACACAGCCAACTCAAAACAGAGGAAGAGGAATTCCCCAGATCTCAAAAATGAAGAGAAAAATCAGACTGAGAGGAGGCTGATGCTTCTGTGGTTCGTGAGGGCTTGGGACAGGACATAAATCCTACGGGCAAAGGGCTGAGATTCTGATGCCTCCACAAAGCCAAGAGATGAGAAGTGAGAAAGTTAGAACCAAGCCCAAGAACTGGAATTAACATCCAAAGAACTGGAAATCATAGAATATGAAAGAGATAAAATAAGGTGTTTAAATATTAAGTTTAAGAGAACTAACAGAACTCATAATGAAAGAACAGGACAGTACAAAAAAAGAATAAGCAGATTATGAAGGGATCCTTAAAGAACTCTTATTGAAACAAAAATTATAGCCACTGAGATTAAAACATTCATGGCTGGGATAAACCAGATATACTGGACCCAGCTGAAAAAAGGACAATGAATTAGAAGATAAGTCTGAGGAAATTATTCAAAATAGAGCACAGAAAGATAAGGAGATGTCACATATCAAAGGGCAGGTGAGAGACACAGAGGGCAAGTGAGAGTCCCAGCCTAATGAGAGTCCCAGAGGGAAAGAATGGAAAGACTGGGGAAGAGGCAGCATTTGAAGAGTAAGGCTAAGAATTTTCCAAAATTGAACAAGGATGTGAGACTCCGGTTTGAGGAAGTGTAAGTCCCAAGCCGGGAAATAAAAACAAATCTTCATCTAGACCTTTCGTAGTAAGACTTCACAGCACCATTGGCAAAAGGAAAATCTTAGCTCCCAGAGAAAGAAGCCAGATGACTTAGGAGAGGTGGTTAGACTGGCAGCAGACTTCCCAGCAATAGTACATGCTAGAAGACAATGGAAAAAGGACCTCAAAATCTTGAGTCAAAATGTCTTTCCACCTAGAATTCTATATCCAGCTAAACCACTCATTCAAGAGTGAGGCAGAGAAGCTAGCAGACTTCTGGCCCCAGGGTCACACTGGGCCAGGGCTAGTCATGGGGAGCTGATTCATCACACTGATTGAGGATCCAAACTGGTCGATAAACCAACACCAGTAGGCAGCTGGGTCTGGGTAGACACCACCAAGGCTCTGGGGAGTGGGTCCCAGGAGCCTCCTTCTAGAGGCTGTCACATAGCCATGTTCAGCTGTATGTTTAGAAGGGATCTTCCTAGTTATGCACGAACAAGTGCTTGGGCAGCCTGAGATCTGTAATCTGGGTCCCAGTGGAAGCAGAAGAATTGCCTTCTGCTCTCTGGGCTGCTTCTGTCTGAAGAAACCAGTGAACAGGAGAGCCTCTTTCCTCTCTATGCTGTTCTGGGGCATTTCCTCAGCTGCTGCGTGACGGGGTTGCTCCACAGACCCTTGTCTTCCGGAGGGGCTCACTCTCGCAGCCTCAGGTCAGCATTTTCACCAGCTTTTCCCTGAGCAGAGTCTAGAGGAGGATGAAGGGATGGCTTAGCACAGAACCTCCATCCATACTGCTGAGTGAGGAGTCACAGCTTTTGTTGAAGCTGGACCCAGACTCTACATTTCTCTATTCAGAGGAGGAGAAGCCACTCCTGCCCCCAGACAGTAGTTGTCCTGGGAAGCCAGCCTACTTGCTAACCTTCTGACCAGTCCCCTGTAGAAATGCCTGATTTGTGAAAGCCAGGCCAGCATCTTGGTTTCCCCAGGTACCTGAGGGATCACCTACAATCCAACATTTGTGCTTTTAAAGGTTCATTGCCAAGATAAACGTGTCAGTTCTGTGTCACACTGTTGAGAGCTGATAGAACGCTTTAGGATCCTGTAGTCTATTAAGAGGATGACCTGAACACTTGGAAAGAAAGGAAAATGGGAGGTGACAGAAGAAGCAAGTGGCAAGGGTGGAGCTCATGTCCATGTGGCTGTTTGCTGCTCAGAGTGTGAGGGAGAAGCAGGGTCCTACAGGAGAAGGAGGAGGGAGAGAACATCCTGGTGGCAATGGTACGAGCACAGGCAGTGCCCTGCAAGTGAAGGGTGGAGGTGGCTGCCAGAAATGGGACTGAGAAGAAGGCGTGGGGTAGAGACCCTCCTCCTGAGACGAGTGGGAGGAAGAGGAGGAAGGGCGGACACCCCCGCGCCCTTCAGCACTGGGGCTCCTCACGGTCACACTGCTCGTCTACTCAGCTTGAATCAAGGATGTGCTGGGGCTGCAGATGCCCGTAGGGACTCAGGACAGGGAGAGCCCTAGTGGTCCGAGCCCCTCCTGTTCATCCACTTTCCTGTGAGGAATCTGGACCTTCTGGGTCCCTTTTCCTTTTGTGATGACAATGTCAGGACAGGTGCCACGCCAGTTTGCAGTCCCTGACTGGCCTCCATCTGGCAAACACTGCACAGAATGCTCAAGGGTGACCACTGTAGCCATCATGGCCTCGAAATTTGGTTTTTATGGGGTTTTGCCTTTTTTTCTGAACAAACATTTGACTAAACCAAGCATGATTTAGTTGTGTGTGGACATCTCCACATATGTGTACATGTCTGCATGCATGTGTACAACTGTGCATGCCAGTGTGTGGATGTGCACAAGCCTACATGTGTGTGCATGTGTGACTGGCTGTGCATGCACATGCATGTGTGCACACGTGTGAGTGGATGTGCACAAACGTGTGCGTGTGTGCATCTGTATGTATGCACACACAAGCATATATCCCTGCTGGTAGTTTCCACCTTGAGTTTCAAGTTGTGCACTGACTGCCATTTGGGCAGATTTGCCACTCAGGGTCTGAGAGGGAGGTGTAGGCCCAGGGCTGTGGGGGGAGGTCCTTGTTTTAGGAGGGGTGGGGGTAGGAGAGATGGGGAATGGGAGTGGGGAGTTGGGCCCAGTGTGAGGGAAGAAGCCTGCCTCTTACCCCATCTGCTCTGTTTCTTGATTCCAAGCCTCCATTCGGAGAAGGAAGGGGGGTGAGTCATCTGCTGTGTCCCCAGGCCCAGCTCTACCTGACCCCTGTCTGGGGAAGTACTCGTGTGTGAGGAGGTTCCAGTTCAAGTCAGAGTGGTCTGGAAGCCTGGGTTGTACTCTCCTGTTGGTCTTCTCCCTGGGGATCTGGTGGGGGCACAGTAGAAGGACCTGGGAAAGGACAGATGGGGAGTTCCCAGGGGTGTGGCCATCTGGGGACATGATAGTGGGGCATAGCCATGGGCCTTGGGGGCTCAGGTGAGCTGGGGGACGTGAGAGCTGTGGAGGCAGCCTGGTGAGGCAGAGCTGGGAGAGCCTCCCAGTGGGGGCCACAGCACGAGCCATGGTCTGAGGCTAGGGAGGGCAAGGGTTCCAAGTCCCTAGCTCTGGAGCTCTCTCTGGGAGCACGGTGACTGGGCCTGGGGGTGTGGGGGTAGGAGTGTCGGGTGCTCAGCTCCGGCCTGTGTTGCTTCTTTCTGTCTCTTCTCTGGGGCCTCTTTGTTCCTGATGTGTGGATCCCATTGCTGTGCTGATCTGTTATGGGGTCAGGCACACAGTGCTGACAGTCCCTTCAGAGCAGGGGTCTGTGCCCCACAGCCTCGGGGAGGGAGCTCGGGATTCCCCTGCTCAGCATTGCCCGGGCTATTGCCTTTACCACCCCCTGCTCATCGCTTCAGGAGTTGTCTCCTGTATCTTTTGAGGCTTCTTTCTTTGTGTCCTGTGTATCCAGCCTGGCTGCCAGGGGATAGAGTCTGGGCCTGGGCCCTGAGGTCCTGGTGAGATCCCAGGGCCTGGCCTCTGCCAGCCTCCACCACCTCTTGGGTGGACAGGAGCCTCTTTCTGCTGCACAGAGGTCAGGGCCAGAAGGAAGCCTGAGGTGGCTGCTTGGCCTCAGGCGTGTGTGTTCACTTACATGTCCACGTGCCTGGTGCCCAACCGTCCCTTACTCTGGGATCCACTGGGCCTTCCCCGTGCCGGGGACACAGTTGTCTCAGCCCAGGCCCTCCTGCATGGTGTGCAGCCTTGCCCTCTGAGTCTTCTGTTGCCCCTGCCCGGGTGCCGGTGGAGCGTCTGCTTCTGTGTCTTTTCAGGTTTTGAAAACATGGCAGGTCTCCTCTGACGCCACTTCTTCACACCTTTGAGGCGGACACACAAGCTGTTTCTGGAAGATGTTGGTTCTGTCCTCAGCTCATTAGTGGGGTTCCTAGGGTGTTGTGCTGTGGCCTGTGTGCTTCTTCCAGTTGCAGGGGAAGTGGTGGGCGATTCATCACTCCCGCAGGCCCCTCATCCCTGCTTGGGTCCTGGCTGTTCAAACAGCTGCCTACCCAGCTGTGTCTGCACCACATATTGCATCCTGACAGCCAGTGTATGTGAGGCTGCTGGGAGCGAACAGTTCCCGGTGCCCCAGACCTGGCTAATGGGCTTCATTTCCATTTCTAAGTGTCTAAAGTAATTTAAGAATATATTTTCTAATTTTGTTGGAGATTGCTTTCAACCTCACCAGCTTGTAGTTTGCAGAATACTTGATTCTTTCCCTTTTGAAAATCTCGTCTGGCCCCAGCACCATCGCCCCATGGCCAACAATATGTGCTTTGCTAACTTCATGTGCACGCTGCTTTGGGTCTCTGGGAGTGAGTTCTTCTGAACCTAGAGATGCAGCCTCTAAATCCATAGCTCAGGTGAGCGTGTGCCCCATGAGTCCCGCAGAAATGTTTTCTTTCCGCTCATGTCTTTGTGTCTGCGGTTTCTGGATAGCATGGTAGTTAAGTCTGATCTCTTGTTAGATCTGTGATCTGGGGCAGTTTATCTCTCTCAGAGCGTCAGTTTCTTTTGGGTAAAATGAGGGCAGTAACAGTAGCTTCTTCATGTGGTTGTTGTGGGATGAGAGGATAGGATTCATGTAAAGCTCGTCTAACTCTGGAAATCACCAAGGACTTAACAAATGGTGTTGATGGTGATTTCAGTTTTCAAAAGGGAGTTATTCACTTCATTACAAAAACAAACAAGGACCCCTCTAATGAGCCCTCCCTGGTTTGCACCTGGGCCCCGGCACCCGGTGGTGCTGGGAGCCATGCACAGACCCAGTGAGCCAGTCTGTAGATGGAGCCTGTTTTGCTGTTGAGTTGTAACATTTGTTGCACTCCTGCATTATCCAGGGCCAGGCTGGACTCCCGGGGCATACAGGGGAGGGTGTTTGTTCTCTTTTGCCGAGAGCTGTGAGCTGTTTGGGGGAGTTGCGGTATAGATGTGAGGAGCTATAGCAAGTGTGTCCTGGGCACTTGCCCTGAGCCAGACACAGCTGCGGCACTTATGTGTGTGCTGATTCTCACAACAGACACTGAAGCAGGCACCATTTTTATACCCGTTTTATCAGATTAGGAAACTGAGTCACAAAGAGGTTCAGACAGGACAGAGTCAGTGAACTTGGTGGGTCTGGTCTGGGTTGGGTACCAGACATCTCAGAGGAGTTTGTTTACTTCCCCACAGCAGTTGCTGAGCGGGGTACAGAGGTGGAGCCAGCAGGTGCTGGCAGAGGTGTCGAGCCTGAGCACAGAAGTTCTCCAACGCGGGCACTTTGAGAGGGAAAGGACAAGCGTGGCCAGATACGTGGTCCTCTAGGGTTGGCACAGCCCTGAATGTCCAGAAGGGCTTGGGGATTTGGTTCCCGAGTGATGGGTGGGGTGAGGTGGGGCTACTGAGTGAGGGGTCAGTGTGGTGGCCAGGTGGACACGGAGCTGCCCCCAACCCCTGCTGTGTCCGTCGTGCTGGCCCCCAGTGGACCATCCCCATCACCCAGCCAGAGCTGATAGTTCTCAGACAAAATTTCCAAGTCATGTTGATAATCAGGAATGACACTGAAAACATTAAATAGCTTTAATAAAAACAAGCAAACAAAGCTTTTCTTTTATAATGGATTTGGGAAGAATGCTGCTTGAGCCACATGGTGCCTTTCCCCCTTCCTGGGCCTTGTGCAGGCATCAGCCACCTGGGCCTTCCTTACCCTCCTCGATTATCTGACTCCGATTGCTTTCCGAAGGGCTGGCAGAAGCCCCTTTAGCACCTGCCCTCTCAATATCCTCCTCTCTTCTCAGCACCACCCACCCTGGGTGGGGCTGCTATTACTCATGATGGTGCTTTGGGCTCCTGTCCGATCCACATAAAGCCGTTTTTTAGGTCCCCAGCCTGGGGCGGTGAGCTCAGTTTTTAGAAGGTATCCGCTGTTCATTCATTCTTGGTTTATTCACATCTTTTGGGACACCTGCTGTACATCAGGGTCTGTCCTAGGGCTGTCGTCCCACTAGGCACAGCTTGTCTTTTGGTCAGTGGGGGCAGATAGATGATGATGCCATGTGCTGAGGAGAAAAGGGAAAGGTCAAAGGAGACAGTGAAATTCAGGAAGTCTGTCCCCTCCCTGGTCCTCTCCCTAATAGTCAGTCAGGCTTTTCCTGGAGTGGGGTCTGTGGGGTCTCCTGGAGCCTCCCTGAGGATCGAGAGGCCAGGCTGGAGCAGGGTCTGGGTTCTGGTGTGTGAGGGGCTTGGGTGGGATGCACGTTAAGGGACCTCCCCGTCTTGGGTCTGGGATGCATGCCTTGGGAAATGAGGGGCCTGAGGTGGGCGGGGCCCCTGTGGCCTCTGTCAGAAGCACTGGGTGGATCAGCCTTGGGAGGACACAGCAGTGGGGCTGCAGAGGGCTGTAGCTGGCTCAAGGACCACGTGGCTGAGATGGTGCCTCCCTGGCTGTGCAGAGAAACTGGATGAGATCCTGGCAGCCGCCGCAGAGCCAACACTGAGGCCAGACATCGCAGATGCCGACTCAAGAGCCGCCACTGTCAAACAGCGGCCCACTAGTCGGAGGATCACCCCTGCTGAGATCAGCGTAAGCCAGCCAGGCAGCTGAGGGCACTGGGGGGTGGGCGGGGCATGGGGTCGGAGTGCCATGTCCCCTACTGGGTGTTTGTGTGTTTTTCTGGGGTGGGGGTCCATCATTTGATCCCACTCTCCAGGGGTGGGAGTGAAGGACTCTACAGCCTCTCCCAGAGACACCGGGGCCCATCTCAGCCCCCAGAACGGCCACAGTCCAACACAGGCTGAGCCCTCACTCCTGGCTGTGGCTTTCGGTGCCTCCTGCCTCAGGCAGGTTCTGTGCCACATCCAGGACCACCTAGAGCACCCCCGCTCTGTGTTCCCCCCACCCACTCCTCTCACTTGGTGCCTCTGGGCCACTCCCCTAGCTTCACCCGGGTCAAACCCAGGGCCTCTGTTCTGGCCCCGTCTGCATCAACCCCACCCAGCACTGTCTATAGCCGGCCCCACTGGCTGTGTCCTTGCTCCCTGGGGCAGGGCCTGGGTCTGATTCCTGGGTCAGGCACCTCGGGCACCAGCACTGCTGGAATTAGTGCATGAGGCATCTGATCTCAGGTTTAGGAGGAGAAGGGGTGGGGCTGGATGGAGACTGGGGACCCCAATGCCTAGAACCTCCATATAACCCCCCAACTCCCACAGTCATTGTTTGAGCGCCAGGGCCTCCCAGGCCCAGAGAAGCTGCCGGGCTCCTTGCGGAAGGGGATTCCACGGACCAAGTCTGTAGGTACGGCTGGGCTGGGGGCTGCACGGCACCGGGAAGAATGGGGCTGGGGCTGGGGGGGATGCGGGGCTAGAGGACCTTGTCTCTCCCCACCCTTCAACTGGGGTTCCCAGTTTCTCTCTGAGTCCTGCCTCTCCCTGGTCCCAGCCCAGGAATCTCATTTGTTTGTGGACATATGTAGGGGTCAATCCTTCCTCCAACCCAGAGATTCTTTGCTGAGAGAGACCCTTGAAGGCTTCTCCCATATCCACTGCTCCCCATCCAGTGGGCAGCCCCCTCCTGTACCTCTCACTGACACCAGCATCCCTGTCTCTGGGGTCTTCCATCTCCTGTCCTGGCTGCTCCCCCTGCTGCCTGAATACATGTTGAGATTTTGATCCTAAAACTACCTTCCCTTTGAACCTGCCCCCAACCCCCAGGTATTGCTCTCTCTCTCCTCTCCTTCACAGCCAATTTTCTCCAAAAGTCACCTGTACTTGCTGTCTGCTGTCTACCACCTGCTCCTCAGCCTGGGGCAGGCTAGCTCTGTCCATACCTAAACTGAAATTGCTCCCACCAGGGTCGCCAATGGTTTCCAGGGCATTCTTCCCAGTGGACACATGACCAGCCCTCCTCTTACTGACCTTAACTGGCATTTGATTTTTCTGCTCCGTCCTCCATGAAACTCCCCTCCCCTGGCTATAGGACAACACTTCCTGGCTCCCCCTCAGTTCTCAGGCTGCACCTGTTCAGTCCCCTCCACCACACCAAATATGGGTTCCTCTCAAGGCTGTGTCTTTAGTCTCTTTACCTTCTGCCCCTGTCTCTTTGGGGCCTCATCACACCCCAGCCACTGTCAGACCCCACACTTGGCCATCTCCTGTCTTGACCCAGACTGGGTCATCCAACAAGCCCCACCCACTGCTGATCCCTCTAGGCATCCAGTCCCCCCTCACCTGCCCACCAGTCCATCCCCCACAGACCTGTCCACTTTTCTGTCCATCTGTCCACCTGTCATTCATCTGTCCATGTACACCCCACCACACCAACCATCAGAGCAAATGTAGTGAGTCAGCACTCACTACAACTCGTCAGCACTCACTACAACTCTGTTTTATGCACACTGGCTCATTCACTACCTACTGTAACCATGCTGAGTTAACACGACTAGTGCCTCTATGTTACAGATAGGGAAACTGAGGTAGAGGTAAGATGACTTGTCCAGGGTCACACGGCTGCCGTATCTGTCTTCTCTTCCCTCATCTGGCCAACCAGCTGCCCAAACCCCAGTCTCTCATTCACCCCGGAACCCCTGCTGATTAATGCCCACTCTAGGCTGACCCTGGGCAGGGTCTTGGGGCTCAGGTGGGGTAAGTGACACGTCTGCAGACAGCTCAGCTCAGCAGTGATATGGTGAGTGAAGGTGCATGTGCAGGTGGAGCCAACTAGGGAGCATCAACCACATCTGGGCCTCCTGGAAGGCTGGATGGGGTGTTTGAACTTAGACATGCAGGATGAGTGGGGTTTCTGGGAGATAATCAGGTGAACTGCTGACAGAGGTCTTTGCATGTGGCATGGTCCTTCAGGGACTGCTATGGGTCATTTCTGTAAGTGGGAGGGTGGGGAAGAGAGCAGATGAATCTTCAGCTACTTGGAGCTGAGAGGTGCTCCCCCCTGGCTCCCAGACCTTCCTGGCCTAAGCCCTGGGCATCCTCTGTGGTTTCCTCCTCATTCTTTACCTCCCTGACAAATTAAGAGGGGTCTGCCTCCTTACATGCCTTGCAGCCCTGCCCAGCCCTTGTTGTCTTGCCCCTAGAGCACAGCTTTGGTCTCCTCATGACCTCCTGCCCCAGCTTCACCCTCTGGTCCATCCCTTTGGCCAAAGGGGGCTTTCTGCAAAGTAGATTATCACCCTATAACCCTCCAGTTGACCCTCTGTGGGCTCCTCATTGTCTTGGGCCCTGGGGACCAGCCCCAGCCCTCTCCTGCTTCATCTGGGGACACATGTCTCCCCTCCCTCTGACCTGAGTCTACCAGCACCTGCTGTTCTCCACCTGTCCTCACTGCCCAGATGGCCTGTCCCTCAGCTCTGTCCAGTCCCAGGACTAATTGAAGAGGTCCAGATCTAAGTGACTGCCCTGAAGGATGTGAGCCTCTCAGTGGGAATTGCCAACTCTTCCCCGCTCAGTCCTCCTGGACT
The DNA here is from genome assembly GCF_041296235.1 of Equus asinus. NCBI lineage: Eukaryota > Metazoa > Chordata > Mammalia > Perissodactyla > Equidae > Equus > Equus asinus. Next base: position 12,079,712 of record NC_091793.1, on the reverse strand, counting down.
CCCCTGTGCTCAGTCCATGAATGAGCTGGAGGGGCTCATCTCTAATTCCCCTTGCCCTGGCCTGCTGCTCGTTGCAACATGAACGTTAGTTGAGGTGTCAGACTCCCGGGGCTCCCCACCTTGTCTTGGCTGTGTGACATGATTGAATCCTTGAAAGCTCAGGGTCCTGATTCATAAACATTGGGACCATCTAGGACTTAACCTTCAAGGCCACTCTGAGGCCCACCTAGTGGGCTATACTCACAGGCTGAGTGCCGAGCTCAGCAGCGACTGCTTGTGTTGTTAGTGGACGTAGGTTCTGCATTTGGAGGCTGGCATACAGTAGTGCTTGAGAAATGCTCGCTGCTGTTATGTGGACAGAGGGCCCCAGCCCCACCCCAGGTGGGATCAGGACAGATTCTTCGTTTCATCCTGAGGCGAGGGACCTGTCTTTACCCTAAGTTAGAACTTGGCATGCCAAGCTCCCTATATCCCCTCAGAGCACTAGCTTTTCCTGCATAGCTCTGTCTCACGCACAGGCTTGGGGTGTTCAGTGCGTGTTTGTATGCTGCACAAAATACGCAGCAAGGAGGAGACCCAGCACGGACTTGGAACAGATTATGTGTCCAGTGGTGGGGGTGGAAGGCAGACCTAGAAATGAGGATGACCATGACCTCAGCTGCTTTCCTGGGCTGCTTCTACGTGCTTACCCTGTGCTGTATGCTTTAAATGGCTCCAGTTCACACAGTCCCACAACGGGGGGGGACCTTTCTCCTGAGATGAGGAAAGTGAAGTGCTAAGAGGTTAAGGAACGTCAGATAGTAACTGGCAGAGCTAGAATTCAAGCCTAAGTCTTTACACAAAAGCCCACCCTTGCTGTGCCTGGGGATTACAAGAGCTGTTATGCAGGACAAGATGCAAACAGTGCAGTGTGGGAAGCCTGGTGAGAGCACCGTGGTCACTGAAGGAGGAGGTGGTTGGGAACAGGCAGTCTGCAACATAGTGAGTTCATAAAAATGTGACCAAGACCAGAGTGAGACCAGGTGTAGATGCCCCAGGCACTCCACCAGAGACCTGTGTGTGTCAACATGGAGGAGCCATTCATCCACTTTCCTTGGACCGGGCTAACACCCACAGCCTAACTGAACACACCTGTAGCATGATGTCCACAAGGACATTTGGGAGGTCCTGCCAGGTTCTAGCCAGGTAGCAGGACGATGAGCACCCTGAACACTCCAGCCCTGCTCTTGCACAGCTCCTAACGATGTCTGCGTGAGGCAGGCAGAATGGAGTTCTTTTTAAGCCTGTGTTGCCCATGAGAGAACTGACGCTCCGAGGGGCTCAGGGCCTAGCCTGGGGTCACACAGCCAATTCAGAGTAAAACTAAAGTATGTCTCAGGTGCTCAGCCTGCAATTCCATTTTAATCCTCCCTCCCTCCCATGCAACCTTATTGAATTTCAGCGACTAGGGTTACAGCAGTGACCTGGCAGCCTCTCCCTGTCCAGTCCAGTCCACACCAGGCTCTGGGGTGGAGCCTCTGGCGGCTTCTCTTCACAAAGCACCTCCCCACCTGGGCGTCAGCTCTCTTTCTGCCATAAGGCATGGCTCCACTGGCAACAGCCCTGCTGCACCCTGTGTACAGTCAGTGTATCACTCCTGCTCTGGGAGAGCATCCCTCTCAGTTCTGATCATCTCCCTTCCACTTCTGGTTGCCACCTGGGCCGCCCAGTGACACCTACTTGTTCCGCTGCTGGTGGCTCTGAGATGTGGCCTTGTTTGGTCGGGTGGAATGCCCTGCACCACTCGCTCCTAGTTCTTCCCTGCAGTTCTGTCCTGAGCACTGTGGGGGCTGCCCCTACCCTCTTGGGGGTGTCTTCTTTGGGCCTTCTCCATGTCTTGGCCACAACCCTGGTAGTCAAGGTTTGGGTCCCTTCTCAGAGCGTCTGCTGGTGGGGCCTTCCTCTACCCTATATCTGAACCAATGCCTCTCTCTCATCTTCGAAAGAGCCCTCCTGACCCAGCACTGGGCCTGGGGTACCGAGCCTGGGGGGTCCAGGGACAAGCCCAGACTAGGGGCCTTGCTCACATCCCCTGCTCTGAGCTCCCCTGTCTCCCTGCTCTCTAACCCCGAGCCGGCCCTGACCCCGTCCTGTCTGGCGGGCTAGCGCCTGCCGTCATTTTCTAAGGGGCATCCTTACAACCCTTGCGTATGGGACCGTGGCTGCCCTGGGGTGGCGTCAGGGCAGGGCCAGCCTCTGCGAGGGGCGGGCGCCCGGGTCCAGAGGGGCCTCCTCCTCGAGGGCACTGGCTTCCAGCGCCCTGGCCGGTCTCACCAGGCCCCTCTGTCCGCAGGCGAGGATGAGAAGCTGGCGTCCCTGCTGGAGGGCCGCTTCCCGCGGAGCACTTCGATGCAGGATACTGCCCGCGAGGGCCGCGGCATCCCGCCCCCGCCGCAGACCGCGCCGCCGCCCCCGCCCACTGCCTACTACTTCGACTCCGGGCCGCCCCCCGCCTTCTCGCCGCCGCCTCCGCCGAGCCGCGCCTACGACACTGTGCGCTCGAGCTTCAAACCCGGCCTAGAGGCGCGCCTGGGCGCGGGGGCCACGGGCCTGTATGATTCCGCCGCGCCCCTGGGGCCGCTGCCCTACCCCGAGCGGCAGAAGCGCGCGCGCTCCATGATCATCCTGCAGGACTCGGCGCCCGAGGCGGGCGACGCCCCTCGGCCCCCGCCAGCGGCTACCCCGCCAGAGCGCCCAAAGCGCCGGCCGCGGCCGCCAGGCCCCGACAGTCCCTACGCCAACCTGGGCGCCTTCAGCGCCAGCCTCTTCGCGCCATCCAAGCCTCAGCGCCGTAAGAGCCCGCTGGTGAAGCAGCTGCAGGTGGAGGATGCTCAGGAGCGTGCGGCCCTGGCAGTGGGCAGCCCTGGGCCCGGCGGCGGCAGCTTTGCTCGCGAGCCCTCCCCGACACACCGCGGGCCTCGTCCGAGCGGACTCGACTATGGCCCTGGGGACGGCCCCGGGCTCGCATTCGGCGGCCCAGGCCCGGGCAAGGACCGACGGCTGGAGGAGCGGCGCCGCTCCACCGTGTTCCTGTCGGTGGGAGCCATCGAGGGCAGCTCCCCAAGCTCGGATCTGCCCTCCCTGCAGCCCTCCCGCTCCATCGACGAGCGCCTTCTGGGGCCTGGCGCCACCCCTGGCCGAGACCTGCTGCTGCCCTCTCCTGTCTCTGCTCTGAAGCCATTGGTCAGCGGCCTGAGCCTTGGGCCTTCGGGCTCCACCTTCATCCACCCGCTCACCGGCAAACCCCTGGACCCCAGCTCGCCCCTGGCCCTTGCCCTGGCTGCCCGCGAGCGGGCTCTGGCCTCCCAGGCACCCTCCCGGTCCCCCACGCCTGTGCACAGCCCTGACACAGACCGCCCTGGGCCCCTGTTTGTGGATGTCCAGGCCCGCGACTCTGAGCGAGGAGCCCTGGCCTCTCCAGCATTCTCCCCGAGGAGCCCAGCCTGGGTTCCAGTGCCTGCTCGCAGGGAGCCGGAGAAAGCTCCTCGGGAGGAGCGGAAGTCACCTGAGGACAAGAAGTCCATGATCCTCAGCGTCCTGGACACGTCCCTGCAGCGGCCAGCAGGCCTTATTGTAGTGCATGCCACCAGCAATGGGCAGGAGCCCAGTGGGCTGGGGGCTGAAGAGGAGCACCCGGGCACCCCAGAGCTGGCCCCGGCCCCCACGCAGTCAGCAGTAGTGGCAGAGCCCCTGCCTAGCCCCCGGGCCCAGCCCCCTGGCAGCACCCCGACAGACTCTGGGCCAGGGCAGGGCAGCTCAGAGGAGGAGCCAGAGCTGGTATTTGCTGTGAACCTGCCGCCCGCCCAGCTGTCCTCCAGTGACGAGGAGACCAGAGAGGAGCTGGCCCGCATTGGTCTGGTGCCACCCCCCGAAGAGTTTGCCAATGGGGTCCTGCTGGCCACCCCACTTCCTGGCCCAGGTCCCTCACCCACCACGGTGCCAGGCCCGGCCTCAGGGAAGCCGAGCAGCGAGCCGCCCCCCGCCCCCGAGTCTGCTGCAGACTCAGGGGTGGAGGAGGCCGACACACGCAGCTCTAGCGACCCCCACCTGGAGACCACGAGCACTATCTCCACAGTGTCCAGCATGTCCACCCTGAGCTCTGAGAGCGGGGAACTCACCGACACTCACACCTCCTTCGCTGACGGACACACTTTTCTACTCGAGAAGCCACCAGTGCCTCCCAAGCCCAAGCTCAAGTCCCCGCTGGGGAAGGGGCCGGTGACCTTCAGGGACCCACTGCTGAAGCAGTCCTCGGACAGCGAGCTCATGGCCCAGCAGCACCATGCCTCTGCTGGGTTGGCCTCTGCCGCCGGGCCTGCTCGCCCTCGCTACCTCTTCCAGAGAAGGTCCAAGCTGTGGGGGGACCCCGTGGAGAGCCGGGGGCTCCCCGGGCCCGAAGACGACAAACCAACTGTGATCAGTGAACTCAGCTCCCGTCTGCAGCAGCTGAACAAAGATACACGCTCCCTCGGGGAGGAGCCGGCTGGCGGCCTGGGCGGCCTGCTGGACCCTGCCAAGAAGTCGCCCATCGCGGCAGCTCGGTGAGCAGGGCAGTGTGGGGAGGGTCCTGTCCCACGTCCATGGCCCCCCTTGTATTCTTCCTCTTGTTCATCCACAGTTCCTTTTGTTCTCCCTCCATGGCCCGTTCTGTCCCATCCCTCACTTGTTCGTGGTCCCCCCTCCTGTCTTCCCCTGTCCACCTCTCTGTTCTTTATCTGGCCTTGCTTTGTCTGCCTGGGACAGGAGGCTCTTTCAGGGATCTGAAATATCAGGGCTGCTGTTCTCTCCATCCCTGTTGGTGCTGGGAGTGGTTGCTGGGCAGCCATCAGAGACCCAGGCTGGGCATGAGCACCTCCACAGCCCTCCTGGAGGCTCCCCAACCCCGCAGTTCTTGCGGACTGTCACTCTTGCTCCTGACCAAAGCTGCCTCTACCATTAAGGGTCATTCTGTGGTCCACTCTGAGTTGCAACGACCCCCCTCTCCCCCAGCTATTTGGCTTTTCTGTGGCGCTGTGCACCCCCCTTCCTCCCTGTGGCCAGGTGGCTGCCCCATGTGGCAGGTGCCACCTTTCCTGTAGACCTCCTGCCTTGCTTCCTTTTGAGGCCCAGAGTACACTGGTTCATTTTCCTTTTGGGACCCACCACCAGCTTCCTATTTTCTGCCCCAGAAATATTTCTGTCTCTCCGTACTGCCTGAGAGTCCCTTAAACACAGATTCCTGTGTATGATTTTCAGAGTGTATTAAAAAGGCATTCTTAGATGGGAGTCACGCCATCTCTCAGCACCCTCCATCTACTCTCTCGCCTTCTCTATACCTTCCCTGTCCTGTCTGTTCACCAGGGTGGGGACTTGAAGAGGCCACCTTGTGCTTTGGAAATGGCAGGAAGGCGCTGGCTTGTTGGGAGGGGCTGAGCAGGGGGCTGGGGTGCTGCTCTGGCTGGGCAGAAGCTGCCAGAGCCCCTGGGCTGATCCCTTGGATCTTTCCTTGAAGACCCCATTCCCAAGGCTCTGTCCCCGAGGGGGACCCCCTTGGGTCTGTGGGCTCCATGGATGCTGGTAGGAGAGCTGGTTCCTGCCCATGGGTGCTGGCCTGAGGCAGAGCTGGTCATCCCCTGGCTGGTCCTTGTCTGCCTCTTTCAAGTTGCCTTTGTCTTCTGTGACCCTTAGGCCCTCCTCCCTCTTCTGGCTTTGGGGGGAATGTGTGGGGTGCCACCTGCTGACTCCCCCTTCTTGCTACTGTGAAGACCAACCCAGTGGGCCCTTTCCTGTTAACCTTGGAAGGCAGAGTTCACAAAGCAGTGAGGGATTCTGGTCTTACTTAAAAGGCTTGTCTGATCTACCTTCTTCCAGTTAAGGATTCAAAGACAAGTAGGGGCTTGGGAAGCTCGTGGTGCCTCTCCTAAGTGGTCCAGGAAGGCTGCTCTCCAGCTCTTGTCATCCCAGGGGTTTGCTCTGGGGCCCTTTCCCCTTCTTGCCTCTTCCAACTCTTAGTTGAGTGTAAAAGCCCTTTTCCCAGCAGGGCAGTGTTGAAAATGCCCTTAGAGTGGGCATCATGGGTGTTGCCAGGGGTGTCCAGCTGGGATGAGCAGCTTGGGTCCTGGGCTTCTGCAGGACCAGACCCCTGAGGGTGGGGGTTCCCTGACCCAGCCTTGACTGGCCCCCATCTTCATCTCTGCTCCTCCTCCCTCTGTTCCTCTGTTTCCTTGGTCCCCATGAGCCTCGACCAGCCCCCGTCTTTGCTCTCTGCTCCTCCTCCCTCCATTCCTCTGTCCCCTTGGTCCCCATGAGAATTAAAGCCATTTGAAGTGGGCAGCACAGTGCAGGCCCTCAATAAACGTTTCCTGAATGGACGAATGAACGCAGCTACATGCAAGTGCCGTCTTTTGTGGTCTGAGGTCTAGGAGGTGGCTCAGGACAAGTCCCACAGAAGGACAGACACTTGGCTCTGATTTACTGGTTGTGAGCCCCCTGGTCAGGCCCAGGTGAGCCCAGGTTTTGTTGTTTGCTCTGCTGCCCCCATGGGGCAGCTGGGGCTGTTGCAGGGCAGGACGGAGGTGACTGCTCAGCTGGCACCTTCCAGCACACCTGTCTGAACTTGTCTTCGGCATCTCTCTGTCAGGGTGAGGCTCTCTTGTCCCAGGGTTGTGGGCCGTGCCAGGACCCTGTGTTTCTTGGACCTGGAGTGGAGGAGGTCAAGACCCGCAGTTCCAACCTTCCCATTCTGTCCCGCACGCCCACTGGAAAGTGAGCCTCTTTCCCTCAGTAGTTCCTGCAAAATTCCAGCCTCTGATTGGCTTCATGTGGGTTCCCTGCTTTCCCCTGAACCATCGCTGGGGTCAGGGAGATTCAGGGCTGTCATTGGCCAGACTTGAGTCATATGCTCTCCTAGCAGCTGAGGCATGGAGTCAGCCCACCTAGCAAACAGGTGCTGAGAGTGAGGGGAGGGTGGTTCTCCAAAGGAAAAGCAGGCAATGTTACCAGACAGCCTGAAATGACAGACGTCCCTTGTGACATGGCCCTCACCAACTTGAGCAACTTGCTTCATTCCCCGACATTGGCTTGCAGTCAGATGGCCCTGGATTTCAGCCCTCAGGAGGTCACATCTGAGCCCTATAGTCTTTGACAAGCCACTTACCCCCTGTGAACTTCAGTCCCTCCCCTGTGAAACATACAGCGTCACCTGTGAGGCACCGCGTGCAGGACTGTAGCACATTGCGTTCTGACGATGTGAGCAAGCTCTGTCTTTGCTGTCATTAGTGCCCAGGCCTTCAGCCAGGCCCCTCAGTTAACTCTTAGAGTTTTCATGGGAAAGTAAGAGGGCTCACTGCTATACCAGAAAATATCAGGTCATGTTGCGTCATCCTCTCAACCATTGTGTTCGATGGATAGTAATATAGTCTCCATTTTCCAGAGAATAAAACGGAGGTTCTGAAGAGATCTATTCCAGCCAGCAAGTGGTGGCATCTGTCTGACCCCAAGCCCCAGTAATTGTCCACCATAATCTGGAGCCTCTGTCATTAAATTCCTGGTGACAGACACTGGGATTATGCGCAGTAATCCCTCACACAGAAATTCTGTAGACTGACACCTTTATTTATCAGGTGTGTTGTAACAAACAGCACATATATTCTGAAGTCATTTGTACTGGAGCCACACATTGTCACCTGACGGGCACAACTAATTGGACCCCCTACCCGCCTGTCCTGGCCCATCTCCCTTCTGCACCCGTTCATGTTTCCTTCCTCTTGTGCTCTTTTCTTGCCCTTAGACCTGGGTGAAACCATGCCCTATGGGTCAGGCCCCACTGCCCACCTGAGACCCTTCACTTCTGGCTGCAGGCAGGGGCTGAGCAGGGGATGCTGTGGCCATGTCGAGTCAGCTCTCCATGTGGCCGGCAGTGGCTGTGGTGCCCATCGGGGCTGCTGGGCAGCTCTTGTTCTCCAGCCAGCAGTGGGTAAAGTCTGGTGCTCATTTCTCATTTAGTGATAAAACTGCTAACGATACTGTCTTTTAGAGAAATATCCAAAGTGTGGGAAGTTCTGATGTCTAGGTGGGGCTATTTCCTTCTCAGGACCATTCCTGGCAGAGGCCCCAGGGCAATTGCCATGGCCACTTAGAGGCTCACACCCCTGAACCTTGTCCCCTGGTCCCCCATGTGTTCCCTTGATTTCCCCTCCAGGCCTGCCCCTCTCCTCACTGGACTGACACTATAAGAAAAGAAATGCCCCTCTCTGCCCACCTTCCCCACTGATGGCTTAGTGTAGGCTCTGATGTCCTTTAGCCACAGGATACTCTGTGGCCTGCAATCTTTCTGGGCAAGTTAAGCCACCCCATATAGCATGGATTTGAAGCTTGGTAACTTGTGGAAATTATCGGTTCATCTGCACCAGAGCCACCTTTGACTTGTGGGTGGAAGCTGGAGGATGCAGCACCCATGTGCTGCAGGACCTTTGGCTTTTTGCAACATCGATCCCAGACCACCTACCTGCTTTATGCCTCGAGCTTCGGGTCTAGCCCTGGTAGACAGAACGTCTGTCTTCTCAGAACCCCATCACTGTCTCTGAGGTGCACATCTGCTCTGAACTCCATTTGTCTTTAAGGCCCCACAGTTGGATTTGAATCCCGCACGTGGTCTGAGGTCCACAGTTTTTCTGAGCCCCACAGCAACACTCAGTTCTGCGGTGGCTCTCAGCTTTATATTCTGTGTCCCTCACATCTACTTCTATAGAAAAAAAGTTCAAATAGCTTTGGAAACACAAAGTTATTTCTTTCGTGCAGTGCTTCTCGGTGCCTTCCATGTGCTGGGTGCTGTGGTCTCATACCTGTTAGGTTTAGACAGCTTCTTTAGTACATCAGTAATTAGTATCTCGGAGAAGATGCACGTTCCTATGAACCCTGCCCTAGTGACCTGCTGTGGCCCCTGTCCTGCTGACATGTTTGACAGGGATCTGGATAAAGCCCTGTGTGACTGCAGGTGCCTCAAGGCCAACAGGGCTTGCTTTTCTGACACCTGGACTGGCACCTGTTGTGTGCTGGCTGGTGCAGGGGCACTGGGGCCAGAATGTACTCTGTTCTTACAGGTCACACAAGGTTGGGGGCACATGCAGGTGTGTTCCTAAGAGACATGATCAGGGCTTCAGAAGCCCCGAACTCTGCTTGGGGAGCAGAAAGAGGTCACAGAGGAGGGGACATAGGGACATTTGGAGCATATCAAGGTTGGAGCCTTGAGTGGGTTTGGGCAGCGAGAAGTTAGGGGGGGCTAGAGTGAGACACCATGACCAGAGAGAGTGCACGATGAAGCTTACAAGCTTGTATCTAGTTTTGTATTCCTATTGAGGATTATTTCCCTTAATGAGGCTCCCAAAGTGCAAAAGGCCTGAGGCCCAGACCTGCCCACGTGAGTGCAGTGGCAGAAGTCCTGTGGCAGATGCCAGGGCCAGAGTTTGGTCTTTTTCTTGCCTGTAAAAACCCATGTGCCAGCAGGTAGTCAAGCCTGGGAGTGACACATCACATTATTTTTGTTTGATGACATTTTCAGTGCCTGTTGTGTTCCTGGCTTTGTGCTAGGTACCAGGAGTCAAGGAGAACAGTTAGGAAGTGAGGTGAAAGGTTCTGAGTGAGCCCACGAAAGGTATGGATCCAGAGGTGGCTGGGGATGAGGAGGAGGGCATGGGTTAATGTTAGCAGTTGATAACTTGTCAGCCATGGGGTGAAAAGATGGAGGAGCTGCCAGGTCCTGGTGGGGGAAGGACTAGGGGGAGGGGGGGCATTTTGGGGGACCCCAGAAGAGATCTGGAGCTCAGGAGAGACTGGCTGGGCTTCCCATGTGGTATTCTTGGGCACATCGGCCATAGTGAAGGGTGGCAGTAGATGACTGGCCCAGGACAAAGTGTGAACTAAGAGAGGAACCCGGGACGCCCATCTAGGAAGACAGGGATAGAGAAAAGTGTGCCTCAAAGGGAAACAGGTGGACAGGCCAGCAAGGGAATTCTGCTGACAGCCTTAGCCACTACAGGGGTAGGCAGATGAGGCCAGACCTCACTGGCTGAGGAGTCATGAGGAAGTGAGACAGTACAAGATCAGATGTTGGGGGCCATGGAGCCTTGCTGAGCCATCTTGAGGAAGGCTGCCATGGCATTTACGGGTGATGTTGCCTGGTGAGGTGCTGTGTGTTAGAGGGTGGGTTGCCCAGAAACCTTTTGGGAGGCTGCAGGTGTTTGATGTGGCCATGCCATGGTCAGAGCCTGGCTGGGGAGACACTCAGCTGAGAATGGTGATGGACAGTGATGGGTGTGCATAGGTGGGGCGGAAACATGGAACTCAACCATGGACACTGCTTGGGTTCCTACCCCGGGGATGATGTGGGCAGTTCCCTGTTCCCAAAGAGGAAGAGGCCATGGGCGCCACCCCCTCCGGCCACTTCCTGCTGTGCGCTGGGGCCTTGAGAGGACAGCTTTCCTTAGGCTTCCTGCCATCTCCGGCAAGCTTTGGGCAGCCTTAGGAGTGTGACTGGCCCTCTCCCCAGACTCCAGCCCAGTGGAACGTGGCCCCTCAGTCTCTCACTCAGGTGCCTCCTGGCACCAGCCTGAGTCTCTGGCAGGTGCCCAGTTCGCCGCATCCAGCACCTCTCCTGGGAGGGTCGTCCTGGGTGCCTCTGGAGCCAGGTTGCACTCATTCCAGCCTCCAGCTCAGCTCCTGCCAGGAAGGAAGGCTCCAGAGCCACCCAGACAGGCCTCCTGGAGCCCGGATGCTGCTCTGAGCTCAGGCCAAGCCTCTCCATTGCACTCCCCAGCACCCACCCTGTTCTCTCTGCCTTCACGGCTTATCTGTGTTCCCAACTCCTCAGTATGTGTCTATCACACCCGAGACTCCAGGTATACCTGACATGGCTCCACTGAAACTTAACCCTTGGGGTAGGGCCAGGCAGGGTTCCATCCTGAGATGCAGGTCCCCAAGCCACTGTAGCTGTTTGAGGGTCCTGGGGGGGTGCCTATCTTGGGCTCCTAGCCCAGTTCCACAGGCACTATTCCCTCAGCCTCTCCCTCAGCATTGCCCCCTTCTTCCTAGCAATCACCACCACCTAGGCACCCACCACCCCCTTGGGCATCTTCCCCGTCCCCTCCACTGCTGCCCCACTTTGCCCTGAAGGCCAGGTGGTGCCATGGAGGCCAGATGTGATGGTAGCAGGGAGGGTTTCTTCTGGTGGTTGGTACCTCTTCCCTGAGCCCACTCCAGATGTCCTTGGAGCCTCTCTTTTTCGGGGGGGGGGGGGGGGCGTGGTCTGGCTTCTTCAAGCAGCTCTGCTGTGGGTCTGAAAAATTGGGAGGAGGCAGTAGGGACAGAGGCTGAGGAGAGAGAGCCAGTGGAAGGCGATGGAAACAAAGTCAAGTGGGAGGGACAGAGCTGGATCTTCAGGAAGAGGCTGACCTTGCACAGGTGGGAAATGAAAAGACAAAACCTGCTGTAAGGGGAAGAAGGATGCTCGGATGCCCTGTGTGGTGTGGACTGGGTACCAGTCAGGATAGCACAGAGGTGGGCGGTGCTGGGGGATACTGAACCCAGAGGGAGGGGTCCGTAGCCCAGCCCAGGCAGGGGGAGGGGGAGGGAGGTGGGATGGCAGCTGGAGAGAGGCTGGTCAGACAGCAGAGAGCCCAAGGGGACACTACGCATCGCCAAGTGCCAGGTGTCTGCTGATCACTTGCCACACAGCATTCCATGTGGATGGGCACTGCTGTGGTCTGTGCTTCACAAACTAGAGAACAGGCCACACAGGCAGACCAGGAGCCCACCCAGATCTGCCCAAGTCGCCCTGCATTCCCCTCTCCAGCAGCTCCAGATTTGCTCCCTCCCATGGCGCCTGGGCCCACTGCACCAGAGTTCCTTCCTCACTGGGTTTCCAGCCAGGGGGTTCCTTGCACCTGGCTGCCCGTACTGTGGTCGTGACTGTGGGCTGTGCGCCTGCTGTGTGGGCCTGGGCCGCTAACACTCTCTCTCATTGCTCTCTCCTGCCCATCTGCATGTGGCTGCTCTGTCTAGCTGCGCGGTGGTCCCGAGCGCCGGCTGTGTAAGTGAGCATGCCCATCCCATGCCTCTCACTGTCCATGCGCTGCACCTGGCCACCTGGGTCTTTGCTCTGCTTCGCTTCGTGGGGCTTCGGTGCCACTGACAGCCCCCTGAGGCTTTTCCTGGCCACAACAGGGGATAGGGAAGGAAACAGAGGTGGGCGGTGGAGGGGATATGGGAGGAGTGGGTTTTCTCTGGAGGAGTCCCCCCAGGCAGGCCTCCTACCATGGCCATCCTGGGGAGGGGCTGAAGGTCTGGGGTCCTGTCAGGTGACGTTGGGAAGTGAGGCACCATCTGTGTGTGTGTGTGTATGTATGTATGTGTGTGTGTATGTCCGTGTCCACACAAATGTGCCACTGTGTCTGTGTCACGAGCAGGCCGCTGCCACTCCTGCTGCTGCATGTCTGTGACACATGTAGGCTCTATTGCTGCTGCTGTGTGCTGTCCTGCGCAGGGAGGCAGAGTGTCATGGGTGTGCCACTGCCTCACACCTGTCCTGCACGTGCTGCTGCTCTGTTCTGGCGTGAATGCTGCCTGGTGTCTGTCTCAAATGTCATGGACTTGTTCAGTTTTGTGCTGCCACCAGCCTTTATCACGACTCAGCCATCCCTGAAGCCAGCCCAGGCTTCTCTGGGTTTCCTCATGAGAGCAGGGCTGTGTGGGGAGTGGTGAGGGGTATTGCCAGTCTTACCCCCCAGGAGATGGGTGGATGGGGCAGTGCCCAGAGCCAGTGTCCAAGGCTGTCAGGGATGGGGCAGTCAGCCTTTGCCAGGACAGGCTGTCTTTCCTCTGGTGGGCTGCTCTTGGAGCCCATGGAGTGAAGGCGGCCACCGGTTTTACTCCTCATATTCCATTCAGTTTGGGGGGATCGCCCCCCCCCCCCCCGCCCCCGCCCCCGGCATCCGCAGGGCACTGGCTCGGACCCTGGGGGGGCACACAAAATGGCTGGAGTAACCATAGGATCCCATCCCTCTTTCTTCCTCTGGCCCTAAGGCTACCTCCACTAGCCCCAGCCCCCGGAAGTGAAGCGTCCTCCTGGCCGCAGGCCCCGCTCCCCTCTGCCCACCCCCACCTCACCTGGCGCCCCTCACCTGGCCTTGACCCCCTCTCCCTCCGCAGGCTCTTCAGCAGCCTCGGTGAGCTGAGCTCCATCTCAGCACAGCGCAGCCCTGGGGGCCCGGGCGGCGGGGCCTCCTACCCGGTGCGGCCCGGCGGCCGCTACCCTGTGGCGCGGCGCGCCCCGAGCCCAGTGAAGCCCGCGTCGCTGGAGCGGGTGGAGGGGCTGGGGGCGGGCGCGGGGGGCGCGGGGCGGCCCTTCGGCCTCACGCCTCCCACCATCCTCAAGTCGTCCAGCCTCTCCATCCCGCACGAGCCGAAGGAGGTGCGCTTTGTGGTGCGCAGCGTGAGCGCGCGCAGCCGCTCGCCCTCGCCGTCGCCGTTGCCCTCGCCAGCGCCTGGCCCCGGCCCCGGCCCCGGGGTCCCCGGCCCGCGCCGGCCCTTCCAGCAAAAGCCGCTGCAGCTCTGGAGCAAGTTCGACGTGGGCGACTGGCTGGAGAGCATCCACTTGGGCGAGCACCGCGACCGCTTCGAGGACCACGAGATCGAGGGCGCGCACCTGCCTGCGCTCACCAAGGACGACTTCGTGGAGTTGGGCGTCACGCGCGTGGGCCACCGCATGAACATCGAGCGCGCGCTCAGGCAGCTGGAAGGCAGCTGACGCCCCACCCTCACCCACGCCCCGGCCGCGCCCTGCCGGCAGGGCCCGCACCTCCACCCCCCCCCCCCCCCCCCACCCCGGGCCGCGGGCTCGGCCTGCCCCCAACAATGGCGCCCGGGCCAGGAATGTTGCATGAATCGTCCTGTTTGCTGTTGCTCGGAGACTTGCCCTGTACATTGCTTAGTGCCCTCCCCGGCCGGCGAGCCCCACCCAGCACACGGTCAGGAAGGGCGCGGGCCAGGGAGGCTGGAGCCAGAGGGGATTGGGGGTGGGGTGCTCCGGCCTGACCATCTCCCGCACAGCTCCTGGTGGCTGCTCTCCCAGAGTGGGGGGCCTAGTCCAGCATGCGAGGTCAGGACACACCTTGGTGACTCGGGGGGAGGGGGGAGACATTGGGGTTCTCCGTTGGGGGCCAAGGAGCCCCCGTTTTGCATATTTTAATCCGCTCTATATTTGGAACGAGAAAAGGAACAAATATCTCTGTCCTTAATAGCTTCCCTTCCTTTCCCCTCCAGTCCTCCCAGTGGTTCCGCTGCGGCTGCCCAGTCTTCCATCTCTGGCCCCTCACTGCCACTGCCACCCCACATGGGGCGGGGGACGCTCCAGCTGGTCTGGGGTTGGCCAGGGTCCTAGTAGCCCGCCCTGGGGCCCTGGCTCGGCCCCCTCCCCTCGCTGAGCTATAGTGTGCCCCACCGACCCTTCAGGTGCTGCTTGGAGGAGGGGCGGCAGGCAGCCAGTACTGCTGGGCACTAGCAAGGTCAGGTGGTCTGGGAGACCATTGTCCTGGGGGGGGGAGGGCAGGGCCCTAGCACCCGCCCCTAGCCATGTCCCTCACAGGGTCCCTCCCCAGGAGGGGTCTCGCCTCCTCCCCAGGATGTTTGGCAACTACAGCAGAGAAGCCTCCCTGCCTCAGACCCCAAAGTCTCCTGTTCCCGCCCTGTGTGTGTGCACACGTGCGAGTGTGTGAAACTCTGGGTGTGACTGAGTGCATGGGAGCCCTGTGTGTGCCTGATTGGAGAGTGGTCCTAAGTGGCCACTCGGAACTAGTGTAGGGGCTTTGGAAGCATGCACAGGGTGTGTGCGTGGGTGTGTGTCTGTGAAAGCACGCTGTCTCCACTTCCAAAGAAAGTCAGAGGCCATCCTGCACCCTGGGACCTGCTGTTTGCTCAGCCTATCCTTCCAGAGCCTCGTTTAGTCTGAGTGGGCCTCCTTGGTGAAGCCTTGCTGCCTGGGGAGGCCCCCAAGGGCCCTTGGAGGCGGTGCCGCCACCTATCTGGCTTCTGGGGGGATCATAAGGGGACCCCTAGAATCAGGCCACCGCAAGCCCTGGGGAGAGGCAAAGACCCCAGAGGGCACCCCAGCCCCCCTTACTGTGACTCCTCACACTCAGCAATGACCTGTGGGGTGGGGGGCCCTGGGACGTTTTTAAACCTAGGGTTTGGAGTCTGGACTAAGGTCCATCCACGTCACTCACAAGTTTCTGTTTATATTTCTAGCTTTTTTTAATAAAAAAAAAAAACCAGAAAACAGAAGTTTTCACAGCCCAGGGGCCTGGCACGCCGGTCTGTGCCCGCCCGCCCCACCCCAGCCCACCGGCCCCATTCCCTGGGCAGAGTCACACCCAGTAACCCCTTCACCAACAGACCAGGTCACACACACACAGCAGTCACTGTAATAGACTGCCACATACACTCTCAGTTTCACACTCACCTGTGGGTTTTTGTTTCTGTTCAATTTGGGTTTTTAACTTTACAGGGTCAGTTCCGCTTCACCCCTCCTTTTGTATGGAGTTCCATCCGGGGGATTTCACCCCCTGCTCCAGTCCTGAGGCCTCCTGACCCTGACGTTGTGATACACCCCACAGAGATCTATGTTTCTTATATTATTATTATTGATAATAATTATTATAATATTATTATGTAATAAATTTATAAGAAATGAAACCATTTCTCGGTTGCCTGCTTGAGGAGATATTGGGAGCACAAACTCTGCTGTCCCTTGGACAACTCACATAAACCTCCCCAGCTTTGACACAAACATTTGGCCATATGCACTGGTGACTCTCAGACCCGTCTCTGACCCAGTCTCTTTGCTGACCTCCATGCCCGGTGCCTGGCTTCTTGCATCTCTCCCAGAGTCCTGCTGGACCTCAGCCCATGCTTCCTGAGCTGGGAGCTTTCTAGCTCACTGAGTGACCCCTCCTGAGCTAGAAGTCCAGTTGTCCTCCATGGCCCCTGTTCCCTTTCTTCCCCAGTGTCCAGTTGTTTCTAAATTCTGCTGCTCCTGTCTTTGAACCCTCTCATGTCTATCCCTGCTTTCCTGCCCCTACAGCTGCTGCCCACATTCAGACCTTCCTTCTTCCCCCTGAGCTAACAGTCATGATGTGGCCAGTCCTGTGTGGCACCTGGTGGGGGGTTGCCAGCTCATGGGAAGGGCAGAGGCACCTCAGTGAATGGAAGAGGATGAACAGTGAGGTGAGTGGGTGGACACTTTCCTACTGAGTGGGCAAAGGAGACCCAGAGTGAGCAGTGAGATGGTGGAGACTACAGGGCCCAGGGCTAAGAGAGGGCCAGGGGCTGCAAACCTGTGATGTCAAACAAGCTGGACACTAGTCACCTGGTGGGGTTTCAGGAGGGGCAGTGGATTCAAGGCCTGGCCATGTGGGGTCAAGGAGGAGTGTGAATATGACACAATGACAAACGTAGACCTTGACTCAGGTTATCGCTGAGTCAGGGCTTGGGCAGTGGGAGATACCTCCAGGAAAGTGTGAAAATCCCGGAGGAAGTAGGAATGGTTGATACAGTGAAGCCTTGCGGGCAGAAGAGGGGTGGACTCAGATGTCTTCACCCAGAGGAGGTGAGGGAGGCAGAAGTGCTTTGAGAGAGCAAGTGAAGGTCTGGGTGGCTTCGTAGGGAATGGTGAAGGTCCTTGTGAGGCAGACGGTGACTGCTTGAATGTGGGACCTTGAGAGGCTCGCGGCTGTCTAGAAACTCCCACAATTTCAATTTTTTTGTTTCATTTTCAAGTTAGAAATTGTCATCATAGAGAAGGGGCCATGAAGGAAGTCAAGGAGTGGGCCCTGGAGGGTCCAAGTGTGGGGGCAGAGATGGGACCCTGACTTGCTCTGGGCCTGAGCACTGTGGCATCAGGGGTGGGTCTCCACTGAGCTGCACATGGAACTCCGGTCTCTCTGGGACTGGGGCCAGAGCTTGGGGGTAAGCACAGCTATTCAACGGCGGACAGGAAGAGCAAAGGCAGTGTGAGCCAGCTTTCCATGGAAATGTCATTGCCCACTCTGGCTCCCAAGGGGTCTGGGGGAGAAGATGAATATCCCTCCAGGTCAGAAGCCACCCTGTGCCTCAGAAGATGAGTCAGAACCTTCAAAGTCTTCACCAGATCAACCTGCGAGAGGGGGTGGAGAAATGGCAGAGGGAAATGCATCTGCAAGTCAGGGCTGAGTGAGCTGAAGCTTCCAAATGCTGAAAGGCAGAGACTTTCTCACTCAGGGCTGGGAACTCCCTTGAACCTTCTGCTCTCCTTATGACCTCAGAATGTTCCAGCTTTACCCTCACGGGGGGCCCTAAGCAACTCGCCAACATTGTCTCTGGAACCTGGAGCAGAGGCTGTAGCCCCAACTCTCCTTCACCACCAGCCACCCCCAAGGTCCTGTGTACAACTCTAGGGTGGGGCCTGGATGCTAAGGCTGGACAGACAGACAGCTGAGTTTTCTGCTCTGCAGAGGGCTATGCAGAAGAACAGAGGTTGGGGTGGGAGTGAGCAGGAATAGGAGAGATGAGATAGGAAGAGGAAGGAGCTGGTAGGAGCTGGATCAGGGTGAGAAAAAATGGGATGGGAGTTGGATTGCTCGGGTGAATGGGAGTGTGGATTCCAAAGTAAGCAGGAACAGGGAGAAGGGCTGGGGTAAGCTAGAGGGGCATGTGCGGTGTGGAGGGAATGGGAGGAGAGAAGAGGGAGGAGGAACCTGAGGTGGAGGGGATGGGGAGCCTCTTGTCTTGCTCCCTGCACTGGGAGCTCAACCTTGCCCTGAGTCAAGCCCCCATTAACCACTGGGACCCCGTTCTCTGGCCCCAGGGTCCTAACTGTCCTGTGCCTTCCCACCTCCCTCCCTCACACTTGGGAACAGCATGGAGAAGGCAAATGAAATTATTCTCTCTGTTGAGATGTTTGCTGCTTCCATTAGGTTTAATGGCAAAATTAAACCCAGGAGGGCCATGTGCCTAGTCCTCAACCCATTACTGTGGCTAGGGGGGCAGGTACTATGACAGACAGCCCTTCTAGAATCAGAGTCAAACAATAATTGTCTTCTAGAATCTAGACACTGGGTCTTCATAAGGGGTTACTGCATAACCTCTAAATGTTTTGAAAAGCTAGGTGCTACTTTTCATTTTGAAGTTTATATCTAACATTTTCATCATATGTTTAAATACTTTCCAAGTGTGACTTCCAGAAACTTGTACATATTAACATTTAAAATAAATGGTTAGATCATTCTGTTAAATGATTCTCATGGATCTAAATACCGTATCAATTTTATGCCTATCAAAATCCTGTTAAAACACCTGAATAATCTTTTCTTTAACAGTCCAAACTTCAATATCACTTCTTGAATTCTTGTTGCCATTTTTTGAACTATATTTCCAAAGTCTTTTTTGGTTACTTTATCAGGCACAATCTGACAGTTAAAATAAGTGAGTCCTCCTAACACTCAATAGGCAATTTGTAATCTGTTAGCACTCATGTTGGTGAAATAGGACCTTCTGATCTTCAGATAGAGGAAGCGAGAGCACCTGACATAAAGGTAAAGAAAAAAAAAAGACTTTGGATACTTACATAGGGGAGAAGAGTCCTCCCGAAGCTCAGGTAGAAGAAGCAAGTCTTTGTGACACTCAGGTATGGGAAGTAAGAGACCCATAGTCAAAGTGCCTGAGAGCCCTGACACTGACCTAGGGGAGACGAATCCTCCTTACACTCAGGTAGAGAGGAGGGAGACCTCCTGACCTGCAGGTAGCAGGGATAAAAATCTCATGACACTCAAACAGTTTATATTATTGAGGCCTGATTGCATTCATCTGGGGGAAATAAAACCTCTTGCTTGGCAGGAGGGGAAATAATGACATCAAAACTCAAGTAAGGGAGTTAAATCATCCTGCCACTCATTGGGGGGATAAGGCCTTGTCACTCCCTGGTAAACAAAGATGAGATGTCCTGGCCCAGCAACAGGAGAGACGTCTTCTGCCCTGCAGTGAAAGTAGATTTGGGGAAAATCATGTAGAGAAAGTGACAGCTTCTTGACAATCACATATGTGAGATGAGCTCTCTGGACACTCCTCTAGAGGAAATGAGATGTCCTGACAATTAGGTAGAAGAGACGGAAACACCTGGCACTCAGGTAGGGAAGGTAAGACCCTGTGACCCTCAGATAGGGGAGATGAGACATGCTTATACTAAAGTAGGGGAGATGAGACTATTGGCCATGTAGAGAGAAGAAATGGAAACTCCAGACATACGGCAGAAGAGATGAGGCAGATAGAGATGAGATCACCTGACAATCCAGCATGGCAGGTGAAAGCTCAGAGCACTCATATAGGTGAGATTCCCCCTCTTGACATTCTGATAGAGGATTTAAGACCTCTTGGTTCTCAGAGAAGATGTGACAAAGTGACACTCAGGTGGCAGAGATGAGGCGTTTGGCTCTGGCGTTGAAGAAAAGCGACGTCCTCACATTCAGGGAGAAGAGATGATAGCTCCCTGATACTTAGATAAGACACACGAGACCTACTGGATATTCAGCTGAGGGGGATGTGACCTCCTGAAAGTTATATGAGATGAGAGAGTATGACGTTCAGTAAGAGAAGATACTCAGGTAGGGGAATCAAGATCATGTGACAATCTGAAAACTAACACTCAGGAAGAGGACATGAGGTGTTCTGACACTCAGGTAGGAGAGGTGAGACCCTGTGACACTCATATAGGTGAGATGCAACCTCAGGGTGGATGACACTCAGGCTGGTTGAGACCTCACACTCAGGTAGAGGAGGTAAGACCTCCCTTCATGCAGGTAGAACTGTGACCTCCTCACACTCTCACAGGAGATGTGAAACTGTTTAATATTCAAGTATGTGAGGTGAGCATATGTCATACTCTGGGAGGTGAGATGCTGCCTCCTGACAACCAGAGGAAATACATCATGATATTCAGGTAACTCTGATGAGAATTCCTGACACTGAAGTATAGGGGACAACACCTTGTTGCACATAGGTCCCAGAAACCTGGAGACACTCAAGTAGAAAATATGAGAACTTGTGATAGCAGTGGACAAGAAGACGGGCTTTGTCGTCCTAAATTAGGGAAATTCAAAATGGCTCTTTGAAAAGTGTGCTAATACCATACACTTGGAAGAAGGAAAGACAGTTTGCCCCAAACAGTGTTAAGGATATTCGATCTTTTGAGCCTGGCTCCCTTTAACCACTGACACACTGCACCAGCTTGTCACAGAGGTGCTGAGCTGTCCCTCGATCCAGTTCGAATAGGGACTGTGGTTACAGCTCGCATGAGGGGCACACCCGTGAACCTCACAAAGCTAGAACCTCAGATGATGTGGACTTTGGAAGAGTAACTGGGAATGAAGATCCTGGCCTTGGGGCAGAGGGAGTGGGCTGCATATGAGCCCCCATCACCCCAGGGGTGGGGGAGCCTGTGCAGGAAGTCAGGAAGTCACTTCAGCTAGAACTAGTTAAACTAAAGGGCTCCTGCCTGGCCTGACTACTGGGGTGGGGGGGGGGGTGTGGAGGTCATCCTGCTGATTGGTCAGGAGGCTACAGAGCTTTGTGAGGTCACCCGGGTTCCAGGCCGTGCTGGGGCAGGAGTATGGTAGAGATGCTGCCAACTGCCGTTCTGCTGGTCTTGGCAGTGTCTGTGGTGGCCAATGATAACATCACGTGTGAGTAAGTGTCAAGGATGCTTTGCCACTGTGTGTGTGTGGGTGTCTTCTGAATAGCAGGCCCCATCCAGACTTCCTTTGTCCAGGGCTAGGGAGGAGGCCAAGCTTGGGCCTTAGCAGTCACCTGAGTGTCACAGCTCCTGTGACCCACATCCCCAACTCAGACCCTCCTTGCTCCCAGCATCATCAACCCAGAGCCCCCAGGGCCCCAGCTGTCCATAGTTTCCTGCTGGGACAGACCCCTCAGCTCCTAGGGCTCCCATAGCACAGAGATCTGTGCCACCTCCTCACCCAGTGACTGACCTCACTGCCTCTTGAACATCAAGTCTTGCTTCTCAGGAGTCCCTGTCCTCCCACAGATACTGAGATGCACCAACCTGTGGCTGACCCCAAAGGTCCCAGTGTATTGTCATGCCATAACCTTAGGACCTCCACTCCACCTGTAGACTCCCACAGCCCCCAAGGTACCCCACAGTGCCAACACCTCCCGTACTATTATGGCCTCTCACCAGCAACACAGTTCCCAGACTTCCACATCTGGACCCCCACTGCTCCCAGTGCACCTCCCCACACTTGGGGGCCACTGTATCTGCCTGTGGCTACTCTTTCTCCTCCTGTCACTGTCCAACCCAACCCTGCAGCCCCAAGACCCCGTGGCTTTTCCCTGAGTCTCCCACCCAAGGCTGGCTCTGAAGACCTCAGGCCATTACATCCCTCTACCCCCACCTTTAGACTCCCCCTCTGCCCAGGGATCTCTCGTACATCTAGGGCTCTTACAGTCTGTCCTAGCTGCCTGGGCTCCCTCTTTCACCACTTTGTGACTGCATCCACAAGACCCAAGAAATCATACCCCTCGAAACCATTTCCTAGAGCCTGGGGCTTCCTGCCTCATCACAGCCCCACAGCACTACTCCTTAGCAAATCCTCTTTGATCCCACACACTCCAGGCTGCCTCTACTTTTACCAACCCCATATCCCTGCCTCCCCCAGGTGTGGCGGTACAAGGACAGGCTGTGCCTATTCCTGATTTTGAACTGTGCCCGTGATCTCTCCTCAGTGGTCCCTGTGGGTTACGATTCAGGCAGAACCTACAAGGGACCCTCCGCATCATCGGAGGGCAGGACGCGGCACTTGGAGCCTGGCCCTGGATGGTCAGCCTCCAAGTCTTCACTTACCACAACAAGCGGAGGTATCATGCCTGCGGAGGCACATTGCTGAACTCCCACTGGCTGGTGACAGCTGCTCACTGCTTCAGGACCAAAAAGTATGTGTGGGAGCACGTGAGGGAGGTCTTCAGAAAGGCTCTTCTCAGAAAGGGACCTTCTCCAGGGGGTCTCTGTGCAGTCTCTCTGGGGCTCTGGGCCTCGTGGTGGGCAGACCATGAGTGGGTTGACCCAGATCCCTGCTGGGGGAGGGCTCTGAGGGTCACAGTCACCAGAGGCTTGTGTCCAGCCAGTCCACAGTGAGAATGACCTGGCTTACCTCTGCCCACAGAAAAGCATATGACTGGAGACTGATTTTTGGAGCAAGGGAAATTCAATATGGCAGCAATAAGCCAGTGAAGCCACCTCTGCAGGAGAGACGTGTTGAGAAAATCATCATTCATGAAAATTACTCCCCTCGTTCAGAGGCAAACGACATTGCTCTCTTGAAGATCACCCCTCCCGTTCCCTGTGGGCACTTCATTGGACCGGGCTGCCTGCCCCAATTTAAGGCAGGCCCACCTAGAGTTCCTCAGACCTGCTGGGTGGCTGGCTGGGGATTCTTAAAAGAGAATGGTGAGTATGGGAGGGGCTCCCAAGGGGGGACTCTGCTGGTCATTCTCTTGGTGGTCTTTGAGGTGAGGGGTAATATGTTGATGCCTAGTTGAGCAACTCAGTCCTCATCATGGTGCTGTGAGTAGGGCCTGTCCTTTTATAGCTGGAGAAACTGAGAGAGTTGAGTTCTCTGTCCAAGGCCACACAACTGGTGACTAGTGTGGCCCTCTAAGGGCAGACTGAGCAGCGGCAGGCAGAGGGAGAACCTTGGCATTTTTAGAATGGGGTCAAGGCTGTGTCTGCATTTGGGGCCTGGAGCCCCAGGTGCCGCATTCTGAAAATGGGGAGCATACGCTGAACCAGCACTTGGAGAAGAGCTCTAGGTGGGGTTTTGTGGCTGTGAGACAGTCCCTTTCCCTCTCTGGGCCTCAGTTTCCCCACCGTGAATGGAAGAGTCAGATCGCATTGTCTCTAAGCTCTGAGGTTCCCAAGCCCAGCCCTCCTGCTTCTAGTGCCATCTCTGCTCCCCGTCCTCGGCAGTCACAGCACCAAAATCCATCCTACCCTTTGGAGTTACTTCAAATTTTCTCTGTAGACTGGGGCTGTCTGTGGGTCAGCAATGGGCAGCAAGGTTTTGCCACTAGGGCAAGACGAAGTCAGATGGCTCTCTGGCTGTGAGCTATCCTTTCAGCTTTCCATAGGTGGTCGTGTGAATTTTTACGCAGTCACATGAGGGGGTGTGAAGATATGGTTGAAGTTAACTTAGCTCTCAGTCTCGTCTGTTCCTTGATAATGGATTCAAGGCAGTTCAGTCATTTGGAGTTTAAAACTCAGCCTTTTTTGGTAACAAAAAAGTCAGTAATTTCTGGGTTCTTCCCTTAACTTTTCTTCCCCTCTCTCAAAGGTCGATCTAAGTTTCTGATAAGGTTGCCACCACTACTGTCCCTCAGGGAAGGGCATCTCCTCCCGGATGTCCTTGCTTTCACTGGCCTTTGCTGACCCACGACCTTCCCTCCCTGGCCTGGGGTGTCAGGCTCTGTCAGGCTGTTGATGTCCATGGCTCTTCCATGGCCTCTAGAGCCAGCACGCATGTTCTGTCCCCCCCAATCCTGCCCTGCTCTGCCCACCCGTCTGACCATGTCCACAGCTTTTGGGGGTTCTTGCAGTTTCTGGGAGGCTGATCTCAGGTTTCCCATCTAGATGACCCACCCCCATCCCCACCTTTGCTATCCTACTGCTCAGGAGGATTGTAGGCTCCCAGCTACACCCCGGACATCATGCGAAACCTCTTTTGTTCCAGAATGCCCCTAAACTTGATGGGATTTCTATCATTTATTTGCAAACACGTCCCCGACCCCTAAGGCCAAGTTTTAAAGAAATCCCCAGGCTTCAAACTCCTGTGACAGTCCTTCAGACCTGCCTTTTCTACTTCTTCCTTGAACTCACATGCTTTGGGGCCAGAAGAACGCTTCTAGGGGAGTCCTCCTCCTTTTCCACTGACCTTTGAGTTCCTGCACGGTTCTTAGCGTTTGTCATGTAAAGCCAAGGTGTTGGGATTGAGAAAACCCTTTTCTATTTCAGGGCACCTGGCTCTTAACAATGAAACTCATGGCTTTCAAGACCATAGGTTCTGCAACAGACTGAACAGGTCACTTTCATGGCTGACAAGCCAGGCTTGTTGTTGCTGTTATTTCAGGTCACCCCCACCTCAAGGGCAGTGCATGTACAAAACTCTCACCACTGCTTGGGTGGTGAGGAATTGGGGGCTAGTGAGACTGGAGACAGAATCAGGGCCCCGCACACATGCACCTGGCACCCATCGCCCGGTGCCTGCTGTGCGCCTGGCCCTACCCACAGTGCTCCGTGTGCTCCTCTCTCCCATGTGGCCTGCAGAGTCATGTTCCAGGTCTGCCCCTCCGTCAGGTCTGATCCATCAACTCCCCATCGGTACTGCAGACGGTGTTCCCACCCACCCACCAGGCTTGGCTGGGCTGTGGGTGCTGCTATGCTCGGGATCCTTCTGTCTGTGGGACTACTTGGTGAAGAGGAGACAGTTGCATTGATTCTCAGGCTCTAAGTCAGATGCAAGGTTGGCTGCTCAAGCTACATACAGTCTGGGCTGGGCCTTTCTTAACCCAAAGGTCATGATAGGGCGTCTGGGGCTGTAAAGGAAGCTCTGACTTGGTTTCAGAGGTCATTTCAACCACCCATGCCTCTGACAGGTGTGCCTGTGTGTGGAGGCACCGCCACAGCCTTCTCTTTCTGTAGTCCCCTCAAAACAGATACGAGGCACACAGGGAGGGACTCATCAGCCCAACTCCAGCGGATCCTGTCCACAACTGAGCAGAGGGGTCCTGATGGGGGATAGAAAGCAGAGAGGGTGACTTACCCCAGACTATGGGGAATGAAAGGGGTCTCCTGGACTTGAGTCTAGAGAGGGAAACCTGGGTCCAAATCCAAGCCACGCCATATCCTACTGTGACTATGGGCAGGTGGTGTTCCAGTCTCCTGAGTGCAGAAAAGGGGGTAACGGTACCTAACCCATGAGGTTGCTGAGGAGTAAATGAGAGGATGCCTGTGTGATCCTAGTGAGTGCTCAACACATCCAAGTTACAAGTGTTAACATCACACTGGCCTCCATGGTCCATCATCTACGGTTAACATACAGATCTCTCATAGTCCCTCATCTACCATCAACATACACATTTCTCACAGTCCCTCATCTGCCATTAACACACACATCTCTCATAGTCTATCATCTACTATTAACTTACACATCTCTCCAGCTGCATCTGCCATTGTCCCTGCACTTCCACTCTTTCTTCTTCTCTCCCGCTCTCCTCCACCTCCATCTCCCATCTTTTGTCTGCTTTTTCAGTTGTGTATTTTCTTCCCTCCAGGGGTGTATAAGGAGAGGCCAGGGCATTGACTTTCATGGATCTTAGTTTAGATAGAGCATCACAGGATGATGGGGGTTCAGTGGAGGGAGGAGGGAGGACTTTCCCAGAAGATATCTTCCATGATCACTGACCACTGAGTCGCCTGGCTGTAGCCCGCAAGACATCACCTATACTGCAGGAGGCGCCTGTGGAGCTCATCGACCTCGACTTATGTAACTCGACCCAGTGGTACAATGGGCGCATTCGTTCAACCAATGTGTGTGCAGGGTATCCTCAAGGCAAGATTGACACCTGCCAGGTAACTTTCCTCTGGGGGCCCAGGCCCCTGTGGACACCTCTCTCTTGGATTCCTGAGCTCCACTATCTCCAGGGCCCTGCTCTAGTGACCCCTTCCCTGGTCCCGTTTTCTAGCATCTGCAGTCACAGTGAGGATGGGAGATGATACTCACTGGCTGTCCCTACAAAGAACCAATCACCAAATTTAGAACTTTATCCCACCCTAACACAGAGATCATATCACCCAAATACTGCCCCTGAAGAGAATGTTTACCTCTCTTCACCAGAATACAAAACATCCAAATCCACTTGTACCCACATGCTCATGTAAAGCCACATGCATGAACACATGGGTCCGCTCATCTTCCCTCCTCACTGCAAGGAAACCCGTGACAATCCACACACTTTTTGTATCCCAACTGAAGCTGCTGGCACCATCTCAAACTTCACCACCACCACTGTTTATGGCAGCAGGAAACCATGTGACTGCAGGAATTGTCCTCTCAGAAGCTGTGGCCCTTCTGGGCAGGGGAAAATGCCTCAGGCAGAGAGTGACTTCTGTGTCCTTCTGGGCAGGGGGACAGCGGCGGGCCTCTCATGTGCAGAGACAGCATGGAAAACGCCTATGTGGTCGTGGGAGTCACGAGCTGGGGGGTAGGCTGTGCCCGTGCTAAGCGCCCTGGAGTCTACACGGCTACCTGGCCCTATCTGAATTGGATTGCTTCCAAGATCGGTTCTAACGCCTTGCACATGATTCAACTGGGCACCCCTCCCCCTCCTACTACTCAAGCACTCCCGGCTAGACTCCCCTCTATTCAACCTATTCACCCTCTTTGGTCCTTCCAACGCCCTCCTCAACCACCTCCCCCTGGATCACCTGCACCCAAACCCCAACCCCCAGCCCCACCTCCACCCCCACACCAAACTTCCACCAAACCTCCTCAAGCACTTTCTTTTGCCAAGCGACTACAGCAACTCATAGAGGACTTGAAGGGGAAGTCCTTTTCGAATGCAAAGCGCTATTATGAAATGGAGACCACAGACCTCCCAGAACTGACCGCTGCCTCCTGATCTAACCCCATTCTCAACAGACCCAGTGAACCCTTCCCTCTTGAGGGAGAAAAAAAAAAAAGATGAAATAAATAAATAAATAAATAAATAAATAAATATATATATACACACACACATGAAGACATGCTCTCTGGACTTCTTCCTATCTGCCCTCCCCAGTCCAGTCCAAACCCTCTCCCACCAAATCTACCTTCCCTTCTTCACCCTCCAACAAGGTGGAATTACTTGCACATTAATGTCAATTGTTTTTTTAAATCTTGATTTTTAAAACTGGAACAGGGTGACGTCTGGCTGTAGGTCAGATATGGTCCTTATTTCACACTTAATTGTCTCTGTATATCAATCAAGGTGGGCCGACTCCAGGAGCAGCTCCTGTGAGATGAACTGACTGGGAAGGAAGGAGTGTGGGTCCAAGTCTATTGAGGCCATGCTCTCCAGGTGGTATGAGGATTCAGACCCATGAGAGGATGCTATATGGAAGGCTGGGTTCCAAGAACACAAAGGATAATAGGTGACTGGGCAGCCAAAACAACAAATGTCCACCAGAAAACACAATTTTGCTTGTGACTCTGGTGGCAAATTGAACATTTCCCATTCAAGTTCATTACTGGCCTGTGGCTAAGCCCTGTTAGTTCCTAGACTCAAGCAAATTAGAAAATTTATTTGCCAAAGCTTTCCAGGAATAGCAATGGAGGGTACTTTTTGGATGCCTCTGAGTGAGCTTATAATGACTTTCTTACCATTTAAGCTCTTCCATTGCACGAAACAGAAACCAATTTGAGACATTTAAGTGCGGAGGGGAAGTTTATGTATAAAAAGGATATGAAGATGTCACAGAGAACCAATAGGAAGGCCAGCTGAACAGACACCCAAGAATGATGAGGAGCCTAGCAAGGAATGACACTAGTCTGAAGTTTTTGTGGGGTGGCTGCCTGATACTCAGTCTACATGGCCAACGCACCCCACCCCACCCGAGGTGGGAGTCTGCCCTCAACCAGAATTGCTCACATCCGTTTGCAAATTCCTGGGAAAGAAATCCAGTTGTGTTCAGGTTAACTGCCCACTCTGGTCAGGGTGCAAACCAAACTTCACTGCTGCATTAACCCCTTGTGTGATTAAAGATGGCAGGCCTCAGAGAGAAAACATCCTGGCTCCTGGCTAAGCAGTTGCTGCAATGTGCATCTGCTCTCATATCTGTTCACCAAACTGCTCGTGCGTGTGTCAAATGCAAGATGATCCTGTGCTCTAGTTGCGAAGACAGATGGCAGAGAGAGTGCAGGAACATGTGGGAGGAACCCTGGGGGAGAAAGCCTGAGGGACCAGTCCTTTTCCTGCTGGGGCTGGAACATGGACTGATGAAGCAGCCATGAGTCTTCATTTTTGGGATTCATTGGTTTGTCTGGGTTCAGCCAAATCCCCTGCTCTCATCATCAGCTACGTGGCCTTGGGAAGATGGACAGAGGGCTGTGTGACGATGAAATGAGGAGAGATGAGAAGCATTCAGAGCAGAGCTTGACACACTGTAAATGCCAAGAAATGTGGGCTGTTATTTAGAGCCAACTGGTGATGAGATGCTCGTGGATAACCTTGTACTTATCTGTAAGGGGCACTTTGGTGCACACTGTTTGTCCACTTATGACCCCTGAAATGCTTAGGCCACAGAGGAGGGCTTGCATATTGGTCTGAGTGGCCCACAGCTCTGTAGTGTAGCAACGTTTGATTACATTAAAAAACCAAATTCTATCTGCCTTGCTAAGAGCTAGTGTTGTTAAAGTTGGAGGTGGCTTGATTATTCATTTTGTTCGCTTTGGTCTGTCTCTTCTAAAGCCTGTTTTTTAATCTCCCTACTGGGTATATAATCTTTGTGCCCTGGTGCCAGACGTTAGTCATCCTTTAGACACTGAACAAAACTCAGTGTCCTGGTCATAGAGCACAACAGAAGCCAAGTTACAGGGCACCATGGTCCCAAGAACAGAAATAGTAATGGCAGCAGCTCAGGACTTGCCCTCACCCTCATCCTGGCTGGGCAGTTCTGAACCCCAGGCCAGAGCCAAGTGGGCTTGCAGGTGGGAGTAGTGGGTTAAGTAAGGCATGCTAGGCTAGGGAATAGGGGTGGGCATGGAGGGATTTCGCACAAGCGGTGGAGGAGCTGCAGTACCAGCGGTTTCCTCCCACCTGCAGATCCTTCAGCCCTTTTCTTCTGAGCCTTCTGGGATCCAGAATGAATTCTCCTGGCACTCTCTCTCCTCTTATTCTCTCTCCTCTAACCCTTAGTTAGTTTGTTCTCTCCTCATTAAAGTGGAAAATCTTGCCCTGGGCCTGTCATGTGTGGGCTGACACTTGGGTCTCCTTCCTGGAGAGACAGGGTTTATACTCAAGGAACACTCTGATAAGGAGCCTGTAGTTTGGGTAGAGCCTGCAGAGTCCAAGCAATGGTTTCTTGTATACCTTCTGGAAACTTCCCATGCATATGAATATATTTATACACGGTCTAATCCCCTTCTTATTTTTTCACTGTTCCTACTACTCTATGACTTCCTTTTTCGTTTAGAAAATACAGATATTTCCATATTAACACATACAGACCCACCTCCTCTCAACTATGTTCTACAGTAGGGGTATTTATGAGATACAGTGCCATGCTTTCTCCCTAGAAGGAAACATCTAGTCTTCCGATTCAGCCTCCCCTCAATGTGCTCATTCCCTACATCTCAGTCAACACTGGTTCACATCAAATTCATCAATCTTTGCCAATCTGATAGATGTTCTAATTTTCATTTTTAAAATTATGAAGTTGTTTATAAGTAAAGTGAGAATCTTTGATCTGCCTTCATGTCCCTGTGGCTATTCTAACCCTGAAAACAGCTCACAGATCCTGGAGCAGATTCTCCTTCAGACAGGGACAGGAGGAACAGGGAAGAAATGGACAAGCTCTATAGTGAACCAACACCAAAGGGCATCTAGGCATCTGAGAGCATGCTCACAGTTTTCTTGTGGGATGGTTAGACAAATGAGAATTTTTCAAAAATGGAATCCATAATGAATCTTATTGCTAAGAACAGTAACAGAAAATGATTCCACAGTGGCTAAAAGTGCACATGGTAACTGGGCACATCAGGAAGATCAGACATACAATAATGACACTTGGAGAGGTGGAAGTTCTAATCGTGATTTTGATCAATACATGAAATCTTATGTCTTCAAGGAAAAAACTGATCCCAATGAAGATAATTTTAGTACATTTTAAGTGGAAGTGTGAAAAACTGGAGGTACTTCATCTTTAATGTGTAGAAAACTGATCAAAAGCCAGAAGTTAGCTTAATGGGGTTTTCTGCAGAAACTATATATATATGTATATTTAAGATTGGCCCTGAGCTAACACCTGTTGCCAATTTTTTTTCCTTCTTCTCCCCAAAGCTCCCAAGTACATAGTTGTATATTCTAGTTGTAGGTCCTTCTAGTTCTGCTATGTGGGTCACTGCCTCAGCGTGGCTTGATGAGCAGTGCTAGGTCTGTGCTCGGGATCCAAACTGGCGAAACCCTGGGCTGCTGAAGCAGAGTGCAAACTTAACCACTCGGCCACGGGGCCAGCCCCAGAAACTATATTCCTGGTAAAGAATCATTGATGGCCTGCTCCTGGTCACTATAGATGAGCCTCTGTATGGACATGTGCTGTCATTTCTTTTGGGTAAATATTCAGAAGTGGAATAGTGGGGTCATATGGTAGGTTTAAGTTTTGACATACCAATACACCCACAAAACCATCACCACAATCAACATAGTGAACATATCCATCACGCCCAAAGGTTTCTTTGTGGCGCTTTGTAATCCCTCCAGCCTCTCCCCTCCCTGGCTCAAGACAGTCTCTGATCTGCTTTCTCTCACTATATATTAGTTTGCATTTCTAAGAATTTTATATAAATGGAAACATACAGCAAGTACTCTTTTTTTCTTTGTCTTCTTTCAGCATAATCATTTTGAGATTTATCTATGTAGTAGTGTGTTTCAGTAGTTTATTCCTTTCATTGCTGGGTATTTCGTCATATGGTCACACCACGATTTGTTTTTCTCTTCACCTGTTGATGGATGTCCTGTTGTCTCCAGTCTGGGCTGTTACCAAGAAAGTAGCTATGACTGTTCATATACAAGTCTCTGTGTAGGCACATCCTTTCATTTCTCTTAGCTGAGTACCTATGTGTGGAACGGCCAGATCACATGGTAGAAGGACTTACAACTAGAATACACAGCTATGTACTGGGGCTTGGAGGAGGGAATGAAAAAAGAGAGGAAAATTGGCTAGAGATGTTGGCTCAGGGCGAATCTCAGCAAAAAAAAAAAAAAAAAAAAAAATCTTCAAATGTGCTATAATGCTGTACATTCTTCAAGATGAACAAAATTGTGTTCAAGTCTCAATTTGCCAGGTTAAATTAAAAATAACATCCAAGCAGGTCTTTATTCATTGCACTCATTACAAAAGCTATTCTGTGAGCTAAATTCTTCTAGATATGGAAGGAAATTCAAATGTTGCTTTCAGTGTTCTTATGACATCATCATTGTTCCAACCTGAGTTTGTAAAAACGAGTGTTGGAAGGAACCTTAAAAAGCCATTTAGTATATCCCTTAGTATTTAAAATTTTTAGTCTCTTGAAAATAAAGGAGGTTTCAACAAGAAGACTTCACGACCAAGAAATCCTTAAATCTCAACTTAAACTTTTCACACTGTTTTTCTTGTTTTAAAGATCCTTATTCTCTGTTGTTCTGTCCTCACTGGCAAGGGAGAAGTTTGTAACGTTACTTCTTGCTTTGAATCCTTTAATAAAAGCCTCAGTTAACTTCAGACTTATTAAACTGTGTCAACAGCTTTTTCCTCTCCAGAGTAAAACGATCTTAATTTTTGGAACTTTTTTCTCAGAGGCCTTATTTTAAAATCCATATTTTATTCCTTTTTATTTCTGTATCTCCTCCTGAGTTCACATAGGATCCTAAGGTACAACATCCTAGTGGGAACAGAATTAGCAAAAGGGGTACTTTTTCGCTCCTCCTAAAACTGGCCTCTTTTTAGTGATCGCTAATAAAGGAAAACAATGGGTTCACTATCTGCTCACCGTAATAACAGATAAATACAAGTAAACAGCTTTCTCACAGCTTATTCCTCACTTTTAGGGTGATAGAAAGGTTTGCCCTTCACAAGAAGTATTTTCTCTGTCTCTTATTGATCTTTCTGCTGTTTGTTTATTTTTAGTGTTTATTTTCAATGTATGCTTTGATCTTGCTCCACTAATTCTTTCCTTTTCCCCAAAGCTCTAAAAAATGCCACTTTTCATCTGCGTGCTCAATGAAAATTCATTAATGTCCATGATATTGTTCATAAAGAAAAAGATAATCCAGAGCTCAAGGCCTGAGATTCACTGGCCGGCACTAGCATCTTCCCTGGCTGGCTTGAGCTATCACTGAATTTATCCTGTGAGGCTAATGTGCACCCACTATGGCAAGTTCATGCTTAATATCATGCTCAGGTAGACTCGAGAGCTTGGCTAGAATCAAATGATTCCTCAGTCTATATACTTCAGAAACATTTGTAAAATTTTCTTAATTTTAATATTAATTTATCATTTTTTGAGATAACAATCCAAGCTTCAGTAACTTTTTACCTGGATAAAGATGACTTCAATGTATTATATTAAAGCACTCAAATAAAACTGCTCTCTTCATATAGAAGAGCCATGACGACATGGCTTTAGTGATTACGAATGGGCTGTCACATCATTTTAGCTCCACTTTGTTCTTCAATCACTGAACCACAGATACTCAAGTCAAATATACATGTTTTTCATATATAGAGGATTGTTCATACCACTTTTTAGAATATAGGCCATTTCCTAAATTCAATCTACATTACTGAAAGCAAATAAAAGAAAAAATTCTACACATTTCTTTTTTGGTGAAAAGCTTTTGAAATCAAATTCATTCAGAAAAGTAGTGCTCTACGTTTAGCTTGCTACTATCTACAGCCAGCCCTCATGGTCTAGTGGTAAAGATTCTGTGCTCTTACTGCTGCCACCTGAGTTCATTTCCTGCTCAGGGAACCACACCACCGTCTGTTGGTTGTCACACTGTGGTGGCTGCATGTTGCTGTGATGCTGAAAGCTATGTCACTGGTGTTTCAAATACCACCAGGGTCACCCATGGTAGACAGGTTCCAGACGAAGACAGACTAGGAAGAAGGACCTGGCCAACCACTCCCAAAAAAATTGACCATGAAAACTCTAAGAATAACAGTGGAATACTGGCTGATAGCACCGGAAGGTGAGAGGATGACGCAAAAAGACAGGGCATGGTTTTGCTC
This sequence comes from Equus asinus, assembly GCF_041296235.1. Classification (NCBI taxonomy): domain Eukaryota; kingdom Metazoa; phylum Chordata; class Mammalia; order Perissodactyla; family Equidae; genus Equus; species Equus asinus. The sequence goes on along the minus strand of NC_091793.1, from coordinate 12,046,582 downwards.
TGCTGTATACGAGGTCGCTAGGAGTCAGAATCCACTTGACAGCATTAAGTACTATCTACAGTGATACGAGAATCAGCTATAAGGAAGGAACAAATTAACAGTAGTGACAATATAATAATTTGAAAATTCTATTTGGATTATATCAATTCAACCAAATGTTAGCTGATAGCTGCAACAAACCAAACCATGATTTAATGAACATTCTAATCAGTTTAAACTTTATATTATTATTATAGGAAATAAATTCTCAAATACCAGGGTTATAGCCTATAGGTAATTTGTTTAGTATGATTACATCCAAGGCCTGTGACTGTTACTTCTTGACTATACTACATGTGTTTAAGTATTCTGTGAACTATATAGGACAAGATACACCTTAAGAAGATTAAACAGCACTTCTCTATTAAATGTTTTTCAGAATACTGCAGAATCAAGCAAAAGTGACCTTCCAAAATTTTTTTCCACATTAAAAATGATAAATAGTACTTACGTGATCTTAAATTCTACATAAACCAGCAAAATGTTAGAATAAACTAGACCTTAGTTTTAATGTTTTATAATACCTAAAATCTGTTTTATTTCTTAGTAAAATTAGCTTTACTTCATCTGATAAAGGAATAAATTTACTTACAAAAATATAGTTCAAAAGTTAGACTTCTAAAGAAATTCAGAGCTCTTTTCTCAGTTCAGATTTTTTTCTTTACTTAAATCAGCAAACCATTTGATATAGAGGGGAAGCACCAGCATAGTTAGAAAGATTTTCTACAGCTGTCTGAAAACTAATTAACTGAATCATATTTGATGCAGGGATACTGTTTCAGTTCACACCAGACCCTGAGAAGGCACTGAGAAGTTTGACAAGAACAAAGCCACTAGGGGTGTTGCCACTGTTGTTTTGTGTTTAGTAAATCTCAGAATTTTAAATATATACAGTAAATTTACACCACATTAAGATTATCTTTAACAGAGGTGCTGAAACCACATATTGTAACACTGTTCTAAACTAGAAATGATAAATACCCTATTTCAAATACTTTAATTTGTAAATTAATACTCATGATGTAACAATGACACTTTTCCACAGTGATATAGGAACAGTGCCATTTTCTTTCCAATTTTATGGATTAATTTCCTCAACTAACTCTAGAATTAAAAAAATGTGCTATATACAATTACAAGACTAGGGAACTAAGCTTAATAATGCTTTAATTGGAGAACTCACTTTTCTATTGTTATGTTTCTGTTAAACGAAGAATAACGTGTTACTATAATACTTTTAATGTAATGACTTTTGTCTAGGATTATGAAAAATTTGAATAATTTCCCTTCAGACCATTTCATTTCAAATTCATACAGTTTGTTTAGCCAGCTGACCAAAAAGAAAGAAAAGAAAAGAAAAAGAAAAAAGATGCTCGGCCAGATGCTAACACAAGGTCAACACATAGCTGTCTTGGTTGTTCTCTTTCTTGGTTGTTCTGTTGTTTCTTGGTTGTTGCTGTTTCAATGTTATGTTCATGGTTTCCAGGTAAGATACCATCTTAGCAACAAAAGCTGTGCTCACCCTATCTTTATCCAAGAGTGAAGTTCCACACAGAAAACCAACAGACGCTTTAAATGCAAAAAGGACATCTTTCTCATTTTCCAGGAGGTCTTTTACCCTACTCCCAATCCATTTAAAACTTGGTGATGTTTCTTCAAAATGAAATGCTTCTTTAAGTGCAAGTGGATTCAAAATTTTGGAAGAGACTGTGGTGGCTAACATGTAAACTCCCTTCACATCAGCATTTCTTCACTTATTTTCCTCCCGGCAAGCAAACATCCACTCCCAAACAAAGCTGCCAACTCTTGCCTTTGAACCCATTCCAATGACCATTCTCCTGAGGTTCTGCCACTGCCAGTTGGTCTGCATCAAGATCTGTGGCTGGCACTATCCAGGCATTTTCTTTCTCTGCCAGTCTCAGAGAAAGTTCCAGCATGGATTCTCCTTCTTTAGGATTTGGGCATTTAATGGCGGCAAAGTCAGGATCAGGATCTTTTTGTTCCGGTAATGGAATTGGAAGCTTAAAACCAAACACTTGAAAAGCCAACTGCACACAGTGACATCCAACCCCACGAAAAGATGTATATACAAATTTCAAGGTGGTCTCTGAGTTTAATTCTCTGTGAAAACAGATCTTTTTCAGATATTCCATGCATCTCCTGAAAATGCAGAGGATCTCTCTTCAGTAGGTTGGCATCCGCTAAATTATCATCCCAGGAATCATTCCAGGGTTCCACAGTCTCCTATACATTTCAGAATTTCTTTATCATGAGGAGATGTGATCTGAACACCAGTTTCCCAATAAACCTTGTATACATTGTCTTCCTTGCAGTTGTGAGACATTAATCATCACGCCTGCAACTGCTTTGAGCTCCTGGACTGTGTATGACACAAAATGTGTAGGAATTTATCTTGAAAGAAGGTACGTGGGGACATCTTTAGCCAACAAGCCTGCAGCACGGAGGTTAGCAAGTCTCTGGCTACTGCAGCTGTCAGTTACTTGGTCCTGGGTGTCGTAGCCTAGACAGAGCCTCTCTGTCTGAAGTCTGAGAGACTTCTCTCAAGGTATTTGTGCATCCTCCATGTTGATTCTATCATTGTAAGGTCATTAATATAGCAAAATACTGCCTCCATGGCAGAATCAAGTCCTGCAGTTTCAAAAGTCATTCAGCATCAAAGACCATCACAAAACTCCTCATTTGTCCCATTCCACAACAGATATTCAATTTGCTCTTTTGTTTCAGGGTTGTTTTCTGGTTTATTATAAAGGATACAATTCAGGAATAGCCAAATGGAAGAGATGCATAGGGCAAAGGCATGGCGCTCCTGTGCCCTCTACCAACCCAGTGGTCCTGAGTTCACCAACCCAGAAATCATGTAGTTTTGATTTACATTTCCCTAATGGCTAGTGATGTTAAGCATCTTTTCATGTGCTCATTGCCATCCATATATCTTCTTTGGTGGTCTGTTCGAGTCTTTCACCTCTTTAAATTTTTTTGTTGCTGTCTTTTAAAGTTCTTTTTATATGCTGAACATAAGTCTTTTATCAGATACATGCTTTGCAAATATTTTGTGCCAGAAGAGGATTGTCTTTTAATTTGCTGAATAGTGTCTTTTGAAGAACAGGAATTTTAAATTTTGAATTGCAAGTAATCAATGTATCCTTTTATAGATGTTTTTAGTGTCATAGCTAAGAAATTTTTGTTTAACCCAAGGCCACAAAGATTTTCTTTTATGTTTTCTTCCAGAAGTTTCAGAGTTTTTGTTTTTAAATTTAGGTCTATCGATGACCCATTTTGAATTAATTTTTGTATATGGTATGAGCTTTGGATTGAAGTTCCTTTTTTGTTATATGGATATCCAATTGTTCCAGCACCATATGTTGAAGACTCCTTCCTCCACTGAACTGCCTTTGTTCCTCTGAAGAAAATCAGTTGTTCATATATGCATAGTTCTACCTTTGAGCCCTGTTTTGTTCCTTTGATCTATGCGTTTATCTTGACACCAATACCACACTGTCTTACCATGTATAGCCTTATAATAAGTCTTGGAATCAGGTAGTGTACATCTTCGAACTGTGTGTTTTTCTTTCAAAGCTGTTTTTTGGCTGTTCTAGGTCCTTAGCGTTTCCACATGAGTTTTAGAATCAGCTTTCAGCTTTTCACTGGTGAGTATGATCTTAGCTGTGGCCTGCCATATATGGCTTTTATCAGATTGAGGTATGTTCCCTCTATATTCACTTTGCTGAGAGTTTTTATCGTACACAGATGTTTAATTTTGTCAAATGCATTTTCTGCATCTATTGAGATGGTCACATGATTTTTATCCATCCCTTTGTTAATGTAGTGTATCACATTATTTGTGGATGTTGAACTATCTTTGTGTCCTTAAAATAAATCCTACTTGATCATGGTGTATAATCCTTTTTAGGTATTGTTGAATTTGGTTTGCTAATATTTTGTTGAGGATTTTTGCATCTATGTTCATCACGGATATTGGCTTATTTCTTGTGGAGTCCTTGTCTGGTTTCAGTATCGGGGTAAGGCTGGCCTCATAAAATGAGTTTGAAAATGTTCCCTCCTCTTTTAATTTTGGAAGAGTTCAAGAAGGATTGATAGGAATTCTTCTTTGAATGTTTGATAGAATTTACCAGTGAAGCCATCTGGTCCTGGGCTTTTGTTTGTTGGGAGGTTTTTGATTACTGATTCAATCTCCTTACTAGTAATTGGTCTGTTTAGACTTTCTATTTCTTCATAATTCAGTCTTGGAAGGTTTTATGTTCCTAGGAATTTATCCATTTCTTCTAGGTAGTCCAATTTGTTGGCATGTAATTGTTCATAGTAGTCTCTTACAATCTTTTGTATTTCTGTGGAATCAGTTGTAATGTCTTCTCCTTCATTTCTGGTTTTATTTATTTGAGTCTTCTCTTTTTTTTCTTGGTGAGTCTAGCTAAACGTTTGTCAATTTCATTTATCTTTTCAAAGAAACAGCTCTTGGTTTCACTGATCTTTTCCATTGTTTTTTTAGTTATTTGTGCTTTGATTCACTTATTTCTGCTCTGATCTTTGTTATTTCCTCCTACTAACTTTGGGCTTTGTTTGTTCTTTTTCTAGTTCCTTGAGGTTTAAAAGTTGAGTTGTTTATTTGAGATTTTTCTTGTTTCTTGAGGTAAGCATTTATTGCTATGAAATTCCCTCTTAGAACTGCTTTTGCTGCATTCCATAACTTTGGGTGTGTTGTATTTCCATTTTTATTTGTCTCAAGGTATTTTCTTATTTCTTCATTGACCCATTGCATGTTTTTTAATCACCACATATTTGTGAGTTTTCCAGTTTTCTTCATGTAATTAATTTCTAGTTTCATACCACTGCGGTTGGAAAAGATGCTTGATATGATTCCAATCTTTTTAAATTTGTTGACATGTTTTTTGGTCTAACATATGACCTGTTCTGGAGAATGTTCCATGTGCACTTGAGAAAAATGTGCATTCTGCTGCTTTTGGATAGAATGTTCTGTATATATCTATTAAGCCTGTCCTGTCTAATGTGTCATTTAAGACCAATGTTTCTTTATTGATTTTCTGTCTGGATGATCTATACATTGATGTAAGTGAGGTATTAAAATCCCCGACTATTATCGTATTGCTGTCTATTTCTCCCTTTTGGTCTGTTAATATTTTCTTTATATATTTAGGTGCTCCTATGTTGGGTGCATAAATATTTACAAATGTTACATCCTCTTTTTAGACTGACCTCTTTATCATCATGCAATTCCCTTCTTTGTCTTTATTATAGACTCTGTCTTATTTTTTTTTATTTTTTTAAAGATTGGCACCTCAGCTAACAACTTGCCAATCTTTCTTTCTTTTTTTTTTTTGCTTTTTCTCCCCAAATCCCCCCAGTGCATAGTTGTATATTTTAGTTGTGGGTCCTCCTAGTTTGTCATGTGGGATGCTGCCTCAACACAGCCTGACGAGTGATGCCATGTCCATGCCCAGGATCTGAACTGGCGAAACCATGGGCCACTGAAGTGGAACACGCGAACTTAACCACTTGGCCACGGGGCCAGCCCCTATACTCTGTTTTGAAGTCTATTTTGTCTAATATAAGCAAAGCTACCTCAGCTTCCTTTTGGTTTTCACTTGCATGGAGTATCTTTTTCCATCCCTTCACTTTCAGTCTCTGTGTGTTCTTACATCTGAAGTGAGTCTTTTGTAGGCAGCATATAGATGGGTCTTGTTTTTTTATCCATTCTGCCAATCTATGTCTTTTGATTGGAGAATTTAGTCTATTTACTTTTAAAGTGATTACTGATAGGTATGTAAAAAGACTTAAAGTAACCTGAAACTGTAAAACTTAAGGAAGAAAACATAGGCCGAGAAAACAGTGGTTTTGGCAACGAATTTTTGGATATGACACAAAAAGCACAAGCAACAAAAGCAAAAATAAATAAGTGGGCCTACATCAAACTAAAAAGCTTCTGCACAGCAAAACAATCAACAAAATGAAATGGCAACCTACAGAATGTGAGAAAATATTTGCAAACCGTATATCTAATAAGGAGTTTATATGCAAAATATATGAGGAACTCATACAATTCAATAGCAAAAACCCAAATAATCCAATTAAAAAATGGGCAAAGGACCTGAAAAGACATTATTCTAAAGTAGACATACAAATGACCAACAAGTACATGAAAAAGTGCTGAACATCACCAGTTATTAGGGAAATTCAAATCAAAACCACAATGAGATACCACCTCACACCTGTTTGAATGGCTAATATCAAAAAGACAAGAGAGAACAAGTGTTGGTGAGGATGTGGCGAAAAGGGAACCCTGTACGCTTTTGGTGGAAATGTAAATTGGTGCAGCCACTATGGAAAACAGTACGCAGGTTTTGCAAAAAATTAAAAATAGAACTACCATATAACCCAACAATCCCACTTCTGAGCGCATATCTGAAGGAAACGAAATCACTAACTCAAAGAGATATCTGCACCGCCCCCCCCCACCCCCCCCCGCTCATTACAGCATTATTCACAATAGCCAAGACATGGAAACAATTTCAGTATCTTTCAATGGATGAATGGACAAAGAAAATGTTGTATAGGTGTAGTTCAGAGATATTGTGGGTTTGGTTCCAGACCACTGCAATTAAGTGAGTATTGCAACAAAGTGAGTTACACAAACTTTTTGGCTTCCCAGTGCATATGAAAGTTATGTTTACACTATACTGTAGTCTATTAAGTGTGCAATAGCATTGTATCCAGAAAAAGTACATATCTTAATTAAAAAACTTTATTGCTAAAAAATACTAATTATCATCTGAGCCTTCAGTGAGTTGTAATCTTTTTGCTGATGGAGGGTCTTGTAAAGAATGCAATATCTGGGGCTGGCCCCATGGCTGAGTGGTTAAGTTTGCATGCTCTGTTTCAGCTGCCCAGGGTTTTGCCGGTTTGGATCCTGGGTGTGGACAGGGCACTGCTCATCGGGCCACGCTGAGGCACCATCCTACATAGCACAACCAGAAGGACCTACAACTAGAATGTACCACTATGTACTGGAGAGCTTTGGGGAGAAGAAGAAGAAGAAGAAAAACGATTGGCAACAGTTGTTAGCTCAGCTGCCAATCTTTAAAAAAAAAAAAAGAATGCAATATCTGCAAAATGCAATAAAGTGAAGCTCAGTAAAACAAGGTATGCCTGTATGTACATACGTGTACAAAATGGGATGTTATTCAGCCATAAAAAAGAAGAGCATCTTACCTTTTATGACAACATGTGTGAACCTTGATGGTATTATGGCAAGTGGAAAAAGTCAGAGAAAGACAAACATTGTATGAGCTCACCTATATATAGAATTTAAAAAAGCCAAACTTGGGGCCAGCCCCGTAGCACAGCAGTTAAGTTCATGCACTCTGCTTTGGTGGCCCAGCGTTTGTAGGTTCAGATCCTGGGTGCAGACCTACACACCGTTCATCAAGCCATGCTGTGGCAGTGTCCCACATACAAAAAAATAGAGGAAGATTGGCACAGATATTAGCTCAGGGCCAATCTTCCTCACCAAAAAAAAAAAAAAAAAAAAACCAAACTCATAGAAACAGAGTATAATGGTGGTTGCCAGGGGCTGGGGGTGGGGGGTGGAAATGTAAAACAGTAAAAACTTCCAGTTATAAGATGATTGACTTCTGAGCATCTAATGTACAGCATGGTAACTACAGTGAACAATACGGCATCATAACCTTGAAAATTGCTAAGAAAGTAAATTTTAAATGCTTTTGCCACACACCAAAAAAGGGTAACTATGTGAACTGATGGATGTGTTAACTAACTTTATTGTGGTAAGCAATTTGCAATATATATGTATATGAAATCATGTGCACTTTAACAATGTTGTATATCAATTTCATCTCATTAAAGCTTAATTTTTTAAGCAATTTTTTCAAAGATTACTTTGATTTTATTGAAATCAAGTGCTTCTGTTAATCAAAATACATTAATAATAAAGTGGAAAGTGACAAACTGAAAGAAGTTCCAGAAGGTGTAAAGATCTTCTTACGAACCAATAACAAAAAGACAATCCGATAAAAATGGGCACCTGGCCTAAACAGCCATTTCACAAGAGGAGCTCTAAATAGCCAATAAGCACCAATAAGTGCAAAGCTGCTCAATATCATCAGTCATCAGTGAAATGTAAAATTAAAAGTCTCTAAAGAAACTCTTAAATATCTCTCTCTCTATACGTGAATGATCAACACTGATAATCGTGTTGTTCAAAGCTTTATCACCTTACTACTTTTTTCCCTGATTGATCTATTGATTCTCGAGAGGAATATGTATTCAGAACGTGGTCAGTGATCCAGTTAAAAAATTAGACTTGGTCACTCCTCTGCTCAAACCATCCAATGGTTTCCCATTTCTTTCAGATCAAAGCCTCCTCAGATCCCCAGCCCCACCGCTGACTTCCACTTCCTCTTCTCTTCTCTCCCGTTCTCTTTCCGTTGCTCCCTCTGTTCCAGCCACCAGTCATTTCCTCTTGTTGACATGCACCTCCCCCAGATACCTGCATGGCTCGTTCCCTGGCCTCCTTCAGGTCATTGCCGTACGTCCACTGTACACACAAGCCTGCCCTAACCAGTCTCTCTACACTCCAGCTGTGCTTTCCCCACAGGGCACTCCTTATCTGTCAGTTTAATACACTGTAGACATGATTTTATACTTCTGAGATTTAAACGTAGCTTCCATTGTAAAAGGGGGACAGATTTCATTTATAACTAAAAATAAATAGCACCCATATTATAAAGAAAATACACCAGTTTCTTAGATGGAGGTAGAAAACCACACAGTGAAAGTACTGCAGCCACAGAGGGTAAGAAAAGGACCTGTGTCCGGAACACTATCTGGAGAGATCACTTACTCAGGAAGTGGAGGAGGAGCAGCAGATTGAGACTCGTCTCATCACAGGAGGAGCAGTGAAAGGTGGAAACAAAGGCTGAGAAGGGTTTTCTTAAGGAAAGGTTGGCCTCTGGAAGACACGACAACAGGAGAAACAAATTCCCTCCCAACTTCCTGTGGCTTAGTGGACAGTCAGCTCGGCAGGCCTGAGTTCAAAAGCAGAGCGGGTGCACCCTCTGGAGGCCCCAGGAAGCTCCCACTGCTACACAGTCACATGGATGGTCCTTGCCATCCTTTCCCAAAAGTATTTACAGTATTACGGGTGCTGGATCCCTGTCTAGAGGCCCTTTTCACAAGGCGTCCAGCCCGTCTACTCCTGGCCTCAGGGATAACAAGAGCTTGGGACATGGGGCATGCTGCGCATTCTCTGCTTATAATTTCCCCCAGTTGACTCGAGTTTGGACTTACACCATGAAGCCTAAGCAGGTATGTGCCTTTGCCCAATGATGGACAGTTAATAAGGGGACAATGAGATCCTAAAGGCCCATTTAGACAGCTATCAAAGAACAAAGGCAATGCATCTGGACCGAACTATACTCAAACAGGGAATCAGAAAAGGCCTTGTCTTGTTATTAGGCAGAAAGAACATCTGAGGTTCAAAGAAATTATTAAGCAGAAAGGCAAGGGCTGGGAGATCCTCAGACGACTCCCCAGGGGAAGATGCCTTCTGGATCTGCAGAGAGAAGCCGCAGTAAGAGCATGGGTGCCTCTCAGACTTCCAGCAGCCCCACTGTCACCGAAAACGTGAATAAAATGCTTGAGCATAAGTGGGGACTCAGAGGAGGGCTCTGACCCATCACCTAGAACAGGGTTTGACCCTGGTCGCTCTCAGCGCTTGTTGAGCGGACGTCCTTTAAAGGGGAGCCAGGCAGGACACTCAGATCGTGAGCTGGCCGGGTTGGATGCGGATGTCAGGGGAGGACATCTTCCTGCAGCAGCACCCAGCTCAGGAAGGTGGCGCATGCAGGAGGGAAGGAAAGGCCCCCAGGAGGCAGTGCCCGGGTTTGAGGACACCTGCTCACATGCAGTGGAGGGGCCCACCCTCAACGGAGGCTTGGGAGCCAGAAACAGGCCCACAGAGGAAAGAGGATCGAGTGCAGGCACCTGCTGCATGAGGAAAGAAGGCAGCTCCAAGGATGCCTGGGGAGCAGGGCGGCCGCTGCTCCCACTTTCCAGGCCGTGGCAAGTGGCACCACCTCCCAGACGCTATCGAGAGGAGGCTGTGCACAGATGCCCTCCAGCTACAGTGAATGCAGGGGTTAATCCACCTCTTCACAGTTTTCTCCCAACCAAGTTTAGATTCACAAGTTGGAGATATTGAAAACCGGCATGGAATTCTTGAGTCCCAGTGAAACTGAACCAAGATTTCTCACCTGCTCACCTTCCCTCAGATACACCGTGTTTTCATCATGGTCTTTGTCTCTGGGACAATCTTTTCCCTGAGATACTGTTAGGTGCTGGGGACTGGCTTGTCCAAATGTCCTAGCTGTAGAGGCCAATGCTCTGGTAATCGCTGACGTCCTGTTAACTGCCTGGATTCTTATTTTCTGCTGTTTTAAGTGAGGCTTATAAGAGACTGGCATTGAACCTGGGGGTTGGGTAGCCACCTTGGATCTCACACCAAGCTACATTCTCCAACGTCTCTGTCAGGTATTAAGCTGACAGTTTGCTCTCACCTACCTGCCATTCCTGTTCTCTGTTTGTTGGTTCTAAACTTGGGTGGGGAAAACGGGGGTGTTATTTACTGAGCAATCTCCCCAAACTACAACACTCTCCCTCACCTTTACTGTATAGGCATGCTCTTGAGGACGGTCAAAGCAACTGTAAAATACTAACCCAGAGCTGCACTGTGAGCGCTGGGGTGGGGCAGAGAGAGAGAGAGAACGTGAATTCATGAAGATAACCTAAAACCTAGCAAAGCCCCTGGAGAATTATTCACAGCCACCTGAGTCCAAGGATATGTTAGTAAAAGTTGAAGGTGGAAAAAGTGGATCTGGAACACCTGGGAGATAAGACTAAACCAGACATCTGGTTGGGGCAAGTCCATCCCCATCCTGTGAAGGCAGAAATGGATGTGTGCCCTCAGCAGCCCACAAGTGAGAAACAGGATCATACCTTGTGGACACAAGATGCCAGCACTGTGGGCCTCCCTTCAGCTCTCCAGGTGGGCAGCTCCACACCTGTGCACACAGGCACTGAAGTCAGTTAGAAGAACACGTCAATCTTTATCCTGATTACAGTCAGCCATCATTTCTATCAGCTCTTCTCAGTCTCAGTCAGTTCCTCCAGGAAAGCATCTGTATCACTTTTATTGAACCTGTCACTGGTCAGGCTAGTCACACCTCTCACACTTTCCCCTCTCCATTCCCACTGTTTCCACCTCGCAATCCCTCAGCCCACACGCCATATACTGGGATACCCCAGTTCTCACCTCCTCACCTTGGACTGGTTCATTAGTCTCTAGGGTGACCAGCCCCACACCTTCTGCCAGGACTCATGGAAAAAGCTCACCTTCCTCAGTCCTTATGACTTGCCCGCCCACCAACATGCACAGCTGCCGACGGGATCCCCCTCGTTCCCCTGTGCAC